>NC_087165.1:2716011-3028511 GCF_035594125.1 Scylla paramamosain
TTCAAAAACACTTATAATATATATTTATGTAATATCGTTTCGTTTCTCAGTATGTATTGCATTTATTTTGGCGTTCTCGTACCTAACAAGCTCAAAACTTTCAATACACCCGTTTTGGGTAATGCTGTTCTGTTTCTTCATAAATGGTGTTATCCATGCGTTTTAGCACGTTTGGAACGTAAGAAACTAAAAAAAGTTTCAAAAGACACATTTTTAATAATGTTCTTTTCTTTTCATAAATGGAGTGTTCTCCAATTATAAGTGTTTTTCAGTTCCTTAAAAACCAAAAAACTAAAACCCACAAATAACACTCTTTATGAAGAAAAAATAAATAATAATATAAAAAAACGGCAATTTTTTTTTTTTTTGTTATTCATCTTCATAGATACCGAGATGCCAAAATTCTGGGAAAATTCTGGGTAATTACGTGATACAAGAATATTATCAAAAAAGTTTATTTTAGCTTTTTTTTTTTAGAATGTTATGTACCAAACTCTAAAGTGAATGCAAAGCCACATACGTGAGGAAATTAAACGACTTTACGAGAAACCTTACTTTTGAGTGTTTTTCAGTATTTTAGGCACCAAAACGATAATAATATGGAAGTCAATCAATATGGGAATCCAAAACAAAATTACAGAAAACGTGCCTCTTCACTGTTTTACGTAGAAAATACTTAAAAGGATGTAAACCAACCAATATGAAGAAATAGAATAACATTACCAAAAAATGTATATTTTGAATGTTTTTGAGCTTGTTGCCTAAAAAAAATGCAAAAATGGATGCAAAGTATTGCAAAAGAAAAAGAACATTCTGAGAAACGTGTATAATGAGTGTTTTATAGTTCCACAAAAAACGCAAAAACTCGTGTACCTAGTGAAGTTTCTTAGATACTAAAATGATGAAACTCATGAATAACACTTTTAATTGAGAAACAGAATTACTTTACAAAATGTGTGTATTTTGTGTTTTTCACATTCTTAGTTACGAAAATCCCAAATTACTTGAGAAACTAGCTTTATTTATGAAATAAATGACATTCCCAGAAAAGTGTCTTTTGAGTGTTTTTGAGCGTTATATGCAACAAAGCACTAAAAAGCAGATCAATCACATTACATTGGAAAAAAAAAAAAATTTAAGGAGAATAAAAAAAAAAGAACAAGCTTACCAAATGAGTGTATTTTGGGTGTTTTTCACATTCTTAGTTACGAAAACCCCAAATTGCATGCGAAATATTGTGGGATAAAAATGTGGTAAAAAAATTACATTAATATAAAAAAGTTTTTTTCATTGTTTTGAGCGTGTTAGGAAATAAAGCACTAAAAAGCAGGGCAATCACATTACATAGGGATAAAACCAATTTTTACCAAGAACTTCCCTTTAAGATTTTTTGAGCTCCTTACATACAAAAACGCTAAAACGCATGCAAAACACCCTTTATGGAGAAACAGAATAACATTACCTAAAACACGTATTTTGAGTGTTTTTTATCATGTTACCTATAAAAACACTTAAATATATGTTTGGGAAACGAAAAAACAAACATTAGGAGAAACATGTATTATGAGTGTTTTTAAGTTTCTTAAGTACCAAAAAGCTAAAAGCCACAAATAACACTCTTTATAGAGAAAAATAAATAATTTTTTTTTTTTTTTTTTTTTTTGTCATTCATATTCATAGGTACTGAGGTGCCGAAAGTCTGGCAAAATTCATGTAAATTATGTGGAAAAAAGAACATTATCAAAAAAGTTAATTTTAGCTTTTTTTCGGACTGTTATGTACCAAACCCTAAAGTACATGCAGAGCCACCTATATGGGAAAATTTTACGACTTTACCAGAAACCTCTCTTTTGAGTGTTTTCTTTTTTAGCATGTTAGGCATCAAAAGGATAAATAATATGGAAGTCACTCAATATGGGAATGCAAAACAAAATTACTGAAAACGTGTCTTTTCGTTGTTTTACGTAGAAAAAAGCTAAAACATATGCAAACCAACCAAAATGAAGAAATAGAATAACGTTACCAAAAAGGTATATTTTGAGTGTTTTTGAGCCTGTTAACCACAAAAAACGCGAAAATGAATGCAAAGCACTCTATATTGGGAAACAAAAGGACATTACGAGAAACGTGTATAATGAGTGTTTTATGGTTTCACAAGAACCACAAAGGCAAAAAACGCAAAAACTCGTATATATGGATAAGTTTCTTGGATACCAAAATGCTGAAACTCATAAATAACACTCTTAATTGAAAAACAGAACAACCCTACTAAATGCGTGTATTTTGAGAGCTTTTCACATTCCTAGTTACCAAAACCCAAATTGCATGCGAAACCAGATTTATGTGGGAAAAAATGACATTCCCAGAAAAGTGTCTTTTGAGTGTTTTTGAGCGTGATAGGATATAAAGCACTAAAAAGCAGGGGAATCACATTAAATTCGAATAAAACCAATTTCTACCAAGAACTTGCCTTTAAGTGTTTTTGAGCTCCTTATATACTAAAACGCTAAAACGCCTGCAAAACAAACTTTATGGAGAAACATTACCAAAAACATGTATTTTGAGTGTTTTTGATCATGTTATCTATAAAAACGCTTAAATACATAGAAAGAACCTTATGTTTGGGAAACGAAAGGACATTACGAGAAACGTGTATTATGAGTGTTTTTAAGTTTCTTAAGTACCAAAAAGCTAAAACCCACAAATAAAACTCTTTATTTAGAAAAAAAAAAATAAATAAATAAAAAAATAAAAAATAAAATTTTTTTTTTTTTGTCATTCATCTTCTTAGGTACCGAGATGACAAAATTCTGGGAAAATTCAGGGTAATTATATGATAAAAAGAATATTATCAAAAAAGTTGATTTTAGCTTTTTTTTCGGACTTTTATGTACCAAACCCTAAAGAGCATGCAAAGACTCCTATATGAGGAAATTGAATGACTTTACCAGAAATCTGTCTTTTGAGCGTTTTTCAGCATGTTAGACACCAAAACAATAAATAATAATAATAATAATAATAATAATAATAACTTACACAATATGGGAATCCAAAACAAAATTACTTAAAACGTGTCTTCTCAGTATTTTACGTAGAAAAACGGTAAAATGTATGCAAACCAACCAATATCAAGAAATAGAAAAACATTACCAAAAAGGTACATTTTGAGTGTTTTTGAGCTTCTTACCTACAAAAAAAACGCGAAAATTGATGCAAAGCACTCTATATTGGGAAACAAGAACCACAAGGCAAAAAACGCAAAAACTCGTATATATGGAGAAGTTTCCTAGATACCAAAATGCTGAAACTCATGAATAACACTCTTAATTGAGAAACAGAACAACCTTACTAAATGCTTGTATTTTGAGTGCTTTTCACATTCTTAGATACCCAAAACCCAAATTGATTGAAAAACCAGCTTTATGTGGTAATAAAAATGACATTTTCAGAAAAGTGTCTATTGAGTGTTTTTGAGCGTGATAGGCAGTAAAGCACTAAAAAGAAGTGCAATCACATTACATGGGAATAAAACGAATGTTTACCAAGAACTTGCCTTTAAGTGTTTTTGAGCTTTTTATATACCAAAATGCTAAAACGCATGTAAAACACACTTTATGGAGAAACAGAATAACATTACCAAAAACATGTATTTTGAGTGTTTTTGATCATGTTACCAATAAAACGCTTAAATACATACTAAGAACCCTATTTCTGGAAAACGGAAGGACATTATGAGAAACGTGTATTATGAGTGTTTTTAAATTAGTTACGTACCAAAAAGCTAAAAGCCACAAATAACTCTATATTGAGAAAAAATAAATAAATAAATAAAAATATACGATATTTTGATTTCTTTCTTATTCATCTTCACAGATACCGAGATGCCAAAATTCGGGCAAAATTCAAGAAATTTTGTGAAATAAGAACATTATCAAAAAAGTTAATTTTAGTTTTTTTTCGACTGTTATGTAGCAAAACCACCTATATGAGGAAATAAAACGTCTTTGCCAGAAAACTGTCTTATGAGTGTTTTTCAACATGTTAGGCACCAAAACGATAAATAACATGGCAGTCACTCTATATGGGAATCCAAAACAAATTGACTGAAAACGTGTCTTTTCGGTGTTTTACGTAGAAAAACGCTAAACGGATGCAAACCAACCAATATGAAAAAAAAATTGAATAATATTACCTAAAAGGTATATTTTGAGTGTTTTGAGCTTGTTACCTAGAAAAACGGTGAAAATGGTTGCAAAGCACTCACTATTGGGAAACAAAATGACATTACGACAAACGTGTATAATGAGTGTCTTATTATTTTCGAGCAAAAGAACTTGTGGTTCACAAGAACCACAAGGCAAAAAACGCAAAATCTCGTGTATATAAAGAAGTTTTTAGATACCAAAATGCTAAAACTCATGAATAACAATCTTAATTGAGAAACAGAACAACCTTACCAAAAGCGTGTATTTTCAGTGTTTTTCACATTCTTAGTTAGCAAAATCTCAAAAAGCATGCAAAACTAGCTGTATGTGGGAAAAAAATAACATTACCAGAAGTGTCTTTTGAGTGTTTTTGAACGTGTTAGGCAATAAAGCACTAAAAAGCAGGGCAATCACATTACATGTTAATAAAACCAACTTTGACCAAGAACTTGCCATTATGTGTTTTTGAGCTCCTTACATACCAAAACGCTAAAACGCATACAAAACACTCCTTTATGGAGAAGCAGAAAAACATTACAAAAAATATGTGTTTTAAGTGTTTTTGATCATGTAACCTATAAAAACGCTTAAATACATGCAAAGACCCCTATATTTGGGAAACGAAAGAACATTACGAGAAATGTGTATTATGAATGTTTTTAAGTTCCTTAAGTACCAAAACGTTAAAACCTACAAATAACACTTTTTATAGAGAAAAAAAAATAATAAATAATAATAAAATAATAAGGAAGTCAGTCAATATGTGAATCCAAATTAAAATTACTGAAAACGTGTCTTTCCAGTGTTTTACGTAGAAAAAACGCTAAAACGGATGCAATGAATATGAAGAAATAGAATAACATTACCAAAAAGTGTTTTTGAGCTTTTTACCTACAAAACACGCGAAAAAGGATGTAAAAGCACTCCATATTGGGAAGCAAAAGGACATTTAGAGAAACGTGTCTAATGATTGTTTCATAGTTTCACACGAACCACAAGGCAAAAAACGCATAAACTCGTGTATATAGAGAAGTTTCTTACATACCAAAATGCTGAAATGCATGAATAACACTTTTAATGGAGAAACAGAACTACCTTACCAAATGTGTGTTTTTTGAGTGTTTTTAACATTCTTAGTTACGAAAATCCTAAATTACATGCGAAACTAGCTTTATGTGGGAAATAAATGACATTACCAGAAAAAAAAAAAGTGCCTTTTGAGTGTTTTTGAGCGTGTTAGGCAATAAAGCACAAAAAAGCAGGGCAATGACATTACATGGGAATAAAACCAACATTTACCAAGAACTTGTCTTTAAGTGTTTTTCAGCTCCTTACATACCAAAACGCTAAAATGCATGCAAAACACTCTTTATCTAGAAACAAAATAACATTACGAAAAACATGAATTTTCAGAGTTTTTGATCTGTTACGTATAAAAACGCTTAAATACATGTAAAGAACCCTATGTTTGGGAAACAAAAGGACATTACGAGAAACGTGTATTATGAGTATTTTTAAGTTACATAAGTACGAAAAGAGTTAAAATCCTCAAATAACACTCTTTATAGAGAAAATAAATAAATAAATAAAAACTAGGATTTTTTTTTGTTATTTATCTTCATAGGTACCGAGATGCCAAAATTCTAGCAAAATTCAGGGAATTTATGTGAAAAAATAATATTATGAAAAAAGTTAATTCTAGCTTCTTTTTTTTTCGGAATGTTATGTACCAAACCCTAAAGTGTATGCAAAGCCACCTACATGAGGAAATTAAACGACTTTACCAGATATCTGTCTTTTGAGTGTTATTCAGCAAGTTAGGTACCAAAACGATAAATAATATGGAAGTCACTCTATATGGGAATCCAAAACAAAATTACTGAAAACGTGTCTTTTTAGTGTTTTACTTAGAAAAAACATTAAAACGGATGCAAATCAACCAATATAAAGAAATAGAATAATATTACTAAAAAGTTATATTTTGAGTGTTTTGAGCTTGTTACCTACAGAAAACGCGAAAATAGTTGGAAAGCACTCTATATTGGGAAAGAAAAGGACATTACGAGAAACGTGTATAATGAGTGTTTTAAAGTTTCACAAGAACCACAAGGCAAAACACGTAAAAACTCGTGTATATGGAGATGTTTTTTAGACACCAAAATGCTGAAATTCATGAATAACACTCTTAATTGAGAAACCTTACCAAATGGGTGTATTTTGAATCTTTTTAACATTCTTACTTACCAAAACCCCAAATTGCATGCAAAACTAGCTAAAACTACTAAAACTAACTGTATGAAAAAAAAATATTATCAGAAAAGTGTCTTTTGAGTTTTTTTTGAGCGTGTTAGGCAATAAAGCACTAAAAAGCAGGGCAATCACATTACATGGGAATAAAACCAACTTTTACCAATAACTTGCCTTTAAGTGTTTTTAAGCTCCTTACATACGAAAACGCTAAAACGCATACAAAACAAGTATTATGAGTCTTTTGTAAGATTGTTACCTAAAAAAACGCCTAAATGAATCAGAAATACCCTAAATGGGAAAAATTAAAAGACATTACGAGAAACGTGTATTATGAGTGTTTTTTTATTTTCTTAGTATCAAAAGGGTAACATGCATGAAAATACTCTATATGGAGAAACAGAACAATACTGCCAAAAAAAAAAAAAAACGTGCATTTTGAGTGTTATGACATTGTTAGTTACCAAAAAAACAAAATTCATGCAAAGACCCATATATAGATGTATGAAACGACTTTAAAAACGTATGAAAATACCATATATAGAGAAACAGAATACATTAACCAAAAACGTGTATTTTTTTTTTTTTTTTGAGCTTATTATGTACAAAATCGCCTGTCATCAAACAAATCACCCTGCATATGGAAATAAAAAGGACATTACGAGAAACGTTTGTTGTGTTTTTTTTTTTTTTTATTACTTTCTTAAGTACCAAATCAGTACTTCAATAGTGCTCTGAAGAAAAAGAACAAACACCAAAAACGGGTATTTTTTTTACATTAATAATTACCAAAACGCCAACATGCATGTAAAGCAACCTATATGAAAAAACGAAACGAAATCACTAGAAACTTAAAATTAAACGAAATTACCAGAAATCTGTGTTTTGAGTGTTTTTTAGCATGTTAGGCACCAAAACGATAAATAATTACGAACTCACTCTATATGGGAATCCAAAACAAAGTTACTGAAAACGTATCTTCTAAGTGTTTTACGTAAAAAAAACGTTAAAACGGATGGAAACCAAGCAATATCACGAAATAGAAGAACGTTACCAAAAAGGTATATTTTGAGTGTTTTTGAGCTTTTTACCTACAAAAAACACGAAAATTGATGCAAAGCACTCTATGAGTGTTTTTCAGTATGTTAGGAACAAACACGATAAAACCCAAGGAAGTCAATCTATATGGGAATCCAAAACAAAATTAATGAAAACGTGTCTTTTCTGTGTTTTACGTAGAAAACGCTAAAACGGATGCAAACCAACCAAAATGAAGAAATAGAATAACATTACCAAAAAGGTATATTTTGAGTGTTTTTGAAATTTTTACCTACAAAAAAAGGGAAAATGGATAGAAAGCACTCTATATTGGGGAGGAAATTGACATTACGAGAAACGAGTATAATGAATGTTTTATAGTTTCACAAGAACCACAAGGCAAAAAACGCAAAAACTCCTGTATATAAAGAAGTTTCTTATATTCCAAAATGCTGAAACTCATGAATAAGACTTTTAATTGAGAAACAGAACTACATGCAAAGAACCCTATATTTGTGAAACGAAAGGATATTACGTAAATTATGTATTATGAGAGTTTTTAGGTTCCTTAAGTACCAAAAAGATAAAACACACAAATAACACTCTTTATAGAGAAAAATAAATAAATAAATGAATAAATTTTTTTTTTGTTATTCATCTTCATAGGTACTGAGATGCTAAAGTTCTGGCAAAATTCAGGGAAATTAGTAAAAAAAAAATAACAAAAAAAATAATTTTAGCTTTTTTCCGGAGTTATGTACCAAACCCTGAAGTGCATGCAAAACAACCTATATGGGAAAATTAAACGTCTTTGCCAGAAACCTGTACCAGAAGCAATTTCAACAATATTACTGAAAACGAGTCTTTTCAGAGATTTACGAAGAAAAACTCTAAAATGGATGCAAACCAATATGAAGAAATAGAATAACATTACAAAAAAGATATATTTTGAGTGTTTTTAAGCGTGTTACCTACAAAAAATGCAAAAATGGATGGAAAGCACTCTATATTAGGATAGAAAAGAACATTATAAGAAATGAGAAATAATGAGTGTTTTATAGTTTCACAAGAACCACAAGGCAATAAACGCAAAAACTCGTGTATATAGAGAAGTTTCTTACATACCAAGATGATGAAATGCATGAATAACTTTTAATCGAGAAACAGAACTACCTTATCATATTGTGTATTTTGACTTTTTCACATTCTTAGTTACGAAATTGCCAAATTACATGCGAAAATAGCTTTATGTGGGAAAAAAATGACATTACCAGAAAAATGTCTCGAGTGTTTTTGAGCGTGATATGCAACAAAGCACTAAAAAGCAGAACAATCACATTACTTGGGAATAAAACCAACTTTTACGAAGAACTTGCCTTTAAGTGTTTTTTAACTCCTTACATACCAAAACGCTAAAAGGCATGTAAAACACCCTTTTATGGACAAACAGAATAACATTACCAAAATTATTTATTTTGAGTGTTTTTGATCATGTTACCTATAAAGAACCCTATGTTTGTATAAGAAAAGGACATTACGAAAATCGTGTATTATGAGTGTTCCTTAAGTTGAGTTCCTTAAGTACCAAAAAGCTAAAACTCACAAATAACACTTTATAGAGAAAAAAAAATTGTTATTCATTTTCATAGGTACCGAGATACCAAAATTCTGGAAAATTAAGGGAAATTTTGTAAAAAAAAAATCATTATAAAAAAAATAATTTTAGCTTTTTCCCGGAGTTATGTACCAAACCCTGGAGTGCAGGCAAACCCACCTATATGGAGAAATTACTCGACTTTACCAGAAACCTGTCTTTTGAGTGTTTTTTTTCAGCAATTTTAACAATTTTACTTAAAAAATGTTTTTTCAGTGATTTACGTAGAAAAAAGATAAAACGGATGCAAACCAACCAATATGAAGAAATAGAATAACATTAGCAAAAAGATATATTTTGATGTGTTTTTGAGCTTGTTACCTACAAAAAAATGCGAAAATGGATGAAACGCACTCTATATTAGGGAAGAAAAGGACATTACGAGAAACGTGTATAATAAGTGTTTTATAGTTTCACAAGAACCACAAGGGAAAAAACTAAAAAAACTCGTGTACATAAAGATGTTTCTTATATACCAAATTACTGAAACTCATGAATAACATTTTTAATTGAAAAACAGAACTACCTTACCAAATGTGTGTATTAGAGAAGTTTCTTACATACCAAAATGCTGAAACTCATGAATAACACTTTTAATTAAGAAACAGAAAAATCTTACTAAATCCCTGTATTTTGAGTGTTTTTCACATTCTTAGTTACCAAAACCCCAAATTCCATGCAAAACTAGCTTTGTGTGGGAAAAAAATAATATTACCAGAAAATGTCTTTCGAGTGTTTTTGAGCGTGTTAGGCACTAAACCACTAAAAAGCAGGGCAATCACATTACATGGGGATAAAACCAACTTTTACAAAGAACTTGCCTTTAGGTGTTTTTGAGCTCATTACATACCAAAACGCTAAAACGCATGCAAAACACCTTTTATGAACAAACAGAATAATATGACCAAAAACATGTATTTTGAGTGTTTTTCATCATATTATCTATAAAAACGCTTAAATATATGCAAAGAACCTTATGTTTGGGAAACGAAAGGATATTACGACAAATATGTATTATGAGTGTATTTTAGTTCCTTAAGTACCAAAAAGCTAAAACCCACAAATAACACTCTTTATTAAAAAAAAATAAATAAATCAATAAAAAATAAAAAAATAAAAATTTTTTTTTTCTTTTTGTTATTCATCTTCATAGGTACCGAGATGCCAGAATTCTGGGAAAATTCCGGGCTATTATACGATAAAAAGAAAATTATCAAACAAGTTAATTTTAGCTTTTTTTTCGGACTGTTTTATAGCAAACCCTAAAGTGCATCCAAAGCCTCCTATATGAGGAAATTAAACGACCTTAAAAGAAATCTGTCTTGAGAGTTTTTCAGAATGTTAGGCACCAAATCGATAAATAAATAAGGAACTCACTCTATATTGAAATCCAAAAAGAAAATTACTGAAAACGTGTCTTTTCAGTGTTTTAAGTAGAAAAACGCTAATATGGATGCAAACGAACCAATATAAAAAAATAGAAAAACACTACCAAAAAGGTATATTTTGAGTGTTTTTGAGCTTGTTACCTACAAAAAAGGCGAAAATTGATGGAAAGCACTCTATATTAGGAAATAAAAGGATATTGCAAGAACAGTGTATAATGAGTGTTTTATAGTTCAAAAGAACCAAAAGGCAAAAAACGCAAAAACTTGTGGATATGGAGAAGTTTCCTAGATACCAAAATGCTGAAACTCATGAATAACATTCCTAATTGATAAACAGAACAACCTTACTAAATGCGTGTATTTTGAGAGCTTTTCACATTTTTAGTTACCAAAACCCCAAATTGCATTCGAAACCAGCTTTATGTGAGAAAAAATGACATTACCAGAAAAATGTCTTCTGAGTGTTTTTGAGCCTGATAGGCAATAAAGCACTAAAAAGCAGGGCAATCACATTACATTTAAATAAAACCAATTTTTATCAAGAACTTGCCTTTAAGTGTTTTTGAGCTCCTTATATACTAAACCGCTAAAACGCATGGAAAACAAACTTTATGGAGAAACAGAATAAAATTACCAAAAACAAGTATTTTGAGTGTTTTTGATCATGTTATCTATAAAATTGCTTAAATACATGCAAAGAACCTTATGTTAGGGAAACAAAAGGAAATTACGAGAAACGTATATTATGAGTGTTTTAAGTTTCTTAAGTACGAAAAACCTAAAACCCACTCTTAATTTTGAAAAATAAATAAATAGAAAAATAAAAAAATGCATTTTTTTTTTGTTATTCATCTTCATAGGTAACGAAATGCCAAAATTCTGGGAAAATTCAAGGTAATTATATGGTTAGAAAAAATTATCAAAAAAGTTGATTTTAGCTTTTTTTTCGGACTGTTATGTACCAAACCCTAAACTGCATGCAAAGCCTCCTATATAAGGAAATTAAACGACCTTACCAGAAATCTGTGTTTTGAGTGTTTTTCAGCATGTTAGTCACCAAAATGATAAATAATAAGGAACTCAATTTATATGGGAATCCAAAACTAAATTACTGAAAACGTGTCTTCTCAGTGTTTTACGTAGAAAAACGCTAAAATGGATGCAAACCAACCAATATCAAGAAATAGAAAAAACATTACCAAAAAGGTATATTTTGAGTGTTTTTGAGCTTGTTACCTACAAAAAAACGCCAAAATTTATACAAAGATACGATATATTGGGAAACAAAGGGACATTGCGAGGAAAGCGTATAATGAGTTTATTATAGTTCAAAAGAAAAACAAGGCAAAAAACGCAAAAACTCGTGTATATGGAGAAAGTTTCCTAGATACCAAAATGCTGAAACTCATGAATAACACTCTTAATTGAGAAACAGAACAACCTTACCAAATTCGTGTATTTTGAGTGTTTTTCATATTCTTAGTTACCAAAAACCAAAATTTCATGCGAAACCAGATTTATGTGGGAAAACATGACATTTCCAGAAAAATGTCTTTTGAATGTTTTTGAGCGTCATAGGCAATAAAGCACTAGAAAGTAGGGCAATCACTTTTCATTGGAATAAAACCAATTTTTACCAAGAACTTGCCTTTAAATGTTTTTGAGCTCCTTATATACCAAACCGCTAAAGCGCATGCAAAACAAACTTTATGGAGAAACAGAATAATATTACCAAAAACATGTAATTTGGGTGTTTTTTTATCATGTTATCTATAAAAACGCTTAAATACTTGCAAAGAACATTATGTTTGGGAAACAAAAGGACATTAGAAGAAACGTGTATTATGAGTGTTTTTTAAGTTCCTTAAGTACCAAAAAGCTAAAACCCACAAATAACAGTCTTTATTTAGAAAAAAATAGGTACCGAGATGCCAAAATTCTGGGAAAATTCTGGAAAATTATATGAACAAAAGAACATTATCAAAAAAGTTAATTTTAGCTTTTTTTTCGGACGCTTATGTACCAAACCCTAAAGTGGATGCAAAGCCTCCTATATGAGGAAATTAAACGACCTTACCAGAAATCTGTCTTTTGAGTGTTTTCAGCATGTTAGGCACCAAAACGATAAATAATAAGGAACTCACTCTATATGGGATTCCAAAACAAAATTACTGAAAATGTATCTTCTCATTGATTTACGTAGAAAAACGCAAAAACTCGTGTATATAAAGAAGTTTCTTAGATACCAAAATGCTGAAACTCATGAATAACAATCTTAATTGAGAAACAGAACAACCTTATCAAATGCCTGTATTTTGAGTGTTTTTCATATTCCTAGTTAGCAATACATAAAATAGCATGCGAAATTAGATTTATGAGGGAAAAAAATGACATTTTAATTGTTTTTGAGCGTGTTAGGCAATGAAGTACTAAAAAGCAGGGTAATCACATTACATGGAAATAAAACCAACTTTTAGAAAGAACTTGCCAATATGTGTTTTTGAGCTCCTTACATACCAAACCGCTAAAACGCATGGAAAACAAACTTTATGGAGAAACAGAATAAAATTACCAAAAACAAGTATTTTGAGTGTTTTTGATCATGTTATCTATAAAATTGCTTAAATACATGCAAAGAACCTTATGTTAGGGAAACAAAAGGAAATTACGAGAAACGTATATTATGAGTGTTTTAAGTTTCTTAAGTACGAAAAACCTAAAACCCACTCTTAATTTTGAAAAATAAATAAATAGAAAAATAAAAAAATGCATTTTTTTTTTGTTATTCATCTTCATAGGTAACGAAATGCCAAAATTCTGGGAAAATTCAAGGTAATTATATGGTTAGAAAAAATTATCAAAAAAGTTGATTTTAGCTTTTTTTTCGGACTGTTATGTACCAAACCCTAAACTGCATGCAAAGCCTCCTATATAAGGAAATTAAACGACCTTACCAGAAATCTGTGTTTTGAGTGTTTTTCAGCATGTTAGTCACCAAAATGATAAATAATAAGGAACTCAATTTATATGGGAATCCAAAACAAAATTACTGAAAACGTGTCTTCTCAGTGTTTTACGTAGAAAAACGCTAAAATGGATGCAAACCAACCAATATCAAGAAATAGAAAAAACATTACCAAAAAGGTATATTTTGAGTGTTTTTGAGCTTGTTACCTACAAAAAAACGCTAAAATTTATACAAAGATACGATATATTGGGAAACAAAGGGACATTGCGAGGAAAGCGTATAATGAGTTTATTATAGTTCAAAAGAAAAACAAGGCAAAAAACGCAAAAACTCGTGTATATGGAGAAAGTTTCCTAGATACCAAAATGCTGAAACTCATGAATAACACTCTTAATTGAGAAACAGAACAACCTTACCAAATTCGTGTATTTTGAGTGTTTTTCATATTCTTAGTTACCAAAAACCAAAATTTCATGCGAAACCAGATTTATGTGGGAAAACATGACATTTCCAGAAAAATGTCTTTTGAATGTTTTTGAGCGTCATAGGCAATAAAGCACTAGAAAGTAGGGCAATCACTTTTCATTGGAATAAAACCAATTTTTACCAAGAACTTGCCTTTAAATGTTTTTGAGCTCCTTATATACCAAACCGCTAAAGCGCATGCAAAACAAACTTTATGGAGAAACAGAATAATATTACCAAAAACATGTAATTTGGGTGTTTTTTTATCATGTTATCTATAAAAACGCTTAAATACTTGCAAAGAACATTATGTTTGGGAAACAAAAGGACATTAGAAGAAACGTGTATTATGAGTGTTTTTTAAGTTCCTTAAGTACCAAAAAGCTAAAACCCACAAATAACAGTCTTTATTTAGAAAAAAATAGGTACCGAGATGCCAAAATTCTGGGAAAATTCTGGAAAATTATATGAACAAAAGAACATTATCAAAAAAGTTAATTTTAGCTTTTTTTTCGGACGCTTATGTACCAAACCCTAAAGTGGATGCAAAGCCTCCTATATGAGGAAATTAAACGACCTTACCAGAAATCTGTCTTTTGAGTGTTTTCAGCATGTTAGGCACCAAAACGATAAATAATAAGGAACTCACTCTATATGGGATTCCAAAACAAAATTACTGAAAATGTATCTTCTCATTGATTTACGTAGAAAAACGCAAAAACTCGTGTATATAAAGAAGTTTCTTAGATACCAAAATGCTGAAACTCATGAATAACAATCTTAATTGAGAAACAGAACAACCTTATCAAATGCCTGTATTTTGAGTGTTTTTCATATTCCTAGTTAGCAATACATAAAATAGCATGCGAAATTAGATTTATGAGGGAAAAAAATGACATTTTAATTGTTTTTGAGCGTGTTAGGCAATGAAGTACTAAAAAGCAGGGTAATCACATTACATGGAAATAAAACCAACTTTTAGAAAGAACTTGCCAATATGTGTTTTTGAGCTCCTTACATACCAAACCGCTAAAACGCATGGAAAACAAACTTTATGGAGAAACAGAATAAAATTACCAAAAACAAGTATTTTGAGTGTTTTTGATCATGTTATCTATAAAATTGCTTAAATACATGCAAAGAACCTTATGTTAGGGAAACAAAAGGAAATTACGAGAAACGTATGTTATGAGTGTTTTAAGTTTCTTAAGTACGAAAAACCTAAAACCCACTCTTAATTTTGAAAAATAAATAAATAGAAAAATAAAAAAATGCATTTTTTTTTTGTTATTCATCTTCATAGGTAACGAAATGCCAAAATTCTGGGAAAATTCAAGGTAATTATATGGTTAGAAAAAATTATCAAAAAAGTTGATTTTAGCTTTTTTTTCGGACTGTTATGTACCAAACCCTAAACTGCATGCAAAGCCTCCTATATAAGGAAATTAAACGACCTTACCAGAAATCTGTGTTTTGAGTGTTTTTCAGCATGTTAGTCACCAAAATGATAAATAATAAGGAACTCAATTTATATGGGAATCCAAAACAAAATTACTGAAAACGTGTCTTCTCAGTGTTTTACGTAGAAAAACGCTAAAATGGATGCAAACCAACCAATATCAAGAAATAGAAAAAACATTACCAAAAAGGTATATTTTGAGTGTTTTTGAGCTTGTTACCTACAAAAAAACGCTAAAATTTATACAAAGATACGATATATTGGGAAACAAAGGGACATTGCGAGGAAAGCGTATAATGAGTTTATTATAGTTCAAAAGAAAAACAAGGCAAAAAACGCAAAAACTCGTGTATATGGAGAAAGTTTCCTAGATACCAAAATGCTGAAACTCATGAATAACACTCTTAATTGAGAAACAGAACAACCTTACCAAATTCGTGTATTTTGAGTGTTTTTCATATTCTTAGTTACCAAAAACCAAAATTTCATGCGAAACCAGATTTATGTGGGAAAACATGACATTTCCAGAAAAATGTCTTTTGAATGTTTTTGAGCGTCATAGGCAATAAAGCACTAGAAAGTAGGGCAATCACTTTTCATTGGAATAAAACCAATTTTTACCAAGAACTTGCCTTTAAATGTTTTTGAGCTCCTTATATACCAAACCGCTAAAGCGCATGCAAAACAAACTTTATGGAGAAACAGAATAATATTACCAAAAACATGTAATTTGGGTGTTTTTTTATCATGTTATCTATAAAAACGCTTAAATACTTGCAAAGAACATTATGTTTGGGAAACAAAAGGACATTAGAAGAAACGTGTATTATGAGTGTTTTTTAAGTTCCTTAAGTACCAAAAAGCTAAAACCCACAAATAACAGTCTTTATTTAGAAAAAAATAGGTACCGAGATGCCAAAATTCTGGGAAAATTCTGGAAAATTATATGAACAAAAGAACATTATCAAAAAAGTTAATTTTAGCTTTTTTTTCGGACGCTTATGTACCAAACCCTAAAGTGGATGCAAAGCCTCCTATATGAGGAAATTAAACGACCTTACCAGAAATCTGTCTTTTGAGTGTTTTCAGCATGTTAGGCACCAAAACGATAAATAATAAGGAACTCACTCTATATGGGATTCCAAAACAAAATTACTGAAAATGTATCTTCTCATTGATTTACGTAGAAAAACGCAAAAACTCGTGTATATAAAGAAGTTTCTTAGATACCAAAATGCTGAAACTCATGAATAACAATCTTAATTGAGAAACAGAACAACCTTATCAAATGCCTGTATTTTGAGTGTTTTTCATATTCCTAGTTAGCAATACATAAAATAGCATGCGAAATTAGATTTATGAGGGAAAAAAATGACATTTTAATTGTTTTTGAGCGTGTTAGGCAATGAAGTACTAAAAAGCAGGGTAATCACATTACATGGAAATAAAACCAACTTTTAGAAAGAACTTGCCAATATGTGTTTTTGAGCTCCTTACATACCAAACCGCTAAAACGCATGGAAAACAAACTTTATGGAGAAACAGAATAACATTACCAAAAACATGTATTTTGAGTGTTTTTGATAATGTTATCTTTAAAAACGCTTGAATACATGTAAAGAACCTTATGTTTGGGAAACGTAATGACATTACGAGAAACGTGTATTATGAGTGTTTTTAAGTTCCTTAACTACCAAAAAGCTAAAACCCACAAATAACACTCGTGTTTTAGAAAAAAATTTAAAAAATAAAAAATAAATAAATAAAACGATTTTTTTTTTTTTTTTTGTTATTCACCTTCATAGGTACAAAGATGCCAAAATTCTGGGAAAAATTAGGGCAATTATATAATAAGAGAATATTATCAAAAAAGTTGATATTAGCTTTTTTTCGGACTGTTATGTACCAAACACTAAAGTGCATGCAAAGCCTCCCATATTAAAAAATTAAACGACCTTACCAGAAATCTGTGTTTTGAGTGTTTTTCAGCATGTTAGGCACGAAAACGATAAATAATTAGGAACTCACTCTATATGGCAAACTAAAATGAAATTACTAAAAACGTGTCTTCTCAGTGTTTTACGTAGAAAAAAGCTAAAACGGATGGAAACCAACCAATATCATGAACTAGAAAAACATTACCAAAAAGTTATATTTTGAGTGTTTTAGAGCTTGTTTCTTAGAAAAAATGCAAAAATTGATATAAAACACTCTATATTGTGAAACAGAGGGACATTGCGAGAAAAGTATATAATGAATGTTTTTTAGTTCAAAAGAACCACAAGGCAAAACTCGCAAAAACCCGTGTATATGGAGAAGTTTCGTAGATACCAAAATGCTGAAACTCATGAATAACACTCTTAATTGAGAAAAAGAACAACTTTACTAAATGCGTGTATTTTGAGTGCTTTTCACATTCTTAGTTACCAAAATCCCAAATTGCATGCGAAACCACCTTTATGTGGGAAAAAATGACATTACCAGAAAGGTGTCTTTTGAGTGTTTTTGAGCGTTATATGCAACAAAACACTAAAAAGCAGAACAATCACATTACATTGGAATAAAACCAAATTTTACGAAGAACTCTCCTTTAAGTGTTTCTTAACTCCTTACATACCAAAACTCTAAACGCATGCAAAACAACCTTTATGGAGAAACAGAACAACATTACCAAAAACATGTATTTTGAGTGTTTTTGATCATGTTACGTATAAAATCACTTAAATACATGCAAAGAACGCTATGTTTGTGAAACGAAAGGACATTACGAAAATCGTGTATTATGAGTATTTTTAAGTTCCTTAAGTACCAAAAATCTAAAACTAACAAATAACACTATAGAGAAACAAATAATTCAAAAAAATAGATTTTATTTTGTTATTCATCTTTATAGGTACCGAGATGAAAAAATTCTGAGAAAATTCAAGGAAATTATGTGAAAAGAAAATCAATAAATTTAGCTTTTTCCGAAGTTATGTACGAAACCCGGAAGTGCATGCAAAGCCAACTATATGGGGAAATTACAGACACACACACACACACACACACACACACACACACACACATATATATATATATGTATATATATATATATATATATATATATATATATATATATATATATATATATATATATATATATATATATATATATATATATATATATATATATATATATATATATATATATATATATATATATATATATATATATATATATATATATATATATATATATATATATATATATATATATATATATATATATATATATATATATATATATATATATATATATATATATATATATATATATATATATATATATATATATATATATATATATATAGCGTTAATATCTTTTCTTTTGCCCATATCTGAAACTTTGCATGCATTTTGGCGATTAGTTATCTAACAAGCTCAAAAACACTCTAAGACAAGTTTTTGTTTAGTTTAGTTATCGTTTTGTTACGTATGAAGCTCAAAAGCACAGAAAAGGACACAATTTTGTTGAAGTTGTTTCATTTTCCTATATAGGGTATTTTCCATGTTTTTTTTTTTTAGCGTTTTGGTGCCTAATACCCTAAAAAAAAAAAAAAACCTAAATGACACGTTTTTGGAAATGTCGTTTCGTTATTTCATATAGGCGCTCTGCATGCATTTTGGCGTTTTACTACTTATTACGCTGATAACTCAAAATACACATTATTGTTTTTTTTTTTTCTCCACAAACAGTGCTTTCCATGGGTTTTACCGTTTTAGTACGTAAGCTGAAAAACACTCGACACATTTTCTTTAATATATATATATATATATATATATATATATATATATATATATATATATATATATATATATATATATATATATATATATATATATATATATATATATATATATATATATATATATATATATATATATATATATATATATATATATATATATATATATATATATATATATATATATATATATATATATATATATATATATATATATATATATATATATATATATATATATATATATATATATTAAAGAAAATGTGTCGAGTGTTTTTCAGCTTACGTACTAAAACGGTAAAACCCATGGAAAGCACTGTTTGTGGAGAAAAAAAAACAATAATGTGTATTTTGAGTTATCAGCGTAATAAGTAGTAAAACGCCAAAATGCATGCAGAGCGCCTATATGAAATAACGAAACGACATTTCCAAAAACGTGTCATTTAGGTTTTTTTTTTTTTTTTTAGGGTATTAGGCACCAAAACGCTAAAAAAAAAAAACATGGAAAATACCCTATATAGGAAAATGAAACAACTTCAACAAAATTGTGTCCTTTTCTGTGCTTTTGAGCTTCTTACGTAACAAAACGATAACTAAACTAAACAAAAACTTGTCTTAGAGTGTTTTTGAGCTTGTTAGATAACTAATCGCCAAAATGCATGCAAAGTTTCAGATATGGGCAAAAGAAAAGATATTAACGCTGTTTTTCAGCTTCTTATGTAACGAAACGCTAAAACACGTAAATAGCATTCTATATGAAGACACAGAACATCATTACGAAAAACGTGTATTATGGGTGCTTTTCTCATTCTTAGGGACCAAAACGCCAAAATACATATAAATCACCCTATATGAAGAAACAGAACGACATGATCACAGACATGTATTATGAATATTTTTGAGTTTGTTAGTTATCAAAACGCCAAAGTACATGCAAAGCACCCTATACAAGAAGCAAAAAAAATATTACCAAAAACATATCTTTTGAGTGTTTTTCAGCTTCGTACGTACCGAAACTCTAAAAGGGATTGAAAACGCACTTTACTGAGAAATAGAACATTAAAAAAAACATGTGTTTTTAGGTGTTTTTAAGTTAGGTGCCAAAACGAAAGAATGCATATACAATACCTTGTCTGGAGTAACAAAAGATAGTACTTGCAACGTGCCATTTGGAAATTTTCGAGCAAATTAGGCAACAAAAAGCTAAAAAGCATGGAAATTGCTCTATATGAGAAAAGAAAACAACATTGTCAAAAACATTTCTTTTTAGTGTTTTTTAGAGAACAAAAACATTCAAAAGAAACGTTTTTGATATATATATATATATATATATATATATATATATATATATATATATATATATATATATATATATATATATATATATATATATATATATATATATATATATATATATATATATATATGTATGTATTTTTTTTTTTTTTTTGTTGGGGTTGGTTTCTAATATGCTCAAAACACTGAAATGACACGTTTCCGGTAATATAATTTCTTGACATCAAATAGTGTGCTGTCTGCATTTTGGTGTTTTGGTAGCTAATGATCGGGAAAACTCTTAAAAAACGCGTTCATAGTAATGTCCTCATAGTAATGTGTTTTTCATGCGTTTTAGAGTTTTAGTACGTAAGAAACTAAAAAACACTCAGAAAACAAGTTTTTGTTAATATTGATTGTTTTTCCTATACAGGTTGTCTTGCATGCACTTTGGTGTTTTTGTATCTAACAAGATCAAAAACACTCAGCATACAAGTTTTTCGTAATGTTGGTTTGTTTCTTTATGTATGGTGTTCACTATGCTTTTAGGCGTTTTGGTACCTATCATGGGGAAAAAACTCATAAAGTACGCTTTTGGTAATGTTGTTTTTTTTCTGCAAATATAGTATTATTCACGTGTTTTAGACTTTTGGTATCTATGAAGCTGAAAAAGACATAATACACCTTTATGTTAATATCGTTTTATTTACCTATATAGGGTAATTTGTATACATTTTGGCGTTTTGTTACCTAAGAAGCTAAAAAAATCTCAGAACATACGTTTTTGCTAATATTGTTTCGGACATCTTTTATCGTTTTGGTACGTAAGAAGCTCAAAAACACTCGATTTTGTTAAGGTTATCTCGTTTTCTCATATAGCGTGTTTTCCTTGATTTTTAAGCGTTTTGCTGCCTAATATGCTCAAAACACATAAATGACAAGTGAAAAAAATGACAAAAAAATAAATAAATAAAAACACTCATAATACACGTTTCTGTTAATATCGTTTCGTTTCCTCAAATAGGGTCCTTTCCATGCAATATGGGGTTTATGGGGCAATATGGGTAACTAACAAGTTAAAAGACTAAGATAAGAATTTTTTGCTAAATTTTCCATAAATGTTTCTTTGCTCACATTTTAGTGTTTTGTACTTAAAAAAAACACTAAAAAGAAACGTTTTTGACAATGTTGTTTTCTTTTCTCATATAGAGCAATTTCCATGCTTTTTAGCTTTTTGTTGCCTAATTTGCTCGAAAATTTCCAAATGGCACTTTGCAAGTACTATCTTTTACTTACTCCAGACAAGGTATTGTACATGCATTCTTTCGTTTTGGTACCTAACTTAAAAAGACCTAAAACACATGTTTTTTTTTAATGTTCTATTTCTCAGTAAAGTGCGTTTTCAATCCCTTTTAGAGTTTCAGTACGTACGAAGCTGAAAAACACTCAAAAGATATGTTTTTGGTAATATTTTTTTTTTTCTTCTTTAGGGTGCTTTGCATGTACTTTGGCGTTTTGATAACTAACAAACTCAAAAATATTCATAATACATGTTTGTGATCATGCCGTTCTGTTTCTTCATATAGGGTGCTTTTATATGTATTTTGGCGTTTTGGTCCCTAAGAATGAGAAAAGCACCCATAATACACGTTTTTCGTAATGATGTTGTGTCTTCATATAGAATGCTATTTACGTGTTTTAGCGTTTCGTTACATAAGAAGTTGAAAAACAGCGTTAATATCTTTTCTTTTCCCCATATCTGAAACTTTGCATGCATTTTGGCGATTAGTTATCTAACAAACTCAAAAACACTCTAACACAAGTTTTTGTTTAGTTTAGTTATCGTTTTGTTACGTAAGAAGCTCAAAAGCACACAAAATGACACGATTTTGTTGAAGTTGTTTCATTTTCCTATATAGGGTATTTTCTATTTTTTTTTTTTTTTTTTAGCGTTTTGGTGCCTAATACCCTAAAAAAAAAAAAACACCTAGATGACACGTTTTTGGAAATGTCGTTTCGTTACTTCATATAGGCGCTCTGCATGCATTTTGGCGTTTTACTACTTATTACGCTGATAACTCAAAATACACATTATTGGTATTTTTTTTTTCTCCACAAACAGTGCTTTCCATGCGTTTTACCGTTTTAGTACGTAAGCTGAAAAACACTCGACACATTTTCTTTAATATATATATATATATATATATATATATATATATATATATATATATATATATATATATATATATATATATATATATATATATATATATATATATATATATATATATATATATATATGTGTGTGTGTGTGTGTGTGTGTGTGTGTGTGTGTCTGTAATTTCCCCATATAGTTGGCTTTGCATGCACTTCCGGGTTTCGTACATAACTCCGGAAAAAGCTAAATTTATTTTATTTTTTTTCACATAATTTCCTTGAATTTTCTCAGAATTTTTGCATCTCGGTACCTATGAAGATGAATAACAAAAAAAAATCTATTTTTTTTAATTATTTGTTTCTCTATAGTGTTATTTGTAAGTTTTAGATTTTTGGTACTTAAGGAACTTAAAAATACTCATAATACACGATTTTCGTAATGTCCTTTCGTTTCACAAACATAGCGTTCTTTGGATGTATTTAAGTGATTTTATAGGTAACATGATCAAAAATACTCAAAATACATGTTTTTAGTAATGTTGTTCTGTTTCTCCATAAAGGTTGTTTTGCATGCGTTTAGAGTTTTGGTATGTAAGGAGTTAAGAAACACTTAAAGGCAAGTTCTTCGTAAAATTTGGTTTTATTCCAATGTAATGTGATTGTTCTGCTTTTTAGTGTTTTGTTGCATATAACGCTCAAAAACACTCAAAAGACACCTTTCTGGTAATGTCATTTTTTCCCACATAAAGCTGGTTTCGCATGCAATTTGGGATTTTGGTAACTAAGAATGTGAAAAAGCACTCAAAATACACGCATTTACTAAAGTTGTTCTTTTTCTCAATTAAGAGTGTTATTCATGAGTTTCAGCATTTTGGTATCTACGAAACTTCTCCATATACACGAGTTTTTGCGAGTTTTGCCTTGTGGTTCTTTTGAACTATAAAACATTCATTATACACTTTTCTCGCAATGTCCCTTTGTTTCACAATATAGAGTGCTTTGTATCAATTTTCGCATTTTTTTCTAGGAAACAAGCTCTAAAACACTCAAAATATAAATTTTTGGTAATGTTTTTCTAGTTCATGATATTGGTTGGTTTCCATCCGTTTTAGCGTTTTTCTACGTAAAACACTTGGAAGACGTTTTCAGTAATTTTATTTTAGTTTGCCATATAGAGTGAGTTTCTTATTATTTATCGTTTTCGTGCCTAACATGCTGAAAAACACTCAAAACACAGATTTCTGGTAAGGTCGTATAATTTCTTCATATAGGAGGCTTTGCATGCACTTTAGTGTTTGTTACATAACAGTCCGAAAAAAAGTTAATATCAACTTTTTTGATAATATTCTCTTATTATATAATTGCCCTAATTTTTCCCAGAATTTTGGCATCTTGGTACCTATGAAGGTGAATAACAAAAAAAAAAAAAAAAATCGTTTTATTTATTTATTTTTTATTTTTTTATTTTTTTCTAAAAAACGAGTGTTATTTGTGGGTTTTAGCTTTTTGGTAGTTAAGGAACTTAAAAACACTCATAATACACGTTTCTCGTAATGTCCTTACGTTTCCCAAACATAAGGTTCTTTACATGTATTCAAGCGTTTTTAAAGATAACATTATCAAAAACACTCAAAATACATGTTTTTGGTAATGTTATTCTGTTTCTCCATAAAGTTTGTTTTCCATGCGTTTTAGCGGTTTCGTATGTAAGGAGCTCAAAAACACATATTGGCAAGTTCTTTCTAAAAGTTGGTTTTATTCCCATGTAATGTGATTGCCCTGCTTTTTAGTACTTCATTGCCTAACACGCTCAAAAACAATTAAAAGACACTTCTGGTAATGTCATTTTTTTCCCTCATAAATCTAATTTCGCATGCTATTTTATGTATTGCTAACTAGGAATATGAAAAACACTCAAAATACAGGCATTTGATAAGGTTGTTCTGTTTCTCAATTAAGATTGTTATTCATGAGTTTCAGCATTTTGGTATCTAAGAAACTTCTTTATATACACGAGTTTTTGCGTTTTTCTACGTAAATCAATGAGAAGATACATTTTCAGTAATTTTGTTTTGGAATCCCATATAGAGTGAGTTCCTTATTATTTATCGTTTTGGTGCCTAACATGCTGAAAACACTCAAAAGACAGATTTCTGGTAAGGTCGTTTAATTTCCTCATATAGGAGGCTTTGCATCCACTTTAGGGTTTGGTACATAAGAGTCCGAAAAAAAAGCTAAAATTAACTTTTTTGGTAATGTTCTTTTGTTCATATAATTTTCCAGAATTTTCCCAGAATTGTGGCATCTCGGTACCTATTTTTTTTCTAAATAAAGACTGTTATTTGTGGGTTTTAGCTTTTTGGTACTTAAGGAACTTAAAAAACACTCATAATACACGTTTCTTCTAATGTCCTTTTGTTTCCCAAACATAATGTTCTTTGCAAGTATTTAAGCGTTTTTATAGATAACATGATAAAAAACACCCAAATTACATGTTTTTGGTAATATTATTCTGTTTCTCCATAAAGTTTGTTTTGCATGCGCTTTATCGGTTTGGTATATAAGGAGCTCAAAAACATTTAAAGGCAAGTTCTTGGTAAAAATTGGTTTTATTCCAATGAAAAGTGATTGCCCTACTTTCTAGTGCTTTATTGCCTATGACGCTCAAAAACATTCAAAAGACATTTTTCTGGAAATGTCATGTTTTCCCACATAAATCTGGTTTCGCATGAAATTTTGGTTTTTGGTAACTAAGAATATGAAAAACACTCAAAATACACGAATTTGGTAAGGTTGTTCTGTTTCTCAATTAAGAGTGTTATTCATGAGTTTCAGCATTTTGGTATCTAGGAAACTTTCTACATATACACGAGTTTTTGCGTTTTTTGCCTTGTTGTTCTTTTGAACTATAATAAACTCATTATACGCTTTCCTCGCAATGTCCCTTTGTTTCCCAATATATCGTATCTTTGTATCAATTTTAGCGTTTTTTTTGTAGGTAACAAGCTCAAAAACACTCAAAATATACCTTTTTGGTAATGTTTTTTTCTATTTCTTGATATTGGTTGGTTTGCATCCATTTTAGCGTTTTTCTACGTAAAACACTGAGAAGACACGTTTTCAGTAATTTTGTTTTGGATTCCCATATAAATTGAGTTCCTTATTATTTATCATTTTGGTGACTAACATGCTGAAAAACACTCAAAACACAGATTTCTGGTAAGGTCGTTTAATTTCCTTATATAGGAGGCTTTGCATGCAGTTTAAGGTTTGGTACATAACAGTCGGAAAAAAAAAGCTAAAATCAACTTTTTTGATAATTTTCTCTAACCATATAATTACCTTGAATTTTCCCAGAATTTTGGCATTTCGTTACCTATGAAGATGAATAACAAAAAAAAAAAATGCATTTTTTTATTTTTCTATTTATTTATTTTTCTAAATTAAGAGTGGGTTTTAGGTTTTTCGTACTTAACAAACTTAAAACACTCATAATATACGTTTCTCGTAATATCCTTTTGTTTCCCTAACATAAGGTTCTTTGCATGTATTTAAGCAATTTTATAGATAACATGATCAAAAACACTCAAAATACATGTTTTTGGTAATTTTATTCTGTTTCTCCATAAAGTTTGTTTTCCATGCGTTTTAGCGGTTTAGTATATAAGGAGCTCAAAAACACTTAAAGGCAAGTTCTTGATAAAAATTGGTTTTATTTAAATGTAATGTGATTGCCCTGCTTTTTAGTGCTTTATTGCCTATCAGGCTCAAAAACACTCAAAAGACATTTTTCTGGTAATGTCATTTTTTCTCACATAAAGCTGGTTTCGCATGCAATTTGGGGTTTTGGTAACTAGAAATGTGAAAAGCACTCAAAATACACGCATTTAGTAAGGTTGTTCTGTTTATCAATTAGGAGTGTTATTCATGAGTTTCAGCATTTTGGTATCTAGGAAACTTCTCCATATCCACAAGTTTTTGCGTGTTTTGCCTTTTGGTTCTTTTGAACTATAAAACACTCATTATACACTTTTCTTGCAATATCCTTTTATTTCCTAATATAGAGTGCTTTCCATCAATTTTCGCGTTTTTTGTAGGTAACAAGCTCAAAAACACTCAAAATATACCTTTTTGGTAGTGTTTTTCTATTTTTTTTATATTGGTTCGTTTGCATCCATATTAGCGTTTTTCTACTTAAAACACTGAAAAGACACGTTTTCAGTAATTTTCTTTTGGATTCCAATATTTATTTATCGATTTGGTGCCTAACATTCTGAAAAACTCTCAAGACAGATTTCTTTTAAGGTCGTTTAATTTCCTCATATAGGAGGCTTTGCATGCACTTTAGGGTTTGGTATAAAACAGTCCGAAAAAAAAAAAGCTAAAATTAACTTGTTTGATAATTTTCTTTTTATCATATAATAGCCCGAAATTTTCCCAGAATTTTGGCATCTCGGTACCTATGAAGATGAATAACAAAAAAAAAATATATATATTTTTTATTTTTTATTTTTTATTGATTTATTTTTTTAAATAAAGAGTGTTATTTGTGGGTTTTAGCTTTTTGGTACTTAAGGAACTAAAATACACTCATAATACATATTTGTCGTAATATCCTTTCGTTTCCCAAACATAAGGTTCTTTGCATATATTTAAGCGTTTTTATAGATAATATGATGAAAAACACTCAAAATAAATGTTTTTGGTCATATTATTCTGTTTGTTCATAAAAGGTGTTTTGCATGCGTTTTAGCGTTTTGGTATGTAATGAGCTCAAAAACACCTAAAGGCAAGTTCTTTGTAAAAGTTGGTTTTATTCCCATGTAATGTGATTGCCCTGCTTTTTAGTGGTTTATTGCCTAACACGCTCAAAAACACTCGAAAGACATTTTCTGATAATATTTTTTTTTTTTCCCACACAAAGCTAGTTTCGCATGGAATTTGGGGTTTTGGTAACTAAGAATGTGAAAAACACTCAAAATACAGGGATTTAGTAAGGTTTTTCTGTTTCTTAATTAAAAGTGTTATTCATGAGTTTCAGCATTTTGGTGTGTAAGAAACTTCTCTAATACACACATTTGGTAAGGTAGTTCTGTTTTTCAATTAAAAATGTTATTCATGAGTTTCAGTATTTTGGTATATAAGAAACATCTTTATGTACACGAGTTTTTTAGTTTTTTCCCTTGTGGTTTTTGTGAAACTATAAAACACTCATTATACACGTTTCTCGTAATGTCCTTTTCTTCCCTAATATAGAGTGCGTTTCATCCATTTTCGCATTTTTTTGTAGGTAACAAGCTCAAAAACACATCAAAATATATCTTTTTGCTAATGTTATTCTATTTCTTCATATTGGTTGGTTTGCATCCGTTTTATCTTTTTTCTACGTAAATCACTGAAAAAACATTTTTTTAAGTAATATTGTTAAAATTGCTGAAAAAACACTCAAAAGACAGGTTTCTGGTAAAGTCGAGTAATTTCTCCATATAGGTGGGTTTGCTTGCACTTCAGGGTTTGGTACATAACTCCGGAAAAAAGCTAAAATTATTTTTTTATAATGATTTTTTTTTTACAAAATTTCCCTTAATTTTCCAGAATTTTGGTATCTCGGTACCTATGAAAATGAATAACAATTTTTTTTTTCTCTCTATAAAGTGTTATTTGTGAGTTTTAGCTTTTTGGTACTTAAGGAACTTAAAAACACTCATAATACACGATTTTCGTAATGTCCTTTTCTTATACAAACATAGGGTTCTTTATAGGTAACATGATCAAAAACACTCAAAATAAATCATTTTGGTAATGTTATTCTGTTTGTCCATAAAAGGGTGTTTTACATGCCTTTTAGCGTTTTGGTATGTAAGGAGTTAAAAAACACTTAAAGGCAAGTTCTTCGTAAAAGTTGGTTTTATTCCCAAGTAATGTGATTGTTCTGCTTTTTAGTGCTTTGTTGCATATCACGCTCAAAAACACTCGAGACATTTTTCTGATAATGTCATTTTTTTCCCACATAAAGCTAGTTTCGCATGTAATTTGGCAATTTCGTAACTAAGAATGTGAAAAACAGTCAAAATACACAATATGATAAGGTAGTTCTGTTTCTCGATTAAAAGTTATTCATGCATTTCACCATTTTGGTATGTAAGAAACTTCTCTATATACACGAGTTTTTGCGTTTATTGCCTTGTGGTTCTTGTGAAACTATAAAACACTCATTATTTCTCATTTCTTATAATGTTCTTTTCTATCCTAATATAGAGTGCAAAAGACGTTTAATTTTCCCATATAGGTGGCTTTGCATGCACTTCAGGGTTTGGTACATAACTCCGGAAAAAAGCTAAAATTATTTTTTTTGTTATTTTTTTTTTACTAATTTCCCTGAATTTTGCCAGAATTTTAGCATCTCGGTACCTATGAAGATGAATAACAAAAAAAAATTTATTCATTTATTTATTTTATTTTTTTCTCTATAAAAAGTGTTATTTGTGTGTTTTATCTTTTTGGTACTTAAGGAACCTAAAAACTCTCATAATACATAATTTACGTAATATCCTTTCGTTTCACAAATATAGGGTTCTTTGCATGTAGTTCTGTTTCTCAATTAAAAGTCTTATTCATGAGTTTCAGCATTTTGGAATATAAGAAACTTCTTTATATACAGGAGTTTTTGCGTTTTTTGCCTTGTGGTTCTTGTGAAACTATAAAACATTCATTATACTCGTTTCTCGTAATGTCAATTTCCTCCTTAATATAGAGTGCTTTCTATCCATTTTCCCTTTTTTTGTAGGTAAAAATTTCAAAAACACTCAAAATATACCTTTTTGGTAATGTTATTCTATTTCTTCATTTTGGTTGGTTTGCATCCGTTTTAGCGTTTTCTACGTAAAACACAGAAAAGACACGTTTTCAGTAATTTTGTTTTGGATTCCCATATAGATTGACTTCCTTGGGTTTTATCGTGTTTGTTCCTAACATACTGAAAAACACTTATAGAGTGCTTTGCATCAATTTTCGTGTTTTTTGTAGGTAAAAAGCTCAAAAACACTCAAAATATACCTTTTTGGTAACGTTCTTCTATTTCGTGATATTGCTTGGTTTCCATCCGTTTTAACGTTTTTTTTACGTAAAACACTGAGAAGATACGTTTTCAGTAACTTTGTTTTGGATTCCCATATAGAGTGAGTTCGTAATTATTTATCGTTTTGGTGCCTAACATGGTAAAAAACACTCTAGTGATTTCGTTTCGTTTCTTCATATAGGTTGCTTTACATGCATGTTGGCGTTTTGGTAATTATTAATGTAAAAAAATACCCGTTTTTTGTGTTTGTTCTTTTTCTTCAGAGCAGTATTGATTTGGTACTTAAGAAAGTAATAAAAAAAAAAAACACAACAAACGTTTCTCGTAATGTCCTTTTTATTTCCATATGCAGGGTGATTTGTTTGATGACAGGCGATTTTGTACATAATAAGCTCAAAAAAGAAAAAAAAATACACGCTTTTGGTTAATGTATTCTGTTTCTCTATATATGATATTTTCATACGCTTTTAAAGTCGTTTCATACATCTATATATGGGTCTTTGCATGAATTTTGTTTTTTTGGTAACTAACAATGTCATAACACTCAAAATGCACGTTTTTTTTTTTTGGCAGTATTGTTCTGTTTCTCCATATAGAGTATTTTCATGCATGTTATCCTTTTGATACTAAGAAAATAAAAAAACACTCATAATACACGTTTCTCGTAATGTCTTTTAATTTTTCCCATTTAAGGTATTTCTGATTCATTTAGGCGTTTTTTTACGTAACAATCTTACAAAAGACTCATAATACTTGTTTTGTATGCGTTTTAGCGTTTTTTGTATGTAAGGAGCTTAAAAACACTTAAAGGCAAGTTATTGGTAAAAGTTGGTTTTATTCCCATGTAATGTGATTGCCCTGCTTTTTAGTGCTTTATTGCCTAACACGCTCAAAAAAACTCAAAAGACACTTTTCTGATAATATTTTTTTTCATACAGTTAGTTTTAGTAGTTTTAGCTAGTTTCGCATGCAATTTGGGGTTTTGGTAAGTAAGAATGTTAAAAAGATTCAAAATACACCCATTTGGTAAGGTTTCTCAATTAAGAGTGTTATTCATGAATTTCAGCATTTTGGTGTCTAAGAAACATCTCCATATACACGAGTTTTTGCGTGTTTTGCCTTGTGGTTCTTGTGAAACTTTAAAACACTCATTATACACGTTTCTCGTAATGTCCTTTTCTTTCCCAATATAGAGTGCTTTCCAACTATTTTCGCGTTTTTTGTAGGTAACAAGCTCAAAACACTCAAAATATAACTTTTTAGTAATATTATTCTATTTCTTTATATTGGTTGATTTGCATCCGTTTTAATGTTTTTCTAAGTAAAACACTAAAAAGACACGTTTTCAGTAATTTTGTTTTGGATTCCCATATAGAGTGACTTCCATATTATTTATCGTTTTGGTACCTAACTTGCTGAAAAACACTCAAAAGATATCTGGTAAAGTCGTTTAATTTCCTCATGTAGGTGGCTTTGCATACACTTTAGGGTTTGGTACATAACATTCCGAAAAAAAAAGAAGCTAGAATTAGCTTTTTTCATAATATTATTTTTTCACAGAAATTCCCTGAATTTTGCTAGAATTTTGGCATCTCGGTACCTATGAAGATAAATAACAAAAAAAAATCCTAGTTTTTATTTATTTATTTATTTTCTCTATAAAGAGTGTTATTTGAGGATTTTAACTCTTTTCGTACTTATGTAACTTAAAAATACTCATAATACACGTTTCTCGTAATGTCCTTTTGTTTCCCAAACATAGGGTTCTTTACATGTATTTAAGCGTTTTTATACGTAACAGATCAAAAACTCTGAAAATTCATGTTTTTCGTAATGTTATTTTATTTCTAGATAAAGGGTGTTTTGCATGCATTTTAGCGTTTTGGTATGTAAGGAGCTGAAAAACACTTCAAGACAAGTTCTTGGTAAATGTTGGTTTTATTCCCATGTAATGTCATTGCCCTGCTTTTTTGTGCTTTATTGCCTAACACGCTCAAAAACACTCAAAAGGCAATTTTTTTTTTCTGGTAATGTCATTTATTTCCCACATAAAGCTAGTTTCGCATGTAATTTAGGATTTTCGTAACTAAGAATGTTAAAAACACTCAAAAAACACACATTTGGTAAGGTAGTTCTGTTTCTCCATTAAAAGTGTTATTCATGCATTTAAGCATTTTGGTATGTAAGAAACTTCTCTATATACACGAGTTTATGCGTTTTTTGCCTTGTGGTTCGTGTGAAACTATGAAACAATCATTAGACACGTTTCTCTAAATGTCCTTTTGCTTCCCAATATAGAGTGCTTTTACATCCTTTTTCGCGTGTTTTGTAGGTAAAAAGCTCAAAAACACTTTTTGGTAATGTAATTCTATTTCTTCATATTCGTTGCATCCGTTTTAGCGTTTTTTCTACGTAAAACACTGGAAAGACACGTTTTCAGTAATTTTGATTTGGATTCACATATTGACTGACTTCCTTATTATTTTATTATTCCTTATTATTTTTTTTTTCTCTATAAAAAGTGTTATTTGTAGGTTTTAACGTTTTGGTACTTAAGGAACTTAAAAACATTCATAATACACATTTCTCGTAATTTTCTTTCGTTTCCCAAATATAGGGGTCTTTGCATGTATTTAAGCGTTTTTATAGGTTATATGATCAAAAACACTTAAAACACATATTTTTTGTAATGTTTTTCTGCTTCTCCATAAAGGAGTATTTTGTATGCGTTTTAGCGTTTTGGTATGTAAGGAGCTCAAAAACACATAATGGCAAGTTCTTGGTCAAAGTTGGTTTTATTAACATGTAATGTGATTGCCCTGCTTTTTAGTGCTTTATTGCCTAACACGTTCAAAAACACTCAAAAGACACTTCTGGTAATGTCATTTTTTTCCCACATACAGCTAGTTTCGCATGCTTTTTAGGATTTTGCTAAGAATGTGAAAAACACTGAAAATACACGCTTTTGGTAATGTTGTTCTGTTTCTCAATTAAGATTGTTATTCATGAGTTTTAGCATTTTGGTATCTAAAAACTTCTTTATATACACGAGATTTTGCGTTTTTTGCCTTGTGGTTCTTGTGAACCACAAGTTCTTTTGCTCGAAAATAATAAGACACTCATTATACACGTTTCTCGTAATGTCCTTTTGTTTCGCAATAGTGAGTGCTTTGCAACCATTTTCACCGTTTTTGTAGGTAACAAGCTCAAAACACTCAAAATATACCTTTCAGGTAATATTATTCAATTTTTTTTTCATATTGGTTGGTTTGCATCCGTTTAGCGTTTTTCTACGTAAAACACCGAAAAGACACGTTTTCAGTCATTTTGTTTTGGATTCCCATATAGAGTGACTGCCATGTTATTTATCGTTTTGGTGCCTAACATGTTGAAAAACACTGATAAGACAGTTTCCTGGCAAAGACGTTTTATTTCCTCATATAGGTGGTTTTGCTACATAACAGTCGAAAGAAAAAGCTAAAATTAACTTTTTTGATAATGTTCTTATTTCACAAAATTTCTTGAATTTTGCCCGAATTTTGGCATCTCGGTATCTGTGAAGATGAATAAGAAAGAAATCAAAATATCGTATATTTTTATTTATTTATTTTTTTTCTCAATATAGAGTTATTTGTGGATTTTAGCTTTTTGGTACGTAACTAATTTAAAAACACTCATAATACACGTTTCTCATAATGTCCTTCCGTTTTCCAGAAATAGGGTTCTTAGTATGTATTTAAGCGTTTTATTGGTAACATGATCAAAAACACACAAAATACATGTTTTTGGTAATGTTATTCTGTTTCTCCATAAAGTGTGTTTTGCATGCGTCTTAGCATTTTGGTATATAAAAAGCTCAAAAACACTTAAAGGCAAGTTCTTGGTAAACATTCGTTTTATTCCCATGTAATGTGATTGCACTTCTTTTTAGTGCTTTACTGCCTATCACGCTCAAAAACACTCAATAGACACTTTTCTGAAAATGTCATTTTTATTACCACATAAAGCTGGTTTCGCAATCAATTTGGGTTTTGGGTATCTAAGAATGTGAAAAGCACTCAAAATACAAGCATTTAGTAAGGTTGTTCTGTTTCTCAATTAAGAGTGTTATTCATGAGTTTCAGCATTTTGGTATCTAGGAAACTTCTCCATATATACGAGTTTTTGCGTTTTTTGCCTTGTGGTTCTTGTTTCCCAATATAGAGTGCTTTGCATCAATTTTCGCGTTTTTTTTGTAGGTAACAAGCTCAAAAACACTCAAAATGTACCTTTTTGGTAATGTTTTTCTATTTCTTGATATTGGTTGGTTTGCATACATTTTACCGTTTTTCTACGTAAAATACTGAGAAGACACGTTTTAAGTAATTTTGTTTTGGATTCCCATATTGTGTAAGTTATTATTATTATTATCATTATTATTATTTATTGTTTTGGTGTCTAACATGCTGAAAAACACTCAAAAGACAGATTTCTGGTAAAGTCATTCAATTTCCTTATATAGGAGGCTTTGCATGCTCTTTAGGGTTTGGTACATAACAGTCCGAAAAAAAAGCTAAAATCAACTTTTTTGATAATATTCTTTTTATCATATAATTACCCTGAATTTTCCCAGAATTTTGTAATCTCGGTACCTAAGAAGATGAATGAAAAAAAAAAAAAAAATCTATTTTTTATTTTTTTTTATTTATTTATTTATTTTTTTTCTAAATAAAGAGTTTTATTTGTGGGTTTTAGCTTTTTGGTACCTAAGAAACTTAAAAACACTCATAATACACGTTTCTCGTAATGTCCTTTCGTTTCCCAAACATAAGGTTCTTTCTATGTATTTAAGCGTTTTTATAGATAACATGATCAAAAACACTCAAAATTCATGTTTTTGGTAATGTTTCTCCATAAAGTTTGTTTTGCAGGCGTTTTAGCGTTTTAGTATATAAGGAGCTCAAAAACACTTAAAGGCAAGTTCTTGGTAGAAATTGGTTTTATTCGAATTTAATGTGATTCCCCTGCTTTTTAGTGCTTTATATCCCATCACGCTCAAAAACACTCAAAAGACACTTTTCTGGGAATGTCATTTTTTCCCACATAAATCTGGTTTCGCATGCAATTTGGGTTTTGGTAACTAGGAATGTGAAAAGCTCTCAAAATACACGCATTTAGTAGGGTTGTTCTGTTTTTCAATTAAGAGTGTTATTTATGAGTTTCAGCATTTTGGTATCCAAAAAACTTATCCATATATACGAGTTTTTGCGTTTTTTGCCTTTGTGGTTCTTGTGAAACCATAAAACACTCATTATACACGTTTCTCGTAAAGTCCTTTTGTTTCCCAATATAGATTGCTTTGCATCCATTTTCGCGTTTTTCGTGGTTAACAGGCTCAAAAACACTCAAAATATACCTTTTTGGTAACGTTATTCTATTTCTTCATTTTGGTTGGTTTGCATATGTTTTAGCTTTTTTCTACGTAAAACAACGAAAAGACACGTTTTCAGTAATTTTGTTTTGCATTCCCATATTGAGTAACTTCCATATTATTTATCCTTTTGATGTCTAACATGCTAAAAAAGAAAACACTCAAAAGAGAGGTTTCTGGTAAAGTCGTAAAATTTTCCCATATAGGTGGCTTTGCATGCACTTTAGGGTTTGGTACATAACAGTCCGAAAAAAAGCTAAAAATTAACTTTTTTGATAATGTTCTTTTTTCCGCATAATTTACATGAATTTTGCCAGACTTTCGGCACCTCAGTACCTATGAATATGAATGACAAAAAAAAAAAAAAAAAAATCTTTATTTTTCTCTATAAAGAGTGTTATTTGTGGCTTTTAGCTTTTTGGTACTTAAGAAACTTAAAAACACTCATAATACATGTTTCTCCTAATGTTTTTTTTCGTTTCCCAAACATATATTTAAGTGTTTTTATAGGTAACATGATCAAAAACACTCAAAATACGTGTTTTAGGTAATGTTATTCTGTTTCTCCATAAAGGGTGTTTTGCATGCGTTTTAGCGTTTTTGTATGTAAGGAGCTCAAAAAATCTTTAAGGGAAGTTCTTGGTAAAAATTGGTTTTATCCCTATGTAATGTGATTGCCCTGCTTTTTAGTGCTTTATTTCCTAACACGCTCAAAAACAATCAAAAAATCTTTTTTATATTAATGTAATTTTTTTACCACATTTTTATCCCACAATATTTCGCATGCAATTTGGGGTTTTGGTAACTAAAAATGTGAAAAACACCCAAAATACACTCATTTGGTAAGTTTGTTCTTTTTTTTTATTCTCCTTAAATTTTTTTTTTTTCCAATGTAATGTGATTGATCTGCTTTTTAGTGCTTTATTGCATATAACGCTCAAAAACACTCAAAAGACACTTTTCTGGGAATGTCATTTATTTCATAAATAAAGCTAGTTTCGCATGTAATTTGGGATTTTCGTAACTAAGAATGTGAAAAACACACAAAATACACACATTTTGTAAAGTAATTCTGTTTCTCAATTAAAAGTGTTAGTCATGAGTTTCATCATTTTAGTATCTAAGAAACTTCTCTAGGTACACGAGTTTTTGCGTTTTTTGCCTTTTGGGGTCTTGTGGAACTATAAAACACTCATTATACACGTTTCTCATAATGTTCTTTTCTTTTGCAATACTTTGCATCCATTTTTGCATTTTTTTTAGGCAACAAGCTCAAAAACATTCAAAATATACATTTTTGGTAATGTTATTCTATTTCTTCATATTGGTTGGTTTACATCCTTTTAAGTATTTTCTACGTAAAACAGTGAAGAGGCACGTTTTCAGTAATTTTGTTTTGGATTCCCATATTGATTGACTTCCATATTATTATCATTTTGGTGCCTAAAATACTGAAAAACACTCAAAAGTAAGGTTTCTCGTAAAGTCGTTTAATTTCCTCATGTATGTGGCTTTGCATTCACTTTAGAGTTTGGTACATAACATTCTAAAAAAAAAAGCTAAAATTAACTTTTTTGATAATATTCTTGTATCACATAATTACCCAGAATTTTCCCAGAATTTTGGCATCTCGGTATCTATGAAGATGAATAACAAAAAAAAAAAAAATTGCCGTTTTTTCATATTATTATTTATTTTTTCTTCATAAAGAGTGTTATTTGTGGGTTTTAGTTTTTTGGTTCTTAAGGAACTGAAAAACACTTATAATTGGAGAACATTCCATTTGGGAAAAGAAAAGAACATTATTAAAAATGTGTCTTTTGAAACTTTTTTGAGTTTCTTACGTTCCAAACGTGCTAAAACGCATGGATAACACCATTTATGAAGAAACAGAACAGCATTACCCAAAACGGGTGTATTGAAAGTTTTGAGCTTGTTAGGTACGAGAACGCCAAAATAAATGCAATACATACTGAGAAACGAAACGATATTACATAAATATGTATTATAAGTGTTTTTGAACTTCATAGGTAAGAAAATGCTAAAACACGTGAATAGCATAATATATGGAAAAACCGAACAATATCACCAATAACGTGTATTATGAATATTTTTGAGTTTGTAAGGTACCAAAACGGTAAAGTTCATGCAAAGCACCCTATATGAAGAAATAAAACAACATTACCAAAAATGTGTATTAACAATAATTTTGAGCTTGTTAGGTATCAAAATGGTAAAGTGTATGCGGAGCATCCTGTATGGGAAAAGCAAACATTACAAAAAATTTGTGTTTTGAGTATCTTTCAGCTTCTTACTTACCAAAACACTGAAACGAATACAAAACACTCTTCATGGAGAAACAGAAAAAAACATTAGCAAAAAAGTGTACTTTGAGATTTTTAGAGCATGTTAGGTAACAAAACACCAAAATGCATGAAAATCACCGGACATTGTGAAACAAAAGGATATTAACAGAAACTTCTATTATGAGTGTTTTTCAGCTTTTTATGTATCAACACGCTTAAACACGTGAATAGCACTCTATATAGAGAAATAGAACATTACCAAAACTTTTATTATGAGTGTTTTTCCTCATATAAAAGTGTCTTTTAAGTGTCTTTTGAGGTATTTTTCCACGCGTTTTAACTTTTTGGTACGTAAGAGGCTTTTTGAGCCTCTTACGTACCAAAGAGTTAAAACGCGTGCAAAATACCCTGTATGAGGAAAAAGAATTACATTACTAAAAACGGAAGTTTTGAAAGTTTTGAGCTTGTTAGGTAACACAACGCCAAAATGGATGCAAATTAACTGATATTGGGAAGCGAAACGATATTAGCACAAAAGTGTTTTATGATTGTTTTACAGCTTTTGTAGCAAAACGCTAGAACGCTAGAAGCTTTATTCAGGTTTTTATGTGCCAAAAGGCTAAAAATTGTGAATATCAGTCTATATGGGGAAACCGAATAACAATACCAAAAACGTTTATTATGAGTTTTCCTTCATATTGCGTACCAAAACGACGAAATACAAAGAACTCTATGAAAAAAAAAGATTACCAAATACGTGTATCATGAATGTTTTTGATCTTGTTAGGTACCACAAATTCCAAAGTGCATGCAAAGCACCCGATATGGGAAAAGAAGAGAACATTGCCAAAAACGTGTCTTATTAGTGTTTTTTTTTTTTCCCCCTTTTTAGCTTCTTACGTACCAAAACGCTAAAACGCATGGAAAACACCCTTTATGGAGAATCAGAACAATATGACCAAAAATATGTGTTTCGAGTTTTTTCTTGCTTGGTATTAACCAAAACTCCAAAATGCTTGCAAAACACCCTATTTGGGGTAACGAAAGGACTTTACCAGAAACGTGTCATTTGGGTGTTTTTGAGCGTATTAGGCAACAAAACGCAGAATAGTATATAAAACACTATTTGGGAAAAAGAAACATTAAAATAAACGTGACTTTTGAGTATTTTTCAGCTTCCTACGAGTACGTACCTAAACAAGAAAACGCGGGCAAAATATCCTTTATGAGGAAATTTTACCCATAACATAAGTGTTTTCCACCTTAATAGGTACCAAAACGCAAAAATGCATGCAAATGTCCCGATATGGGGAAACGAAACGATATTAACAAAATTTTGTTTTATGAGTATTTTCCACCTTCTTAGGTAACAAACCGATAAAACATATGAATAGTAATCTATAGGGAGAAACAGAAAAAAACACTACGAAAAACGTGTTATTTTCTTAGGTTCGAAAACGCAACTGTTCATGCAAGGCATTTTATATGGGAAAAGAGAACAGCATTACTAAAAAGGTGTATTTTCAGTGTTTTTATATGCAAAGCACCTTATATGTAAAAAAAAAAATAAATAAATAAATAAATAAATAAAAACATGTTTTTGAGTGTTTTTTTGTTTGTTTTTATCTTACGTACTAAAGCGCTAAAACGCATTCAAAACATCCTTTATGGGGAATTTTTTTTTTTTTTTTTACAAAAGCGTGTACTTTGAGATTTTTCAGCTTATTAAATAACAAAACGTTAATATGCATGCAAACCACTCTATTTGGGGTAACAATGTATAATTGAGGTGTTTTTGAGCATATTAACCATCAAACGCTAAAATGCATTAATGCAACTTTAGCAAAAAAAGTGTGTTTTAATTGTTTCGAGGTTCTTAGATAACCAAACGCCAAAATTCATGCAAAGGGCGCGATATGGGGAAACGAAATGATTCTAACAGAAATGTGTATTATGATACCAAAACCCCAAAACACTCTATATAGAGAAGCAGCATTACATAAAACGTGTATTATGAGAGTTTTTCCAGTTATTCCAAAACGCCAAAATGCAAACAATGCACCCTATAAAAAGAATTACAACAACCTTACCAAAAACGTATATTATAAGTGTTTTCGAATTTCTTAGGTACCAAAACGTCAAAGTGCATGCAAAGCATCCTATATGGGAAAAGAAATAAAACATTACCTAAAACGTGTGTTTTTAATGCTTTCAGCTTCTTAGGTACAAAAACGTATGTAAAACATCCATCATGGAGAAACAGAACAGTCTTACCAAAAACGTATGTTTCGAGTGTTTCCCAGCTTGTTAGGATCAAAACGCTAAAATGCTTGCAAAGCACGCTAATTTGGACAACGAGACGATATTACCAAAAATGTGTCATATGGGTGTATTTGACCATATTAGGCACAAAAACGCTAAAAAAAAAAGCATAGAAAACACTATACATGGGAAAACAAAACATTATCAACATGTGTCTTCATTTTTTTTTTTTTGAGCTTCTAATGCACCAAAACCCTAAAACGTTTGCAAAATACCCTTTATGGAGAAACAGAATAGCATAACCAATAACGGGTGTTTTGAGTATGCATGCAAAAATGCATGCAAATCACATGATATTTAGAAATTAAACGATATTAACGAAAACAAGTATTATGAGTTTTTTTCAGCTTATGTGCCAAAAGGCTAAAACTTGTGAATACCAGTCTGCATTGAGAAACAGAACAACATTGCCAAAAATGTGTATTATGAGTGTTTATCCCTATGTTACATACCAAATCGGCAAAACGCATATAAAGCATATATGAAGAAACAGGACAACATTATTAAAAACGTGTGTTTTTAAGTATTTTTCATCTTGTTATATAGCAAAACCAAAAAATGCATGCAAACCACCCTGTTTGGGATAACGGAACATCACCACAAACGTGTCATTTGGGTGTTTTTCAGTATATTTTTAATCTATGCGCAAGAAAGTATGGAAAACACTCTCAATGGAAAAAGAAAACACTAATCACGTGTTTCAGTATTTTATTACCTAAGAAGCTCAAAAACATTTATAATATACGTTTTTGGTAATGTTTTTCTGTTTTTCATATATGGTATTCTGTATAGATTGTCGTACCTAACATGAGGAAAACACCCATTTTTTTGGTTAATGCTTTTTTCTCCATATAGAGTGATATTCACGTGTATTAATGTTTTCGTACATAAGTTAAAAAAAACACTCATAATATTATTTTTTTTTACTAACTTTTAGTTTGTCAATGTCCGTTAATTTGTGTGCATTTTGGCGTTTTCGTACCCAAGAAGCTCAAAAAGACTCAAAACACACATTTTTGGTAATGTTCTATTTTACCATAAAGGATGTTTTGCACGCTTTTTAGAAATTTGGTACTTAAGAAGCTCAAAAACATTCAAAAGAAACGTTTTCGATGTTTTATATATATATATATATATATATATATATATATATATATATATATATATATATATATATATATATATATATATATATATATATATATATATATATATATATATATATATAATATAATATGCTCAAAACACTGAAATGACACGTTTCCGGTAATATAATTTCTTGACATCAAATAGTGTGCTGTCTGCATTTTGGCGTTTTGGTAGCTAATGATCGGGAAAACTCAAAAAACGCGTTCATAGTAATGTCCTCTTTCTCCATAAAGGGTGTTTTTCAAGCGTTTTAGAATTTTAATACGTAAGAAACTGAAAAACACTCAAAAGACAAGTTTTTAATAATATTGATTGTTTTTCCTATACATGTTGTCTTGCATGCACTTTGGTGTTTTTGTATCTAACAAGCTCAAAAACACTCAGCATACAAGTTTTTCGTAATGTTGGTCTGTTTCTTTATGTATGGTGTTCACTATGCTTTTAGGCGTTTTGGTACCTATCATGGGGAAAAAAACTCATAAAGTACGCTTTTGGTAATGTTGTTTTGTTTCTGCAAATATAGTACTATTCACGTGTTTTAGACTTTTGGTATCTATGAAGCTGAAAAAGACATAATACACCTTTATGTTAATATCGTTTCTTTTACCTATATAGGGTAATTTGCATACATTTTGGAGTTTTTTTACCTAACAAGCTAAAAAAAAATCTCAGAACATACGTTTTTGCTAATATTGTTTTGGACGCCTTTTATCGTTTTGGTACGTAAAAATCTCAAAAACGCTCGATTTTGTTAATGTTATCTTGTTTTCCCATATAGGGTGTTTTCCTTGCTTTTTTAGCGTTTTGCTGCCTAATACGCTCAAAACACCTAAATGACAAGTTTCTGGTGGTTTTGCTACTGGTTTTGTTAATGTTTGTTTTTTATTTCTCTCTCTCATATAGAATAATATTCACGTGTTTTAGTGTTTTGGTACATAAAAAAAATAAAAATAAAAACACTCATAATACCCGTTTCTGTTTATATCGTTTCGTTTCCTTAAATAGGGTTCTTTGCTTGCAATATGGGGTCTAGTACCTAACAAGTTAAAAGACACTGAAATAAGAATTTTTTGCTAAAGTTTCCCATAAATGTTTCTTTGCTCACATTTTAGCGTTTTGTACGCTCAAAAACACTAAAAAGAAACGTTTTTGACAATATTATTCTGTTTCTCCATGAAGTTTCTTTTCTATGCATTATAGTGTTTTGGTACGTAAAAAGCTGAAAACACTCAAAAGACACGTTTTTGTTTGTTTCTCCAGTATAGCTTACTTTCCATGCACTTTGGCGTTTTCGAAAACACTACTAATACATGTTTTTGTACCCTAAATGAGGAAAGGAAACGCGATTTCCAGAAAAGTGCCTTTTGAATGTTTATTGGCGTGCTAGGCACCAAAACTCTAAAAAGCATGGAAAGCACCCTATAAAGGAAAAAAAAACAACTTAACCAAAAACGTCTGTTTTCAGTGTTTTTGAGTTTCTTACCTACCGAAACGCTAAAAGGCATGAAAAAAAAAAAACATGGAGAAATAATATTATCAAAAACATATATTTAAAAAAGCATGGAAAGCACCCTATAAAGGAAAACAAAACAACTTACGAGAAACGTGTATTATGAGTGTTTTTTTAAGTTCCTTAAGTACCAAAAAGCTAAAACCCACAAATAACACTCTTCATTTAGAAAAAAAAATAGGAATTTTTTTTCATCTTCATAGGTACCGAGATGCCAAAATTCTGGGAAAATTCAGGAGAGTTAAATGAACAAAAGAATATTATAAAAAAAGTTAATTTTAGCTTTTTTTTCGGACTGTTATGTACCAAACCCTAAAGTGCATGCAATGTCTCCTATATGAGGAAATTGAACGACCTTACCAGAAATCTGTCTTTTGAGTGTTTTTCAGCATGTTAGGCACTAAAACGATAAATAATAAGGAACTCACTCTATATGGGAATCCAAAACAAAATTACTGAAAATGTATCTTCTCAGTGTTTTACATAGAAAAACGCAAAAACTCGTGTATATAAAGAAGAATTGAGAAACATAACAACCTTAGTAAATGCGTGTATTTTGAGTATTTTTCATATTCCTAGTTAGCAATACCCAAAACAGCATGCAAAATTAGCTTTATGAGGGAAAAAAATGAAATGATCAGAAGTGTCTTTTAATTGTTTTTGAGGGTGTTAGGCAATGAAGTACTAAAAAGCAGGGCAATCACATTACATGGGAATAAAACCAACTCTTACCAAGAACTTGCCAATATGTTTTTGAGCTCCTTACATACCAAACCGGTAAAACGCATGGAAAACAAACTTTATGGAGAAATAAAATAACATTACCAAAAACATGTATTTTGAGTGTTTTTGATAATGTTATCTATAAAAACGCTTAAATACATGCAAAGAAACTTATGTTTGGGAAACGTAAGGACATTACGAGAAACGTGTATTATGAGTGTTTTTAAGTTCCTTAACTACCAAAAAGCTAAAATCCACAAATAACATAATAATAATAATAATAATAATAATAATAATAATATATATATATATATATATATATATATATATATATATATATATATATATATATATATATATATATATATATATATATATATATATATATATATATATATATATATATATATATATATATATATATATATATATATTAAAAAAAATGTGTCGATTGTTTTTCAGCTTACGTACTAAAACGGTAAAACGCATGGAAAACACTGTTTCTGGAGAGAAAAAAAAATACCAACAACGTGTATTTTGAGTTATCAGCGTAATAAGTAGTAAAACGCCAAAATGCATGCAGAGCGCTTATATGAAGTAACGAAACGACATTTCTAAAAACGTGTCATTTGGGTGTTTTTTTTTTTAGGGTATTAGGAAAATGAAACAACTTCAACAAAATCGAGTACTTTGTGTGCTTTTGAGCTTCTTACGTAACAAAACGATAACTAAACTAAACAAAAACTTGTGTTTGAGTGTTTTTGAGCATGTTAGATAAGTAATCGCCAAAATGCATGCAAAGTTTCAGATATGGAGAAAAGAAAAGATATTAACGCTGTTTTTCAGCTTCTTATGTAAGGAAACGCTAAAACACGTAAATAGCATTCTATATGAAGAAACAGATCATCATTACGAAAAACGTGTATTATGGGTGCTTTTCCCCATGTTAGGGACCAAAACGCCAAAATACATATAAAGCATCCTATATGAAGAAACAGAACGACATGATCACAAACATGTATTATGAATATTTTTGAGTTTGTGAGTTATCAAAACGCCAAAGTACATGCAAAGCACCCTATAGAAGAAGAAAAAAATATTACCAAAAACATATCTTTTGAGTGTTTTTCAGCTTCGTACGTACCGAAACTCTAAAAGGGATTGAAAACGCACTTTACTGAGAAATAGAACATTAAAAAAAAAAAAAAAACGTGTGTTTTAAGTGTTTTTAAGTTAGGTACCAAAACGACAGAATGCATGTAGAATACCTTGTCTGGAGTAACTAAAAGATAGTACCTGCAACGTGCCATTTGGAAATTTTCGAGCAAATTAGGCAACAAAAAGCTAAAAAGCATGAAAATAGCTCTATATGAGATAAGAAAACAACATTGTCAAAAACGTTTCTTTTTAGTGTTTTTGAGAGTACAAAACACTAAAATGTGAGCAAAGAAACATTTATGGGAAACTTTAGCAAAAAATTCTTATCTCAGTCTTTTAACTTGTTAGGTACCCATATTGCCCCATAAACCCCATATTGCATGCAAAGGACCCTATTTGAGGAAACGAAACGATATTAACAGAAACGTGTATTATGAGTGTTTTTATTTATTTATGTTTTTTTTTATGTAGCAAAACACTAAAACACGTGAATATTATTCTATATGAGGGAAAAAAAAAAACATTAACAAAACCAGTAGCAAAACATCACCAGAAACTTGTCATTTAGATGGTTTGAGCATATTAGGCAGCAAAACGCTTAAAAAGCAAGGAAAACACCCTATATGGGAAAACAAGATAACATTAACAAAATCGAGCGTTTTTGAGCTTCTTACGTAACAAAGCGATAAAAGATGTCCGAAACAATATTAGCAAAAACGTATGTTCTGAAATTTTTTTAGCTTGTTAGGTAACAAAACGCCAAAATGTATGCAAATTACCCTATATAGGTAAATGAAACGATATTAACATAAAGGTGTATTATGTCTTTTTCAGCTTCATAGATACCAAAAGTCTAAAACACGTAAATAATACTATATTTGCAGAAACAAAACAACATTACCAAAAGCGTACTTTATGAGTTTTTTCCCCATGATAGGTACCAAAACGCCTAAAAGCATAGTGAACACCATACATAAAGAAACAGACCAACATTACGAAAAACTTGTATGCTGAGTGTTTTTGAGCTTGTTAGATACAAAAACACCAAAGTGCATGCAAGACAACCTGTATAGGAAAAGCAATCAATATTAACAAAAACTTGTCTTTTGAGTGTTTTTCAGTTTCTTACGTACTAAAACTCTAAAACGCATGAAAAACACTCTTTATGGAGAAAGAGGACAATACTATAAACGTGTTTTATGAGAGTTTTCACGATCATTAGCTACCAAAACGCCAAAATGGAGACAGCACACTATTTGATGTAAAGAAATTATATTACCGGAAACGTGTCATTTCAGTGTTTTGAGCATAATAGAAACCAACCCCAACAAAAAAAATATTTACATATATAATATCGAAAACGTGTCTTTTGAATGTTTTTGAGCTTCTTACGTACCAAATTTCTAAAAAGCGTGCAAAACATCCTTTATGGTGAAATAGAACATTACAAAAAATGTGTGTTTTGAGTCTTTTTGAGTTTGTTGGGTACGAAAACGCCAAAATGTACACAAATTAACGGACATTGACAAACTAAAAGTTATTAAGAAAAAATATTATTATGAGTGTTTTTTAACTTCTTATGTACGAAAACACTAAAACACGTGAATATCACTCTATATGGAGAAAAAAGCATTAACCAAAAAAATGGGTGTTTTCCTCATGTTAGGTACGACAATCTACACAGAATACCATATATGAAAAACAGAAAAACATTACCAAAAATATTATATTATAAGTGTTTTTGAGCTTCTTAGGTAATAAAATACTGAAACACGTGTTTAGTACATATATTAAGGCGTTTTGGTTTCTAAAAAGCTGGAAAACGCTTAAATCATACGATTTTGGTAATGTCTTCCGATAAAGGCTATTTATCGTTTTAGCATTTTGGAACGTAAGAAGCTCAAAAACACTCAAAAGACACCATTTTGATAATGTTGTTTTGATTTCTGTATTGAGTGTCTTCCATGCTCTTTAGAGTTTTGGTGCTAACGTTGAAAAGCACCGAAATAAAATGAAATGGATGAATTTTTGCGTGTTGGTACGTAATAAGCTTAAAAACATTCAAAATACACGTTTTTGGCAATAATATTTTGTTTCTCCATGAAGTTTCTTTTCCCTGCATTTTAGTGTTTTGGTAGGTAAACAGCTGAAAACATTCAAGACACGTTTTGTTTCTCCCGTATAGCTTACTTTGCATGCACTTTGGCGTTTTCGAAAACACTACTAATACATGTTTTTGTACCCTATATGAGGAAAGGAAACGCGATTTCCAGAAAAGTGCTTTTGGAATGTTTATTGGCGTGCTAGGCACCAAAACGCTAAAAAAGCATGTATTTTGAGTGTTTTTGATCATATTTCCAATAAAAACGCTTAAATGACATTACCAGAAAAATGTCTTTTAAGTGTTTTTGAGCGTGATATGTAACAAAGCACAAAAAAGCAGAAAAATCACATAACTTGGGTATAAAACCAATCTTTACGAAGAAGTTACCTTTAAGTGTTTTTTTTTTAACTCCTTGCATACCAAAACGCAAAAACGCACGTAAAACACCCTTTATGGAGAAACAGAATAACATTACCAAAAATATGTATTTTGATTTTGATTGATTTTGAGGTTTTTGGTAACTAAGAATGTGAAAAAAGCACTCAAAATACACACATTTAGTAAGGTTATTCTGTTTCTGAATTAAGAGTGTTATTCATGAGTTTCAGCATTTTGGTATCTAAGAAATCTCTCCATATACACGATTTTTTGCGGTGTTTGCTTTGTGGTTCTTTTGAACTATAAAACTCTCATTATACACTTTTCTTGCAATGTCCTTTTGTTTCCCACTATAGAGTACTTTGCATCAATTTTCGCGTTTTTGTAGGTAAAAAGCTCCAAAACACTCAAAATATACATTTTTGGTAAGGTTTTTCTATTTCTTCATATTGGTTAGTTTGCATCCGTTTTAACGTTTTTCTACGTAAAACACTGAGAAGACACGTTTTTAGTAACTTTGTTTTGGATTCCCATATCCTTATTATTTATCGTTTTGCCCTGCTTTTTAGTGCTTTATTGCCTAACACGCTCAAAAACACTCAAACACACTTTTCTGGTAATGTAATTTTTTTCCCACATAAAGCTAGTTTCGCATGGAATTTGGGGTTTTGGTAACTAAGAATGCAAAAAAAAACTCAAAATACACGCATTTAGTAAAGTTGTTTTGTTTCTTGATTAAGAATATTATTCATGAGTTTCAGTTTTTTTGTATCTTAGAAACTTCTAAATACAATCGAGTTTTTTGCGTTTTTTGCCTTGTGATTCTGGTGAACTATAAAACACTCATTATACACGTTTCTCATTATGTCCTTTTTTTTCCTTATATAGAGTGCTATGCATCCATTTTCGAGTTTCTTTTTATGTAACAAGCTCAAAAACACTCAAAATATACTTTTTTGGTAATGTTATTGTATTCCTTCATATTGGTTGGTTTGCCTCCGTTTTAACGTTTTTCTACGTAAATCTTTTAAAAGACACGTTTCCAGTAATTTTGTTTTGGATTTCCATATAGAGTGACTTTCATATTGTTTATCGTTTTGGTGCCTAATATGCTTGTTGGTGACTTTTGCTTCCCAATATAGAGTGCTTTCTATCCATTTTCGCGTTTTTTGTAGGTAACAATTTCAAAAACACTCAAAATATACCTTTTTGGTAATGTTATTCTATTTCTTAATTTTTTGTTAGTTTGCATCCGTTTTACTGTTTTGTACGTAAAACACCGAAAAGACACGTTTTCAGTAATTTTGTTTTAGATTCTCATATAGATTGACTTCCTTGGGTTTTATCATGTTGGTTCCTAACATGCTGAAAAACACTCATAAGACAGTTTTCTGGCAAAGACGTTTAATTTCCCCATATAGGTGGCTTTGCATGCACTTTAGGGGTTTGGTACATAACAATCCGAAAAGAAAGCTAAATTTCACTTTTTTTATAATGTTTTTATTTCATATAATTTCCTGAACTTTGCCCGAATTTTGGCACCTCGTTAACCTGTAAAGATGTATAAGAATGAAAAAAAAAATCGTATTTTTTTTTATTGATTTTTTTTTCTCAATAAAGAGTGTAATTTGTGGCTTTTAGCTTTTTCGTACTTAATGAACTTAAAAACACTCATAATACACGTTTCTCGTAATGTCCTTTCATTTCCCAAAAATACGGTTCTTTGCATATATTTAAGCGTTTTTATTGGTAACATGATCAAAAACACTCAAAATACATGTTTTTGGTAATGTTATTCTGTTTCACCATCAAGTGTATTTTGCATGCATTTTAGTGTTTTGGTATATAAGGAGCTCAAATACACTTAAAGGCAAGTTCTTGTTAAAAATTGGTTTTATTCCAATGTAATGTGATTGCCCTGCTTTTTAGTGCTTTATTGCCTAACACGCTCAAAAACACTCAAAAGACATTTTTCTGGTAATGTCATTTTTTTCCAACAAAAAGCTGGATTCGCATGTAATTTGGGGTTTTGGTAACTAAGGACGTGAAAAGCACTCAAAATACACGCATTTAGTAATTTTGTTCTGTTTCTCAATTAAGAGTGTTGTTCCAGAGTTTCAGCATTTTGGAATGTAAGAAACTTCTCAATATACACGAGTTTTTGCGTTTTTTACCTTGTAGTTCTTGTGAAACTATAAAATACTCATTATACACGTTTCTCGTAATGTCGTTTTGCTTCCCAATATAGAGTGCTTTCCATCCATTTTCGCGTTTTTTGTAGGTAACAATTTCAAAAGCACTTAAAATATACCTTTTTGGTAATGTTATTTTATTTTTTGATATTGGTTGGTTTACATCCGTTTTAGCGTTTTTCTACGTAAAACACCGAAAAGACACGTTTTTAGTAATTTTGTTTTTGATTCCCATATAGATTGACTTCCATGTTATTTATCGTGTTGGTTCCTAACATGCTGAAAAATACTCATATGACCGTTTTCTGGCAAAGACGTTTAATTTCCCCATGAGTAGCACACTGTATGGAGAAAAAGAAACAAATTACCAAAATCGTGTAATTTGAATGTTTTTCACATTGTCAGGTAGCAAAACACCATAATTCTTGTTCGCTATATGAGAAAATTCAACAATAATGTAAGAAATGTGTTTTTATGTGTTTTTCACATAAATGATAAATAGCATGGAAAGCACCTTATATAGAAATGCAAAATAATAAGCATGTCTTTTAAGTGTTTTAAACTTTTTACGTTCCAAAACGCTAAAACACGTGCAACAAACACGAATAACCTTACCAAATAGAAAAACCTTACCAAAAACGTGTATTTTCAGTCTTTTTGAGTCTGTTACGTACATCATATTAAAATATGCATGTAAAGCACCCTCTATGGGGAAACGATAGAACATTACGAGAAACGTGCATTGTCAGTGTTTTGAGTCTCTTAGGTACCAAACACTAAACCGCTTGAATGAAAATTGAATATATCCTATATTTCTTAATAGAGAAACAGAACATCACCAAAAACGTGTTTTTATTTATTTTTTTTTTACCTTGTTATGTACCAAAACGTCAACATACGAAGCATCCTATATGGGGAAATAGAAAGACATTAGGAGAAAAAAGTTTTATTAGTGTTTTTGAGCTTCCCAAGTACCAAAACGCTAAAACGCATGAATAGCACCCTATAAAGATAAAAAGAACAACATTACCTGAAACCTTTATTTTGAGCGTTTCTCATATTATGTAGCAAAACATCATAATGCATGCAGATCTCTATATGAAGAAGCAAAACTGTATTACAGGAAACGTGTCTTTTGAGTGTTTACTTGAGTGTTAGGAATCAAAATGCTAAAAAGCATTGAAAGCACCCTATTTGGCAATATGAAATAACATTACCAAGAAAGTATCTTTAGAGTGTTTTTGACCTTCTTACGTCCGAAATCGCTGAAACGCATGCAAAACAACCTTTACGGAGAAACAGAATAACATTACCAAAAACTTGTACCAAAACTCAAAAACACATGACTAGCACTTTATATGGAAAAACAACTCTACCGAAAACTTTTACTTAAACTTTTTTTCATATTGTTAAGTACCAAAAGTCAAAATGCATTGAAAGCCCCCTTTATCGGGAAACGAAACGACATTATCATCAACGTGTCTTTTCAGTGTTTTTGAACGTGTTAGACACCAAAACGCTAAAAAAGCATGGAAAGCGCTCTATAAAGGAATACAAAACAACATTACTAAAAACGTGTTTTATAGGGTCATATGTACAGAAACGCTAAAACCCAAGCAAAACACCCTTTATGGAGAAGCGAAATAAATATTTCGTTGATATATTACATTCAGGACAGTTAGGGAACATCCTTTACAGAAGAATAAGATCACAGAAAAATGGTCCTCAATGGATGACTGAGGTTAAAACACTACATAGGACGAAAGAGAAGTATATATGAGATTAAAGACAGGGGAAGTGCTTTTAAGGCCATAATATAATGAATTAGAAAAGTCAGGAGTTTAACAAGGAAAGCTAAAAATAGTTATGAATTAAAGGTAGCCAGCCAAGCGAAGATGGAAACCAAGGGATTTTATCAGGCATATAAGACGAAGAATAGAGAAACAATAGTACCTTAAAGACAGCAGAATGGGACCTGCTTAGTTGTTGGGAGGAGATTAGTAAAATTGTGAACGAGTATTTTTTAACTGTCTTTGCCCAGGAAAACATGCAGAATTTGCCGAATAGTGAGAAGATATTCAGAGTAGAAGAGAATGAGAAGCTGACAGATATTACCATAACTAAAGAGATAGTGAAACAGGAGATAGATAAGCTGAAAAGTTCAAGTCACCAGGACCAGATAAAATATATTCCAGAATATTTAAGAATTGGAAAAAGGTTATAAGTAATGTGGATAAGGTCATGGCCAAGCGGCAGTCGACATAGTGTTGTAATAAACGGCTCTAAATCCGAGTGGGGTCAAGTAATTAGTGGGGTGACAAAGGGATTATTAGTATTAGGGCCGATGTTGTTTGTATTATATGTCAATGACTTGGATACTGGAATTAGTAGTGTTGTTAGTAAATTTGCGGATGACACGAGAGTATGTAGATTAATTAGATCAGAATCGCATACCATCGCCTTGCAGGCAGATTTGGATAGGATGAACGAATGGACAGACAGATGGGAAATGCAGTTTAATATCAACAAATGCAAAGCACTTAGCGTAAGTAGAAGAAACCCACACAAAGAACAACCAAGTTCTGGTAGGTTCAGGGTAAGAAAAAGATTTGAGATTTAAAGTTAGCTCTGAACTCCGTCTAAGAAAGCAATGCAAAGAGGCCAGAAACAAAGCAAATAGTGTATTATGATTCATTTTCAGGAGTGCTAAAAGTAGAACTCAAGAAGTAATATTAAAGTTACATCTGGCGCTGGTCAGACTTCATCTAGACTACGCTGTCCAATTCTGGTCACCACATCACAGGAAGGATAAAGTTCTATTAAAATCAGTACAAAGGAAAATGACTAAAAGGATACAGGGGATGAGAAGTATTCCTTACGAACCTGTTAAATTTACATTCTTTAGAGAGACGTAGGTTAAGAGTGGACCTGAAAGAAGTCTTTAAGTGGTATATGGGTTATAACAAGGGGAACATAAGGGAAATTCTTAAAATCTGTAACCATGATAGAACAAGAAAAATAGAACATCAAGTTTTCAAGCTTGAGCCTGAAAACTTGATGTTCAAAAAGGAAACAGGAAGGAATTGGTTTTCAAATACAGTAGTAGATGATTGGAACGGACTTAGTAATCAAGTTGTTAGTGCTGCGGCATTTCGCAACTGTAAGAGAAAATTACACATTTATAGATGGGGATGATAGGTGGAAATACGTAGGCATATTTCATACAAGTACTCCCAAGTGTAGGCCTGATGCCTACTTGCATATTTACTTATTTCTTATGTTCTTATGTTCTTATTACCAAAAGCGTGTATTTTCAGTGTTTTTCAGCTATTCCGTGAAAAAAAAAATGCCAAAATGCATACAAAGCACCCTAAATGAGGAAAAAAAGGGACATTACGAGAAACGTGCATTATAAGTGTTTTTGAGATTCTTAGATACCAAAACGCTGAAACTCATGAATAACACTCTTAATTGAGAAAAAGAACAACCTTACCAAATGCGTGTATTTTGAGTGTTTTTCACATTCTTGGCTACCAAAACCCCAAATTGCATACAAAACTAGCTTTATGTGGAAAGAAAAAAAAAAGAAATTTCCAGAAAAGTGTCTTTTGAGTGTTTTTGAGCGTGTTAGGCAATAAAGCATTAAAAAGCAGGGCAATCACATTACATGGGAATAAAACCAACTTTTACCAAAAACTTGCCTTTAAGTGTTTTTGAGCTCCTAACATACCAAAACGCTAAAACGCATTGAAAACACCCTTTATAAAGAAACATAATAACATTACCAAAAACATGTATTTTGAGTGTTTTTGATCATGTTACCTATATAAACGCTTAAATACATGCAAAGAACCTTATGTTTGGGAAACGAAAGAACATTACGAAAAACGTGTATTATGAATGTTATTAAATTCCTTAAGCACCAAAAAGCTAAAACCCACAAATAACACTATAAACAAATAAAAAAAATTATTTATTTATTTTTTTGTCATTCTTCTTCATAGGTACCGAGATGCCAAAATTCTGGCAAAATTCATGGAAATTATGTGGAAAAAAGATCATTATCAAAAAAGTTAATTTTAGCTTTTTTTCGGACTGTTATGTACCAAAACCTAAATTGCATGCAAAGCCACCTCTATAGGGAAATAAAACGACTTTACGAGAACCCTGTCTTTTGAATGTTTTTCAGCATGTTAGGCACCAAAACAAAAAATAATATGGAAGTCACTCTATATGGGAATCCAAAACAAAATCACTTAACACTTGTCTTTTCAGTGTTTTACGTAGAAACACGCTAAAACGGATGCAAACAAACCAATATGAAGAAATAGAATAACATTGCCAAAAAGGTATATTTTGAGTGTTTTTGAGCCTGTTACCTACAAAAAACGCAAAAATGGATGCAAAGCACTCTATATTGGGAAACAAAAGGACATTACGAGAAACCTGTATAATGAGTGTTTTATAGTTTTACAACAACCACAAGGCAAAAGTTTCTTAGATACCAAAATGCTGAAACTCATGAATAACAACACTCTTGATTCAGATACAGAACAACTTTACCAAATGCGTGTATTTTGAGTGTTTTTCAAATTCTTAGTTACCAAAACACGAAATTGCATGCGAAACTAGGTTTATGTGGGGTAAAAATTATATTGCCAGAAAATGTCTTTTGAGTGTTTATGAGCTTGTTAGGCAATAAAGTACTTAAAAGAAGGGCAATCACATTACATGTGAATAAAACAAACTTTTACCAAGAACTTGCCGTTAAATATTTGTGAGCTCCTTACATACCAAAACGGTAAAACGAATGAAAAAAATCCTTTATGGAGAAACACAATAACATTACAAAAAAACATGTATTTTGAGTGTTTTTGATCATGTTACCTATAAAAACGCTTAAATACATGCAGATAATCCTATGTTTGGGAAACGAAAGGACATTACGAGAAACGTGTATTATAATTGTTTTTAAGTTACTTAAATACCAAAAAGCTAAAACCCACAAATAACACTCTTTATAAAGAAACCAAAAAAAAAAAAATAAATAATAAATAAATAAATAAAATAAATTAAAATAATATTTTTTTTGTTACTCATCTTCATAGGTACCGAGATGCCAAAATTCTGTTCAAATTCAGGGAAATTATGCGGATAATAGAACATTATCGAAAAAGTTAATTTTAGCTTTTTTTTTCGGACTCTTATGTACCAAACCCGTGCATGCAAAAGCCATCTATATAGGGAAATTAAACGACTTTACAAGAAAACTGTCTTTTGAGTGTTTTTCAGCATGTTAGGCACCAAAACGATAAATAATATGGAAGTCACTCTATATGAAAATCCAAAACAAAATTACTGAAAACGTGTTTTTCAGTGTTTTACGTAAAAAACGCTAAAACGGATGCAAACAGACCAATATGAAGAGATAGAATAACATTACCAAAAAGGTATATTTTAAGTGTTTATGAGCTTGTAACCACCAAAAAAAAAAAAAAAAACGCGAAAATGGATGCAAAGCACTCTATACTGGGAAACAAAAAGACATTACGAGAAACGTGTATAATGAGTATTTTATAGTTTCACAAGAACCACGAGGCAAAAAACGCAAAAACTAGTGTATATGGAGAAGTTTCTTAGATACCAAAATGTTGAAACTCCTGAATAACACTCTTAATTAAGAAACATAATAATATTACTAAATGCGTGTATTTTGAGTGTTTTTCACATTCTTAGTTACTAGAACCCCAAATTGCATGCGAAACTAGCTTTATGTGGGGAAAAAAATAACATTACCAGAAAAGTGTCTTTTGAGGGTTTTTGAGAGAGTTAGGCAATAAAGAACTAAAAAGGAGGGCAATCACATTACAAGGGAATAAAACCAACTTTTACCAAGAACTTGTCTTTAACTATTTTTTAACTCTTTATATACTAAAACGCCAAAACACATGCAAAACACCCTTTATGGAGAAACAGGTTAACATTACCAAAAACATGTATTTTGAGTGTTTTTCATCATGTTACCTCTAAAAACGCTTAAATACATGCAAAGAACCTATGTCTGGGAAACGAAAGGACATTACGAGAAACGTGTATTATGGGTGTTTTTAAGTTCCATAAGTACCAAAAAGCTAAAACCTCTTTATAGAGAAAAAAAAATAAAAATAAAGAAATAATTAAAAGATAGGATTTTTTTTTTTATTCTTCTTTATAGGTACTGAGATGCCAAAATTATGGCAAAATTCAGGGAAATTATGTGTAAAAAGAACATTATCAAAAAAGTTAATTTTAGCTTTTTTTTCGGACTGTTATGTACCAAACCATGAAGTGCATGCACAGCCAACTATATTGGGAAATTAAACGACTTTCCGAGAAACCTGAGTTTTTAGTGTTTTTCAGCATGTTAGTCACCAAAACAATAAATAATATTTAAGTCACTCTATGCGGGAATACAAAACATAATTACTTTAAACGTCTTTTTCGTAATTTACGTAGAAAAACGCTAAAACGGATGCAAACCAACCAATATGAAGAAATACAATGAGATTACCAAAAAGGTATAATTTGAGTGTTTTTTGGATATTTTGCTTACAAAAAACGCGAAAATGGATGCAAAGCTCTCTTTATTGGTAAACAAAAGGACATTACGAGAAACGTGTATAATGAGTGTTTTATAGATTCTCAAGAATCACAAGGCAAAAAGCGCAAAAACTCATATATATGGAGAAGTTTCATAGATACCAAAATGCTGAAAATCCTGAATAACACTCTTAATTGAGAAACAGAACAACCTTACCAAATGCGTGTATATTGAGTGTTTTTCACATTCTTAGTTACCAAAACCCCAAATTTTATGTGAAAGTAGCTTTATGTGGAAAAAAAAATGACATTACCAGAAAAGTGTCTTTTAAGTGTTTTTTTTTTTTTAGCATGATCGGCAATAAAGCAGTAAATAAAAAGCAGGGCAATCACATTACATGGGAATAAAACTAACTTTTATTAAGAACTTGTGTATATAGAGAAATTTCTTACATACCAAAATGATGAAATGCATGAATAACACTTTTAATCGATAAACAGAACTACCTTACCATATTGTGTATTTTGAGTGTTTTTCACATTCTTAGTTACGAAAATGCCAAATTACATGCAAAACTACCTTTATGTGGGACAAAAAAATGACATTACCAAAAAAGTGTCTTTTTAGTTTTTTTTGAGCGACAGATGCAACAAAGCACTAAAAAGCAGAACAATCACATTACATGCGAATTAAACCAACTTTTACGAAGAACTTGCCTTTAAGTGTTTTTTTAACTCCTTACATACCAAATCGCTAAAACGCATTCAAAACCCCCTTTATGGAGAAACAGAATAATATTACCAAACACATGTATTTTGAGCGTTTTTGATCATGTAGCCTATGAAAACGCTTAAATACATGTAAGGAACCCTATGTTTGTATAACAAAAGGACATTACGAAAATCGTGTATTATGAGTGTTTTTAAGTCCTTAAGTACCAAAAAGCTAAAACTACACATAACACTCTTTATAGAGAAAAATTTTTTTTTTTTTTTTGTTATTCATCTTCATAGGTTCCGAGATGCCAAAATTCTGGCAAAATTCATGGAAATTTTGTAAAAAAAATCATTATAAAAAAAATAATTCTAGCTTTTTTCCGGAGTTATGTACAAACACTGAAGTGCATGCAAATCCACCTATATGGGGAAATTACACGACTTTACCAGAAACCTGTCTTTTGAGTGTTTTTTTTCAGTAATTTCAACAATATTACTGAAAACGTGTCTTTTCAGTGATTTACGTAGAAAAACGCTAAAACGGATGTGTTTTTGAGCTTGTTACCTACAAAAAATGCAAAAATGGATGGAAAGCACTTTATATTGGCAAAGAAAAGGACATTACGAGAAACGTGTATGAGTGTTATAGTTTTACAAGTACCACAAGGTAAAAAACTCAAAAACTCGTGTACATAAAGAAGTTTCTTACATACCAAAAAGCTGAAGCTCATGAATAACACTTTAATTTTGAAACAGAAATACCTTATCAAATGTGTGTACTAGAAAAGTTTCTTACATACCAAAATACTGAAACTCATGAATAACACTTTTATTTAAGAAATATAACAACCTTACTAAATGCCTGTGTTTTGAGTTTTTTTTCACATTCTTAGTTACCAAAACCCAAAATTCCATGCAAAACTAGCTTTATGTGGAAAAAAAAAAAAAAGATATTACCAGAAAAGTGTCTTTTGAGTGTTTTGAGCGTTTTAGGCAATAAAGCACTAAAAAGCAGGGCAATCACATTACATGGGAATAAAAACAACTTCTACCAAGAACTTGTCTTTAAGTGATTTTGAGCTCATTACATACCAAAACGCTAAAACGCATGCAAAACACCTTTTATGGAGAAACAATAAAATTACCAAAAACATATATTTTGAATGTTTTTGATCATGTTATCTATAAAAACGCTTAAATACATACAAAGATCCTTATGTTTGCGAAACGAAAGGACATTACGAGAAATGTGTATTATAAGTGTTTTTAAGTTTCTTAAGTATCAAAAAGCTAAAACCCAAAAATAACACTCTTTATTTAGAAAAAAAAATAATAATAATAAAATAAAAAAATAGGATTTTTTTTTTTTTTTTTTTTTTTTTATTCATCTTCATAGGTACCGAGATGCCAAAATTCTCAGAAAATTCAGGGCTATTATATGATTAAAGAAAATTATCAAAAAAGTTAATTTTAGCTTTTTTTCGGGCTCATGTACCAAACCCTAAAGTGCATCCAAAGACTCCTATATGAGGAAATTAAACGACCTTACCAGAAATCTGTTTTTTGAGTGTTTTTCAGCATGTTAAGCACCAAAACGATAAATAATAAGGAACTCCCTCTAAATGAGAATCCAAAACAAAATTGCTGAAAACGTGTTTTTTCATTGTTTTACGTATAAAAACGCTAAAACGGATGCAAACCAACCAATATCAAGAAATAGAAAAATATTACCAAAAGGGTATATTTTGAGTGTTTTTGAGCTTGTTACCTAAAAAAACGCAAAAATTGATGCAAAGCATTAGGAAATAAAAGAACATTGCAAGAAAAGTGTGTAATGAGTGTTTTATAGTTCAAAAGAACCAAAAGACAAAAAACGGAAAAACTCGTGTATATGGAGAAGTTTTCTAGATACCAAAATGCTGAAACTCATGAATAACACTCTTAATTCAGAAACAGAACAACCTTACTAAATGCGTGTCAAAAACACTAAAAGGGAAGTTTTTCGTAAAATTTGTTTTTATTCCCATGTAATTTGATTGCCCTGCTTTTTAGTGCTTTATTGCCTAACACCTTCAAAAACACTCAAAGATACTTTTCTGATAATGTCATTTTTTTCCCATATAAAGCTAGATTCGCATAGAATTTGGGGTTTTGGTAACTAAGAATGTAAAAAATCACTCAAAATACACGCATTTAGTAAGGTTGCTCTGTTTCTTGATTAAGAGTGATATTCATGAGTTTCAGCATTTTGGTATGTTAGAAACTTCTTCACACCGACGAGTTTTTGCGTTTTTTGGCTTGTGAAGCTATAAAACACTCATTATACACGTTTCTCGTTATCTCCTTTTTTTTCCTAATATACAGTGCTTTGCATCCATTTTTGCTTTTTCTTTTATGTAACAAGCTCAAAAACACAAAATATACTTTTCTGTTATTGTTATTCTATTTTTTTCATATTGTTTTTTTTTTTGCATCCGTTTTAGCGTTTTTCTACGTAAATCTTTTAAAAAAACACGTTTTTAGTAATTTTGTTTTGGATTTCCATATAGAGTGACATTCATATTATCTATCGTTTTGGTGCCTAACATGCGGAAAAACACTGAAAAGACTGGTTTCTTATAAAGTCGTTAAATTTTCCCAAATAGGTGGCTTTGCATACACTTTATAGTTTGGTACATAACTCCTAAAATAAAGGTAAAATTAACTTTTTCGATAATGTTCTTTTTTCCACATAATTTCCCTGAATTTTGGCAGAATTTAGGCATCTTTATACCTATAAACATCAATAACAAAAAATAATGTTTTTTTTTATTTATTTTTTTCTCTATAAAAGTTTTATTTGTAGGTTTTAACGTTTTGGTACTTAAGGAACTTAAAAACATTCATAATACACATTTCTCGTAATGTTCTTTCGTTTTCCAAATATAGGGATCTTTGCATGTATTTAAGCGTTTTTATAGGTAACATGATAAAAAACACTCAAAAACACTTGTTTTTGGTAATGTTATTCTGCTTCTCCATAAAGGAGTGTTTTGCATGCGTTTTAGCGATTTTTTATGTAAGGAGCTGAAAAACACTTCAAGGCAAGTTCTTGGTGAAAATTGGTTTTATTCCAATGTAATATGATTGCCCTGTTTTTTAGTGCTTTATTGCCTAACACGCTTAAAAACACTCAAAATACACTTCTGGTAATGTCATTTTTTTCCCACATAAAACTATTTTCGCATGCTATTTAGGGTTTTGCTAACTAAGAGTGTGAAAAAACACTCAAAATACACGCATTTGGTAATGTTGTTCTGTTTCTCAATTAAGATTGTTATTCATGAGTTTCAGCATTTTGGTATCTATGAAACTTCTTTATATACACGAGTTTTTGGGTTTTATGCCTTGTGGTTCTTGTGAACCACAAGTTCTTTTGCTCGAAAATAATAAGACACTCATTATACACGTTTCTCGTAATGTCCTTTTCTTTCCCAATAGGGAGTGCTTTGCATCCATTTTCGCGTTTTTTTTTTTTTTTTTGTAGGTAAGAAGCTCAAAAACACCTTTAAGGAATGTTATTCTATTTCGTCATATTGGTTGGTTTGCATCCGTTTTAGCGTTTTTCAACGTAAAACACCGAAAAGTCACGTTTTCAGTAATTTTATTTTCGATTCCCAAAGAATATTGACAGAATTTTGGCATCTTAGTACATGTGAAGATAAATAAGAAAAAAAAAAATTTATTTTTTCTAAATAAAGAGTGTTATTTATGGATTTTAGCTTTTTTCGTACTTAAGAAACTTAAAAACATTCATAATACACGTTTCTCGTAATGTCCTTTCGTTTCCCAAACATAAGGTTCTTTGCATGTATTTAAGCGCTTTTATAAATAACATCATCAAAAACACTGAAAATACATGTTTTTGGTAATTTTACTTAAAGGCAAGTTCTTCGTAAAAGTTGGTTTTATTCCCATGTAATGTGATTGTTCTTCTTTTTAGAACTTTGTTGCATATCACGCTCAAAAACACTCAAAAGACACTTTTCTGGTAATATCATTTTTTTTTCCTACATAAAGCTAGTTTCGCATGTAATTTAGGTTTTTTGTAACTAAGAATGTGAAAAAAAACTCAAAAGACACACATTTGGTAAGGTAGTTCTGTTTCTCAATTAAAAGTGTTATTCATGCATTTCAGCATTTTGGTATGTAAGAAACTTCTCTATATACTCGTACACGAGTTTATGCGTTTTTTGCCTTGTGGTTCGTGTGAAACTATAAAACAATCATTATACACGTTTCTCTAAATGTCCTTTTGCTTCCCAATATAGAGTGCTTTTACATCCTTTTTCGCGTGTTTTGTAGGTAAAAAGCTCAAAAACACTTTTTGGTAATGTTATTCTATTTCTTCATATTCGTTGCATCCGTTTTAGCGTTTTTTCTACGTAAAACACTGAAAAGACACGTTTTCAGTAAATTTGGTTTGGATTCACATATTGACTGACTTCCTTATTATTTTATTATTCCTTATTATTTTATTTATTTTTTTTCTCTATAAAAAGTGTTATTTGTAGGTTTTAACGTTTTGGTACTTAAGGAACTTAAAAACATTCATAATACACATTTCTCGTAATGTTCTTTCCTTTCCTTTCCTTTCGTTTCCTTTCCTTTCCTTTCTTTCCTTTCCTTTCCTTTCCTTTCCTTTCCCAAATATAGGGTTCTTTGCATGTATTTAAGCGTTATTATAGGTTATATGATCAAAAACACTTAAAACACATATATTTAGTAATGTTTTTCTGCTTCGCCATAAAGGAGTGTTTTGCATGCGTTTTAGCGTTTTGGTATGTAAGGAGCTCAGAAACACATAATGGCAAGTTCTTGGTCAAAGTTGGTTTTATTCCCATGTAATGTGATTGCCCTGCTTTTTAGTGCTTTATTGCCTAACACGTTCAAAAACACTCAAAAGACACTTCTGGTAATGTCACTTTTTTTCCCACATAAAGGTAGTTTCGCATGCTTTTTGGGATTTTGCTAACTAAGAATGTGAAAAACACTCAAAATACACGCATTTGGTAAGGTTGTTCTGTTTCTCAATTAAGATTGTTATTCATGAGTTTCAGCATTTTGGTATCTAAGAAACTTCTTTATATACACGAGTTTTTGAGTTTTTTGCCTTGTTGTTCTTGTGAACCACAAGTTCTTTTGCTCGAAAATAATAATACACTCATTATACACATTTATCGTAATGTCCTTTTGTTTTCGAATAGGGAGTGCTTTGCAACCATTTTCACCTTTTTTGTAGGTAACAAGCTCAAAAACACTCAAAATATACCTTGGTATATTTTGAGTGACTTTACCAGAAATCTGTCTTTTGAGTGTTTTTCAGCATGTTAAACACCAAAACGATAAATAATAATAATAATAATAATAACTCACTCAATATGGGAATCCAAAACAAAATTACTTAAAACGTGTCTTCTTAGTATTTTACGTAGAAAAACGCTAAAATGGATGCAAACCAACCAATATCAAGAAATAGAAAAACATTATCAAAAAGGTACATTTTGAGTGTTTTTGAGCTTGTTACCTACAAAAAAAAAAAGCGAAAATTCATGCAAAGCACTCTATATTGGGAAACAAGAACCACAAGGCAAAAAACGCAAAAACTCGTATATATGGAGAAATTTCCTAGATACCAAAAAGCTGAAACTCATGAATAACACTCTTAATTGAGAAACAGAACAACCTTACTAAATGCGTGTATTTTGAGTGCTTTTCACATTCTTAGTTACCCAAAACCCAAATTGATTGCAAAACCATCTTTATGTGGTAAAAAAATGACATTTTCAGAAAAGTGTCTATTGAGTGTTTTTGAGCGTGATAGGCAGTAAAGCACTAAAAAGAAGTGCAATCACATTACATGGGAATAAAACCAATGTTTACCAAGAACTTGCCTTTAAGTGTTTTTGAGCTTATTATATACCAAAACGCTAAAGCGCATGCAAAACACACATTATGGAGAAACAGAATAACATTACCAAAAACATGTATTTTGAGTGTTTTTGATCATGTTACCAATAAAACGCTTAAATACATGCTAAGAACCCTATTTGTGGAAAACGCAAGGACATTACGAGAAACGTGTATTATAAGTGTTTTTAAATTCATTAAGTACCAAAAAGCTAAAAGCCACAAATAACTCTATATTGAGAAAAAATAAATAAATAAATAAAAAAAATACGATTTTTTTTTTCTTTCTTATTCATCTTCACAGGTACCGAGATGCCAAAATTCGGGCAAAATTCGTGAAATTTTGTGAAATAAGAACATTATAAAAAAACTTAATTTTAGCTTTTTTTTTTCGACTGTTATGTAGCAAACTTAGGCCTAAAGTGCATGCAAAACCACTTATATGGGGAAATAAAACTTATTTGCCAGAAAACTGTCTTATCAGTGTTTTTCAACATGTTAGGCAGCAAAACGAAAAATAACATGGAAGTCACTCTATATGGGAATCCAAAACAAAATGACTGAAAACGCGTCTTTTCGGTGTTTTACGTAGAAAAAAGCTAAACGGATGCAAACCAACCAATATGAACAAAAAAAAATGAATAACATTACCAAAAAGGTATATTTTGAGTGTTTTTGAGCTTATTACCTACAAAAAAGGTGAAAATGGTTGCAAAGCACTCCCTATTCGAAAACAAAAGGACATTACGAGAAATGTGTATAATGAGTGTATTATTATTTTCGAGCAAAAGAACCACAAGGCAAAAAACGCAAAAACTCGTGTATATAAAGAAGTTTTTTTTAGATACCGAAATGCTGAAACTCATGAATAACAATCTTAATTGAGAAACAGAACAACCTTACCAAATGCGTGTATTTTGAGTGTTTTTCACATTCTTAGCAAAATCCCAAAAAGCATGCGAAACTAGCTTTATGTGGGAAAAAAAGTGACATTACCAGAAGTGTCTTTTGAGTGTTTTTGAACGTGTTAGGCAATAAAGCACTAAAAAGCAGGGCAATCACATTACATGGGAATAAAACCAACTTTGACCAAGAACTTGCCATTATGTGTTTTTGAGCTCCTTACATACCAAAACGCTAAAACGCATGCAAAACACTCCTTTATGGCGAAGCAGAAAAACATTACTAAATATATGTGTTTTAAGTGTTTTTGATCATGTAACCTATAAAAACGCTTAAATACATGCAAAGAACCCTATATTTGGGAAAGCAAAGGAAAGGAAAGGAAAGGAAAGGAAAGGAAAGGAAAGGAAAGGAAAGAACATTACGAGAAATGTGTATTATGAATGTTTTTAAGTTTCTTAAGTACCAAAACGTTAAAACCTACAAATAACACTTTTTATAGAGAAAAAAATAAATAAGATAATAAGGAATAATAAAATAATAAGGAAGTCACTCAATATGTGAATCCAAAACCAAATTTACTGAAAACGTGTCTTTTCAGTGTTTTACGTAGAAAAAACGCTAAAACGGATGCAACGAATATGAAGAAATAGAATAACATTACCAAAAAGTGTTTTTGAGCTATTTACCTACAAAACACGCGAAAAAGGATGTAAAAGCACTCTATATTGGGAAGTAAAAGGACATTTAGAGAAACGTGTATAATGATTGTTTTATAGTTTCACACGAACCACAAGGCAAAAAACGCATAAACTCGTGTATATAGAGAAGTTTCTTACATACCAAAATGCTGAAATGCATGAATAACACTTTTAATTGAGAAACAGAACTACCTTACCAAATGTGTGTATTTTGAGTTTTTTTCACATTCTTAGTTACAAAAATCCTAAATTACATGCGAAACTAGCTTTATGTAGGAAAAAAAATGATATTACCAGAAAAGTGTCTTTTGAGTGTTTTTGAGCGTGATATGCAACAAAGTTCTAAAAAGAAGAACAATCACATTACATGGGAATAAAACCAACTTTTACGAAGAACTTGCCTTTAAGTGTTTTTTTTTAACTCCTTACATACCAAAACGCTAAAACGAATGCAAAACACAATTTATGAAGAAACAGAGTAAAATTACCAAAAGCATGTATTTTCAGTGTTTTTGATGATGTTATTTATAAAAGCGCTTAAATACATGCAAAGAACTTTATGTTTGGGAAACGAAAGGACATTACGAGAAACGTGTATTATGAATGTTTTTAAGTTCCTTAAGTACCAAAAAAGCTAAAATCCACAAATAACACTCTTTAAAAAGAAAAAATTAAATATTTTTTTTTTTTTTTTTGTTATTTATCTTCACAGGTACTAAGATGCCAAAATTCTGTCAATATTCTTTGGGAATCGAAAATAAAACTACTGAAAACGTGACTTTTCGGTGTTTTACGTTGAAAAACGCTAAAACGGATGCAAACCAACCAATATGACGAAATAGTATAACATTCCTTAAAGGTGTTTTTGAGCTTCTTACCTACAAAAAAAAACGCGAAAATGGATGCAAAGCACTCCCTATTGGGAAAGAAAAGGACAATACGAGAAACGTGTATAATGAGTGTCTTATTATTTTCGAGCAAAAGAACTTGTGGTTCACAAGAACCACAAGGCAAAAAACTCAAAAACTCTTGTATATAAAGAAGTTTCTTAGATACCAAAATGCTGAAACTCATGAATAACAATCTTAATTGAGAAACAGAACAACATTACCAAATGCGTGTATTTTGAGTGTTTTTTCACACTCTTAGTTAGCAAAACCCTAAATAGCATGCGAAAATAGTTTTATGTGGGAAAAAAATGACATTACCAGAAGTGTATTTTGAGTGTTTTTAAGCGTGTTAGGCAATAAAGCACTAAAATGCAGGGCAATCATATTACATTGGAATAAAACCAGTTTTGACCAAGAACTTGCCTTGAAGTGTTTTCAGCCAATTACATAAAAAATCGCTAAAACGCATGCAAAACACTCCTTTATGGAGAAGCAGAATAACATTACCAAAAACAAGTGTTTTTGAGTGTTTTTTATCATGTTACCTATAAAAACGCTTAAATACATGCAAAGATCCCTATATTTGGAAAACGAAAGAACATTACGAGAAATGTGTATTATGAATGTTTTTAAGTTCCTTAAGTACCAAAACGTTTAAACCTACAAATAACACTTTTATAGAGAAAAAAAAATAAAAAAAACATTATTTTTTTGTTATTGATGTTCATAGGTATAAAGATGCCAAAATTCTGCCAAAATTCAGGGAAATTATGTGGAAAAAAGAACATTATCGAAAAAGTTAATTTTACCTTTATTTTAGGAGTTATGTACCAAACTATAAAGTGTATGCAAAGCCACCTATTTGGGAAAATTTAACGACTTTACAAGAAACCAGTCTTTTCAGTGTTTTTCCGCATGTTAGGCACCAAAACGATAGATAATATGAATGTCACTCTATATGGAAATCCAAAACAAAATTACTAAAAACGTGTTTTTTTAAAGTTTTACGTACAAAAACGCTAAAACGGATGGAAAATAAAACACTATGAGAAAAAATAGAATAACATTAACAGAAAAGTATATTTTGTGTGTTTTTGAGCTTGTTACATAAAAAAAAAAAGCAAAAATGGATGCAAAGCACTGCATATTAGGAAAAAAAAAGGAGATAACGAGAAACGTGTATAATGAGTGTTTTATAGTTTCACCAGAATCACAAGGCAAAAAATGCAAAAACTCGTCGGTGTGAAGAAGTTTCTAACATACCAAAATGCTGAAACTCATGAATATCACTCTTAATCAAGAAACAGAGCAACCTTACTAAATGCGTGTATTTTGAGTGATTTTTTACATTCTTAGTTACCAAAACCCCAAATTCCATGCGAATCTAGCTTTATATGGGGAAAAAATGAGATTATCAGAAAAGTATCTTTGAGTGTTTTTGAGGGTGTTAGGCAATAAAGCACTAAAAAGCAGGGCAATCAAATTACATGGGAATAAAAACAAATTTTACGAAAAACTTCCCTTTTAGTGTTTTTGACACGCATTTAGTAAGATTGTTCTGTTTCTGAATTAAGAGTGTTATTCATGAGTTTCAGCATTTTGGTATCTAGAAAACTTCTCCATATACACGAGTTTTTCCGTTTTTTGTCTTTTGGTTCTTTTGAACTATAAAACACTCATTACACACTTTTCTTGCAATGTTCTTTTATTTCCTAATATAGAGTGCTTTGCATCAATTTTTGCGTTTTTTTAGGTAACAAGCTCAAAAACACTCAAAATATATCCTTTTGGTAATATTTTTCTATTTCTTGATATTGGTTGGTTTGCATCCGTTTTAGCGTTTTTATACGTAAAACAATGAAAAAACACGTTTTCAGCAATTTTGTTTTGGATTCTCATTTAGAGTGAGTTCCTTATTATTTATCGTTTTGGTGCCTAACATGCTGAAAAACACTCAAAAAACAGATTTCTGGTAAGGTCGTTTAATTTCCTCATATAGGAGTCTTTGGATGCACTTTAGGGTTTGGTACATGAGCCCGAAAAAAAGCTAAAATTAACTTTTTTGATAATTTTCTTTAATCATATAATAGCCCTGAATTTTCTGAGAATTTTGGCATCTCGGTACCTATGAAGATGAATAACAAAAAAAAAAAAATCCTATTTTTTTATTTTATTATTTTTTTTTTTCTAAATAAAGAGTGTTATTTATGGGTTTTAGCTTTTTGGTACTTAAGGAACTTAAAAACACTTATAATACACATTTCTAGTAATGTCCTTTCGTTTCGCAAACATAAGGATCTTTGTATGTATTTAAGCGTTTTTATAGATAACATGATCAAAAACATTCAAAATATATGTTTTTGGTAATTTTATTGTTTCTCCATAAAAGGTGTTTTGCATGCGTTTTAGCGTTTTGGTATGTAATGAGCTCAAAATCACTTAAAGACAAGTTCTTGGTAGAAGTTGTTTTTATTCCCATGTAATGTGATTGTCCTGCTTTTTAGTGCTTTATTGCCTAACACGCTCAAAAACACTCAAAAAGACACTTTTCTGGTAATATCTTTTTTTTTTCCCCACATAAAGCTAGTTTTGCATGGAATTTGGGGTTTTGGTAACTAAGAATGTGAAAAAAAAACTCAAAACACAAGCATTTACTAAGGTTCTTCTATTTCTTAATTAAAAATTAATTATTCATGAGTGTCAGTATTTTGGTATGTAAGAAACTTTTCTAGTACACACATTTGATAGGGTATTTCTGTTTCAAAATTAAAGTGTTATTCATGAGCTTCAGCTTTTTGGTATGTAAGAAACTTCTTTATGTACACGAGTTTTTGAGTTTTTTACCTTATGGTTCTTGTAAAACTATAACACTCATACACGTTTCTCGTAATGTCCTTTTCTTTGCCAATATAAAGTGCTTTCCATCCATTTTTGCATTTTTTGTAGGTAACAAGCTCAAAAACACGTGAAACTACGTAAATCACTGAAAAGACACGTTTTCAGTAATATTGTTGAAATTGCTGAAAAAAACACTCAAAAGACAGGTTTCTGGTAAAGTCGTGTAATTTCCCCATATAGGTGGATTTGCATGCACTTCAGTGTTTGTACATAACTCCGGAAAAAAGCTAAAATTATTTTTTTTATAATGATTTTTTTTTTACAAAATTTCCATGAATTTTGCCAGAATTTTGGCATCTCGGAACCTATGAAGATGAATAACAAAAAAAAAAAAAAAATTTTCTCTATAAAGAGTATTATGTGTAGTTTTAGCTTTTTGGTACTTAAGGACTTAAAAACACTCATAATACACGATATTCGTAATGTCCTTTTGTTATACAAACATAGGGTTCTTTATATGTATTTAAGCGTTTTTATAGGTTACATGATCAAAAACACTCAAAATACATGTGTTTGGTAATATTATTCTGTTTCTCCATAAAGGGGGTTTTGAATGCGTTTTAGCGATTTGGTATGTAAGGAGTTAAAAACACTTAAAGGCAAGTTCTTCGTAAAAGTTGGTTTAATTCCCATGTAATGTGATTGTTCTGCTTTTTAGTGCTTTGTTGCATCTCTCGCTCAAAAAAAACTAAAAAGACACTTTTTTGGTAATATCATTTTTTTGTCCCACTTAAAGGTAGTTTCGCATGTAATTTGGCATTTTCGTAACTAAGAATGTGAAAAACACTCAAAATACACAATATGGTAAGGTAGTTCTGTTTATCGATTAAAAGTGTTATTCATGCATTTCATCATTTTGGTATGTAAGAAATTTCTCTATATACACGAGTTTTTGCGTTTATTGCCTTGTGGTTCTTTTAAAACTATAAAACACTCACTATACACGTTTCTCGTAATGTTTTTGTTTCCTAATATAGAGTGCTTTACATCCAATTTTGCATTTTTTTGTAACAAGCTCAAAAACACTCAAAATACATGTTTTTGGTAATGTTATTCTGTTTCTCCATAAAGGGTGTTTTGTATTCGTTTTAGCGTTTTGGTATATAAGGAGCTCAAAAACACTTAAAGGCAAGTTCTTAATAAAAGTTAGTTTTATTCCCATGTGATGTGATTGCCCTGCTTTTTATTTACTGCTTTATTGCCTATCATGCTAAAAAAAAAAAACACTTAAAAGACACTTTTCTGGTAATGTCATTTTTTTTTTCCACATAAAACACTCAAAATACATGTTTTTGGTAATGTTAACCTGTTTCTCCATAAAGTGTGTTTTGCATGTGTTTTGGCGTTTTAGTATATAAGGAGTTAAAAAATAGTTAAAGGCAAGTTCTTGGTAAAAGTTGGTTTTATTCCCTTGTAATGTGATTGCCCTCCTTTTTAGTGCTTTATTGCCTAACTCTCTCAAAAACCCTCAAAAGACACTTTTCTGGTAATGTCATTTTTTTCCCAAATAAAGCTAGTTTCGCATGCAATTTGGGGTTCTAGTAACTAAGAATGTGAAAAACACTCAAAATACACGCATTTAGTAATATTATTCTGTTTCTTAATTAAGAGTGTTATTCAGGAGTTTCAACATTTTGGTATCTAAGAAACTTTTCCATATACACTAGTTTTTGCGTTTTTTGCCTCGTGATTCTTGTGAAACTATAAAATACTCATTATACACGTTTCTCGTAATGTCTTTTTGTTTCCCAGTATAGAGTGCTTTGCATCCATTTTCGCGTTTTTTTTTTTTTTTTTTTTTGGTGGTTACAAGCTCATAAACACTTAAAATATACCTTTTTGGTAATGTTATTCTATCTCTTCATATTGGTCTGTTTGCATCCGTTTTAGCGTTTTTAACGTAAAACACTGAAAAACACGTTTTCAGTAATTTTGTTTTGGATTTTCATATAGAGTGACTTCCATAATATTTATCGTTTTGGTGCCTAACATGCTGAAAAACACTCAAAAGACAATTTTCTTGTAAAGTCGTTTAATTTCCCTATATAGATGGCTTCGCATGCACTTTAGGGTTTGGTACATAACAGCCCGAAAAAAAAAAAAAGCTAAAATTAACTTTTTCGATAATGTTCTTTTATCCACATAATTTCCCTGAATTTTAACAGAATTTTAGCATCTCGGTACCTATGAAGATGAATAACAAAAAAAAAAAAATATTATTTTAATTTATTTTTTTAATTTATTTATTTATTTATTATTATTTTTTTTTTTTGGTTTCTTTATAAAGAGTGTTATTTGTGGGTTTTAGCTTTTTGGTATTTAAGTAACTTAAAAACAATTATAATACACGTTTCTCGTAATGTCCTTTCGTTTCCCAAACATAGGATTCTTTGCATGTATTTAAGCGTTTTTATAGGTAACATGATCAAAAACACTCAAAATACATGTTTTTTTTTGTAATGTTATTGTGTTTCTCCATAAAGGATTTTTTTCATTCGTTTTAGCGTTTTGGTATGTAAGGAGCTCAAAAATATTTAACGGCAAGTTCTTGGTAAAAGTTTGTTTTATTCACATGTAATGTGATTGCCCTTCTTTTAAGTACTTTATTGCCTAACAAGCTCATTAACACTCAAAAGACATTTTCTGGCAATATAATTTTTACCCCACATAAACCTAGTTTCGCATGCAATTTCGTGTTTTGGTAACTAAGAATTTGAAAAACACTCAAAATACACGCATTTGGTAAGGTTGTTCTGTATCTGAATCAAGAGTGTTATTCATGAGTTTCAGCATTTTGGTATCTAAGAAACTTTTGCCTTGTGGTTGTTGTAAAACTATAAAACACTCATTATACAGGTTTCTCGTAATGTCCTTTTGTTTCCCAATATAGAGTGCTTTGCATCCATTTTTGCGTTTTTTGTAGGTAACAGGCTCAAAAACACTCAAAATATACCTTTTTGGCAATGTTATTCTATTTCTTCATATTGGTTTGTTTGCATCCGTTTTAGCGTGTTTCTACGTAAAACACTGAAAAGACAAGTGTTAAGTGATTTTGTTTTGGATTCCCATATAGAGTGACTTGATAATGTTCTTTTTTCCACATAATTTCCATGAATTTTGCCAGAATTTTGGCATATCGGTACCTATGAAGAAGAATAAAAAAAAAATAAATAAATAAATTTTTTTATTTGTTTATAATGTTATTTGTGGGTTTTAGCTTTTTGGTGCTTAAGGAATTTAATAACATTCATAATACACGTTTTTCGTAATGTTCTTTCGTTTCCCAAACATAAGGTTCTTTGCATGTATTTAAGCGTTTATATAGGTAACATGATCAAAAACACTCAAAATACATGTTTTTGGTAATGTTATTATGTTTCTTTATAAAGGGTGTTTTCAATGCGTTTTAGCGTTTTGGTATGTTAGGAGCTCAAAAACACTTAAAGGCAAGTTTTTGGTAAAAGTTGGTTTTATTCCCATGTAATGTGATTGCCCTGCTTTTTAGTGCTTTATTGCCTAACACGCTCAAAAACACTCAAAAGACACTTTTCTGGAAATTTCTTTTTTTTTTCTTTCCACATAAAGCTAGTTTCGTATGCAATTTGGGGTTTTGGGGTGTCTAACACGTTCAAAAACACTGAAAAGACACGTTGATGATAATGACGTTTCGTTTCCCGATAAAGGGGGCTTTCAATGCATTTTGACTTTTGGTACTTAACAATATGAAAAAAAGTTTAAGTAAAAGTTTTCGGTAGAGTTGTTTTTCCATATAAAGTGCTAGTCATGTGTTTTTGAGTTTTGGTACAAGTTTTTGGTAATGTTATTCTGTTTCTCAAAATACACGCATTTGGTAAGGTTGTTCTGTTTCTCAATTAAGAGTGTTATTCATGAGTTTCAGCGTTTTGGTATCTAAGAATCTCAAAAACACTTATAATGCACGTTTCTCGTAATATCCCTTTTTTTTCCTCATTTAGGGTGCTTTGCATGCATTTTGGCATTTTTTTTTCACGGAATAGCTGAAAAACACTGAAAATACACGCTTTTGGTAATAAGAACATAAGAACATAAGAAATAAGTAAATATGCAAGTAGGCATCAGGCCTACACTTGGGAGTACTTGTATGAAATATGCCTAGGTATTTTCACCTATCATCCCCATCTATAAATGTGTAATTTTCTCTTACAGTTGCCAAATGCCTCAGCACTAACAACTTGATTACTAAGTCCGTTCCAATCATCTACTACTGTATTTGAAAACCAATTCCTTCCTGTTTCCTTTTTGAACATCAAGTTTTCAGGCTCAAGCTTGAAAACTTGATGTTCTATTTTTCTTGTTCTATCATGGTTACAGATTTTAAGAATTTCCCTTATGTTCCCCTTGTTATAACCCATATACCACTTAAAGACTTCTTTCAGATCCACTCTTAACCTACGTCTCTCTAAAGAATGTAAATTTAACAGGTTCGTAAGGAATACTCCTCATCCCCTGTATCCTTTTAGTCATTTTCCTTTGTACTGATTCTAATAGACCTTTATCCTTCCTGTGATGTGGTGACCAGAATTGGACAGCGTAGTCTAGATGAAGTCTGACCAGCGCCAGATGTAACTTTAATATTACTTCTTGAGTTCTACTTTTAGCAATCCTGAAAATGAATCATAATACACTATTTGCTTTGTTTCTGGCCTCTTTGCATTGCTTTCTTAGACGGAGTTCAGAGCTAACTTTAAATCTCAAATCTTTTTCTTACTCTGAACCTACCAGAACTTGGTTGTTCTTTGCGTAACTACTGTGTGGGTTTCTTCTACTTACGCTAAGTGCTTTGCATTTGTTGATATTAAACTGCATTTGCCATCTGTCTGTCCATTCGTTCATCCTATCCAAATCTGCCTGCAAGGCGATGGTATGCGATTCTGATCTAATTAATCTATATACTCTCGTGTCATCCGCAAATTTACTAACAACACTACTAATTCCAGTATCCAAGTCATTGACATATAATACAAACAACATCGGCCCTAATACTAATAATCCCTTTGTCACCCCACTAATTACTTGACCCCACTCAGATTTAAAGCCGTTTATTACAACACTCTGTCGACTGCCGCTTGGCCATGACCTTATCCAGATTACTTATAACCTTTTTCCAATTCTTAAATATTCTGGAATATATTTTATCTGGTCCTGGTGACTTGAACTTTTCAGCTTATCTATCTCCTGTTTCACTATCTCTTTAGTTATGGTAATATCTGTCAGCTTCTCATTCTCTTCTACTCTGAATATCTTCTCACTATTCGGCAAATTCTGCATGTTTTCCTGGGCAAAGACAGTTAAAAAATACTCGTTCACAATTTTACTAATCTCCTCCCAATAACTAAGCAGGTCCCATTCTGCTGTCTTTAAGGTACTATTGTTTCTCTATTCTTCGTCTTATATGCCTGATAAAATCCCTTGGTTTCCATCTTCGCTTGGCTGGCTACCTTTAATTCATAACTATTTTTAGCTTTCCTTGTTAAACTCCTGACTTTTCTAATTCATTATATTATGGCCTTAAAAGCACTTCCCCTGTCTTTAATCTCATATATACTTCTCTTTCGTCCTATGTAGTGTTTTAACCTCAGTCATCCATTGAGGACCATTTTTCTGTGATCTTATTCTTCTGTAAAGGATGTTCCCTAACTGTCCTGAATGTAATATATCAACGAAATATTTATTTCGCTTCTCCATAAAGGGTGTTTTGCTTGGGTTTTAGCGTTTCTGTACATATGACCCTATAAAACACGTTTTTAGTAATGTTGTTTTGTATTCCTTTATAGAGCGCTTTCCATGCTTTTTTAGCGTTTTGGTGTCTAACACGTTCAAAAACACTGAAAAGACACGTTGATGATAATGTCGTTTCGTTTCCCGATAAAGGGGGCTTTCAATGCATTTTGACTTTTGGTACTTAACAATATGAAAAAAAGTTTAAGTAAAAGTTTTCGGTAGAGTTGTTTTTCCATATAAAGTGCTAGTCATGTGTTTTTGAGTTTTGGTACAAGTTTTTGGTAATGTTATTCTGTTTCTCCGTAAAGGTTGTTTTGCATGCGTTTCAGCGATTTCGGACGTAAGAAGGTCAAAAACACTCTAAAGATACTTTCTTGGTAATGTTATTTCATATTGCCAAATAGGGTGCTTTCAATGCTTTTTAGCATTTTGATTCCTAACACTCAAGTAAACACTCAAAAGACACGTTTCCTGTAATACAGTTTTGCTTCTTCATATAGAGATCTGCATGCATTATGATGTTTTGCTACATAATATGAGAAACGCTCAAAATAAAGGTTTCAGGTAATGTTGTTCTTTTTATCTTTATAGGGTGCTATTCATGCGTTTTAGCGTTTTGGTACTTGGGAAGCTCAAAAACACTAATAAAACTTTTTTCTCCTAATGTCTTTCTATTTCCCCATATAGGATGCTTCGTATGTTGACGTTTTGGTACATAACAAGGTAAAAAAAAAATAAATAAATAAAAACACGTTTTTGATGATGTTCTGTTTCTCTATTAAGAAATTTTCATTCAAGCGGTTTAGTGTTTGGTACCTAAGAGACTCAAAACACTGACAATGCACGTTTCTCGTAATGTTCTATCGTTTCCCCATAGAGGGTGCTTTACATGCATATTTTAATATGATGTACGTAACAGACTCAAAAAGACTGAAAATACACGTTTTTGGTAAGGTTTTTCTATTTGGTAAGGTTATTCGTGTTTGTTGCACGTGTTTTAGCGTTTTGGAACGTAAAAAGTTTAAAACACTTAAAAGACATGCTTATTATTTTGCATTTCTATATAAGGTGCTTTCTATGCTATTTAGCATTTATGTGAAAAACACATAAAAACACATTTCTTACATTACTGTTAAATTTTCTCATATAGCGAGCAAGAATTATGGTGTTTTGCTACCTGACAATGTGAAAAACATTCAAATTACACGATTTTGGTAATTTGTTTCTTTTTCTCCATACAGTGTGCTACTCATTTATTTTAGGGTTTTGGTACCTAAGAAGCTAGGAAAAAAAAAAACTCATAAAACACGTTTTTTGTTATGTCCTTTCATTTCCTCATATAGGGTCTTTTTGGTGCTTTTGTACCTAACAGGGTTTTTGCATCTATGTTGACATTTTAGTTCGTAAGAACCTAAAAAAAAAAACACTCCAAAGACACGTTTTAGTAAAGTTGTTTTGTATTCCCCTATAGGGTGATTTCGTTGCTTCTTACTGATTTGGTGCCTAACACGCACAAAAAAATAACAAAAGACAAGTTTCTAGTTATTTCGTTTCGTTTCTTCATATAGGTTGCTTTACATGCATGTTGGCGTTTTGGTAATTATCAATGTAAAAAAATACAAGTTTTTGGTAAGGTTGTTCTTTTTCTTCAGAAGACTATTGAAGCTTTTTACTGATTTGGTACTTAAGAAAGTTATAAATAAAAAATAACATAACAAACGTTTCTCGTAATGTCCTTTCATTTCCATATGCACGGTGTTTTGTTTGATGATAGGCGATTTTGCACATACTACGCTCAAAGACACTCAAAATACACGTTTTTGGTAAATGTATTCTGTTTCTCTATATAGGGTATTTTCATGCGTTTTTATGTCGTTTCATATATCTATTTCTCCATATAGGGTGTTATTCATGCGTTTTACCCTTTTGATACTAAGAAGGTCAAAAACACTCATAATACACGTTTTTCGTAATGACTTCATTTTTCCCATATAGGGTATTTTCGATTCATTTAGGAGTTTTTTACGTAATAATCTTACAAAACACTCAAAATACTTGTTTTTGGTAATGTTATTCTGTTTCTCCATAAAGGATGTTTTCTATGTTTTTTTTTATTATTTATCGTTTTGGTACGTAGGACACTCAAAAGAAACGTTTTCTTAATGTTGTTTTGTATTCCCATATCAGGTGATTTGTATGTTTTTTAGCATTTTTGTGCCTAACATGTTGAAGAACACATTTTAGATACGTTTCTGAAATCTCGTTTCCTTTCCCCAAATAGGGGGCTTTACATGCATTATTGCGTTTTGATTCATAACAATGTGAAAACACTGAAAATTTACGTTTTTGGTAATGTTATTTCATATAGAGTGTTGTTCATGCATTTTAGCGACTTCGTACCTAATAAGTTAAAAAAAAAAAACACCAATAGTACACATTTTAGTAAAGTCTTTTCATTTTCCCATTTAAGATATTACATATGCATTTTGGCGTTTTCTACTTAACTAACTCAGAAACACTCGAAATATTTGTTTTTGATATTATTTCTCCATGTTTTTTTTTTTTTTATGCGATTTAGCGTTTCGGTACGTAAGAAAGTCAAAAATAATGAAAACACACGTTTATGGTAAAGTTGTTTTGTTTTCCTTTATAGGGTGTTTTCCATGCAGCCAATAAACATTCAAAAGGCACTTTTCTGGAAATCGCGTTTCCTTTCCTCATATAGGGTACAAAAACATGTATTAGTAGTGTTTTCGAAAACGCCAAAGTGCATGCAAAGTAAGCTATACGGGAGAAACAAACAAAAACGTGTCTTTTGAATGTTTTCAGCTGTTTACGTACCAAAACACTAAAATGCATGGAAAAGAAACTTCATGGAGAAACAAAATATTATTGCCAAAAACGTGTATTTTGAATGTTTTTAAGCTTATTACGTACCAATACGCAAAAATTCATCCATTTCATTTTATTTCGGTGCTTTTCAACGTTAGCACCAAAACTCTAAAGAGCATAGAAGACACTCTATATAGAAATCAAAACAACATTATCAAAATGGTGTCTTTTGAGTGTTTTTGAGCTTCTTACGTTCCAAAATGCTAAAACGATAAATAGCCTTTATCGGGAGACATTACCAAAAACGTATGATTTAAGCGTTTTCCAGCTTTTTAGAAACCAAAACGCCTAAATATATGTACTAATCACGTGTTTCAGTATTTTATTACCTAAGAAGCTCAAAAACACTTATAATATACGTTTTTGGTAATGTTTTTCTGTTTTTCATATATGGTATTCTGTATAGATTGTCCTACCTACGAGTAACATGAGGAAAACACCCATTTTTTTGGTTAATGCTTTTTTCTCCATATAGAGTGATATTCACGTGTTTTAGTGTTTTCGTACATAAGAAGTTAAAAAACACTTATAATAATATTTTTCCTTAATAACTTCTAATTTGTCAATGTCCGTCATTTTTTTTTTCCTTTTTAGCTTCTTACGTACCAAAACGCTAAAACGCATGGAAAACACCCTTTATGGAGAATCAGAACAACATGACCAAAAACATGTGTTTCGATTTTTTTTCTTGCTTGGTATTTACCAAAACTCCAAAATGCTTGCAAAACAATCTATTTGGGGTAACGAAAGGACTTTACCAGAAACGTGTCATTTGGGTGTTTTTGAGCGTATTAGGCAACAAAACGCAGAATAGTATATAAAACACTATTTGGGAAAAAGAAAACATTAAAATAAACGTGACTTTTGAGTATTTTTCAGCTTCTTACGAGTACGTACCAAAACAAAAAAACGCGGGCAAAATATCCTTTATGAGGAAACTTTACCCATAACATAAGTGTTTTCCACCTTAATAGGTACCAAAACGCAAAAATGCATGCAAATGTCCCGATATGAGGAAACGAAACGATATTAACAGAATTTTGTTTTATGAGTATTTTCCACCTTCTTAGGTAACAAACCGATAAAACATATGAATAGTAATCTATAGGCAGAAACAGAAAAACACTACGAAAAACGTGTTATTTTCTTAGGTACGAAAACGCAACTGTTCATGCAAGGCATTTTATATGGGAAAAGAGAACAGCATTACTAAAAAGGTGTGTTTTCAGTGTTTTTATATGCAAAGCACCTTATATGTAAAATAAATAAATAAACAAATAAATAAAAACATGTTTTTGAGTGTGTTTTTGTTTTGTTTTTATCTTACGTACTAAAGCGCTAAAACGCATTCAAAACATCCTTTATTAGGAGTTTTTTTTTTTTTTTTTTTTTTTTTTACAAAAGCGTGTACTTTGAGATTTTTCAGCTTATTAAATAACAAAACGTTAATATGCATGCAAACCACTCTATTTGGGGTAACAACGTGTAATTGAGGTGTTTTTGAGCGTATTAACCATCAAACGCTAAAATGCATTAATGCAACATTAGCAAAAAAAGTGTGTTTTAATTGTTTTGAGGTTCTTAGATAACCAAACGCCAAAATCCATGCAAAGGGCCCGATATGGGGAAACGAAACGACTCTAACAGAAATGTGTATTATGATACCAAAACCCCAAAACACTCTATATGGAGAAGCAGCATTACATAAAACGTGTATTATGAGAGTTTTTCCAGTTATTCCAAAACGCCAAAATGCAAACAATGCACCCTATAAAAAGAATTACAACAACCTTACCAAAAACGTATATTATAAGTGTTTTCGAATTTCTTAGGTACCAAAACGTCAAAGTGCATGCAAAGCATCGTATATGGGAAAAGAAATAAAACATTACCTAAAACGTGTGTTTTTAAATGCTTTCAGCTTCTTAGGTACAAAAACGTATGTAAAACATCTCCCTTCACTGACCATCCTGGTGAACTAGCCTACAACTTTGCTATCCTCCATGACCTAGAACAATTGGTGCAACACCCTACTCGTATTCCTGACCGTCTTGGAGATACGCCCAACATTCTTGACCTTTTCCTGACCTCTAATCCTTCTGCTTATGCTGTCACCCTTTCTTCTCCGTTGGGCTCCTCCGATCACAATCTCATATCTTTATCTTGTCCTATCACTCCAATCCCTCCTCAGGATCCCCCTAAGCGAAGGTGCCTCTGGCGTTTTGCCTCTGCTAGTTGGGGGGACCTGAGGAGGTATTTTGCTGATTTTCCTTGGAATGATTACTGCTTCCGTGTCAGAGACCCGTCTTTGTGTGCTGAGCGCATAACAGAGGTGATAGTGTCTGGTATGGAGGCGTACATTCCTCACTCTTTTTCTCGTCCTAAACCTTCTAAACCTTGGTTTAACACAGCTTGTTCTCGTGCTATACATGATAGAGAGGTGGCCCACAAAAGGTACTTAAGCCTTCCATCACCAGAATCTCATGCACTTTATATTTCTGCCCGGAACCATGCCAAGTCTGTTCTCCAACTAGCCAAAAACTCCTTCATTAACAGAAAATGTCAAAACCTTTTAAGATCTAACTCCCCTCGTGATTTCTGGCATCTAGCCAAAAATATCTCCAATAACTTTGCTTCTTCTTCTTTCCCTCCTCTACTTCAACCAGATGGCACCACTGCTATCACATCTATTTCTAAAGCTGAACTCTTTGCTGAAACCTTTGCTAAAAACTCTACCTTGGACGATTCTGGGCTTGTTCCTCCCTCTCCTCCACCCTCTGACTACTTCATGCCACGTATTAAAATTCTTCGTAATGATGTTTTCCATGCCCTCGCTGATCTAAACCCTCGGAAGGCTTATGGACATAAGAACATAAGAACATAAGAAATAAGGGAAGCTGCAAGAAGCGACCAGGCTTACACGTGGCAGTCCCTGTATGAAACACTCCTACCTATTTCCATCTGTTATCCCCATCCATAAACTTGTCTAATCTTCTCTTAAAGCTCTCTAGTGTCCTAGCACTAACTACATGATTACTGAGTCCGTTCCACTCATCTACCACTCTATTTGAGAACCAATTTTTTCCTATCTCCTTCCTAAACCTAAATTTTTCAAGCTTAAACCTGATGGGGTCCCTCCTATTGTTCTCCGAAACTGTGCCTCCGTGCTTGCACCTTGCCTAGTCAAACTCTTTCAGCTCTGTCTGTCAACATCTACCTTTCCTTCTTGCTGGAAGTTTGCCTACATTCAACCTGTTCCTAAAAAGGGTGACCGCTCTAATCCCTCAAACTACCGTCCTATTGCTTCAATTTCCTGCTTATCTAAAGTTTTTGAATCTATCCTCAACAGGAAGATTCTTAAACATCTATCACTTCACAACCTTCTATCTGATCGCCAGTATGGGTTCCGTCAAGGCCGCTCTACTGGTGATCTTCTGGCTTTCCTTACTGAGTCTTGGTCATCCTCTTTTAGAGACTTTGGTGAAACTTTTGCTGTTGCCTTGGACATATCAAAAGCCTTTGATAGAGTCTGGCACAAAGCTTTGATTTCCAAACTACCCTCCTACGGTTTCTATCCTTCTCTCTGTAACTTCACCTCAAGTTTCTTTTCTGACCGTTCTATTGCGGCTGTGGTAGACAGTCACTGTTCTTCTCCTAAATCTATTAACAGTGGTGTTCCTCAGGGTTCTGTCCTGTCACCCACTCTCTTCTTATTATTCATTAATGATCTTCTAAACCAAACTTCTTGTCCTATCCACTCCTATGCTGATGATACCACCCTGCACTTTTCCACGTCTTTTCATAGACGTCCAACCCTTCAGGAGGTAAACATATTACGCAGGGAAGCCACAGAACGCCTGACTTCTGATCTTTCTAAAATTTCTGATTGGGGCAGAGCAAACTTGGTATTGTTCAATGCCTCAAAAACTCAATTCCTCCATCTATCAATTCGACAAAATCTTCCAGACAACTATCCCCTCTTCTTCAATGACACTCAACTGTCCCCCTCTTCTACACTGAACATCCTCGGTCTGTCCTTTACTTATAATCTGAACTGGAAACTTCACATCTCATCTCTAGCTAAAACAGCTTCTATGAAGTTAGGTGTTCTGAGACGTCTCCGCCAGTTTTTCTCACCCCCCCAGCTGCTAACTCTGTACAAGGGCCTTATCCGTCCATGTATGGAGTATGCTTCACATGTCTGGGGGGGTTCCACTCATACTGCTGTTCTAGACAGGGTGGAATCAAAAGCTTTTCGTCTCATCAACTCCTCTCCTCTAACTGACTGTCTTCAGCCCCTCTCTCACCGCCGCAATGTTGCATATCTAGCCGTCTTCTACCGCTATTTTCATGCCAACTGCTCTTCTGATCTTGCTAACTGCATGCCTCCCCTCCTTCCGCGGCCTCGCTGCACAAGACTTTCTTCTTTCTCTCACCCCTATTCTGTCCACCTCTCTAACGCAAGAGTTAACCAGTATTCTCAATCATTCATCCCTTTCTCTGGTAAACTCTGGAACTCCCTGCCTTCTTCTGTATTTCCACCTTCCTATGACTTGAATTCCTTCAAGAGGGAGGTTTCAAGACACTTATCCACCAATTTTTGACCACTGCTTTGACCCTTTTATGGGACTGGCATTTCAGTGGGCATTTTTTTTTATTAGATTTTTGTTGCCCTTGGCCAGTATCCTTCCTACATAAAAAATAAAAAAAATGGAGAAACAGAACAGCCTTACCAAAAATGTATGTTTCGAGTGTTTCCCAGCTTGTTAGGATCAAAACGCTAAAATGCTTGCAAAGCACGCTAATTTGGACAACGAGACGATATTACCAAAAACGTGTCATATGGGTGTTTTTGACCATATTAGGCACAAAAACGCTAAAAAAAAAGCATAGAAAACACTATACATGGGAAAACAAAACATTATCAAAATGTGTCGATTTTTTTTTTTTTTTTTTAGCTTCTAATGCACCAAAACCCTAAAACGTTTGCAAAATACCCTTTATGGAGAAACAGAATAGCATAATCAATAACGGGTGTTTTGAGTATGCATGCAAAAATGCATGCAAATCACATGATATTTAGAAATTAAACGATATTATCGAAAACAAGTATTATGAGCTTTTTTCAGCTTTTGTGCCAAAAGGCTAAAACTTGTGAATACCAGTCTGCATTGAGAAACAGAACAACATTGCCAAAAATGTGTATTATGAGTGTTTATCCCTGTTACATACCAAATCGGCAAAACGCATATAAAGCATATATGAAGAAACAGGACGACATTATTAAAAACGAGTGTTTTAAGTGTTTTCATCTTGTTATATAGCAAAACCAAAAAATGCATGCAAACCACCCTGTTTGGGATAACGGAACATCACCACAAACGTGTCATTTGGGTGTTTTTCAGTATATTTTTAATCTAAGCGCTAGAAAGAATGGAAAACACTCTATATGGAAAAAGAAAACACTAATCACGTGTTTCAGTATTTTATTACCTAAGAAGCTCAAAAACACTTATAATATACGTTTTTAGTAATGTTTTTTCTGTTTTTCATATATGGTATTCTGTAGAGATTGTCGTACCTAACATGAGGAAAACACCCATTTTTTTGGTTAATGTTTTTTTCTCCATATAGAGTGATATTCACGTGTTTTAGTGTTTTCGTACATAAGAAGTTAAAAAACACTCATAATAATATTTTTTCTTAATAACTTTTGGTTTGTCAATGTCCGTCAATTTGTGTGCATTTTGGCGTTTTCGTACCCAAAAGACTCAAAACACACATTTTTGGTAATGTTCTATTTCATCATAAAGGATATTTTGCACGCTTTTTAGGAATTTGGTACGTAAGAAGCTCAAAAACATTCAAAAGAAACGTTTTCGATGTTATATATATATATATATATATATATATATATATATATATATATATATATATATATATATATATATATATATATATATATATATATATATATATATATATATATATATATATATATATATATATATATATATATATATATATATATATATATATATATATATATATATATATATATATATATATATATATATTTGTTGGGGTTGGATTCTAATATGCTCAAAACACTGAAATGACACGTTTCCGGTAATATAATTTCTTTACATCAAATAGTGTGGTCTACATTTTGGCGTTTTGGTAGCTAATGATCGGGAAAACTCTCAAAAAACGCGTTCATACTAATGTCCTCCTTCTCCATAAAGGGTGTTTTTCATGCATTTTAGAGTTTTAGAACGTAAGAAACTGAAAAACACTCAAAAGACAAGTTTTTGTTAATATTGACTGTTTTTCCTATACAGGTTGTCTTGCATGCACTTTGGTGTTTTTGTATCTAACAAGCTCAAAAACACTCAGTATACAAGTTTTTCATAATGTTGGTCTGTTTCTTTATGTATGGTGTTCACTATGCTTTTAGGCGTTTTGGTACCTATCATGGGGAAATAACTCATAAAATACGCTTTTGGTAATGTTGTTTTGTTTCTGCAAATATAGTATTATTTACGTGTTTTAGACTTTTGGTATCTATGAAGCTGAAAAAGACATAATACACCTTTATGTTAATATCGTTTCATTTACCTATATAAGGTAATTTGCGTACATTTTGGCGTTTTGTTACCTAACAAGCTAAAAAAAATCTCAGAACATACGTTTTTGCTAATATTGTTTCGGACATCTTTTATCGTTTTGGTACGTAAGAAGCTCAAAAACACTCGATTTTGTTAAGGTTATCTCGTTTTCCCATATAGGGTGTTTTCCTTGATTTTTAAGCGTTTTGCTGCCTAATATGCTCAAAACACCTAAATGACAAGTTTCTGGTGATGTTTTGCTACTGGTTTTGTTAATGTTTTTGTTTCCCTCATATAGAGTAATATTCACGTGTTTTAGTGTTTTGGTACATGAAAAAAAAATAAAAACACTCATAATACACATTTCTGTTAATATCGTTTCGTTTCCTCAAATAGGGTCCTTTGCATGCAATATGGGGTTTATGGGGCAATATGGGTACCTAACAAGTTAAAAGACTGAGATAAGAATTTTTTGCTAAAGTTTCCCATGAATGTTTCTTTGCTCACATTTTAGTGTTTTGTACTCTCAATATCACTAAAAAGAAACGTTTTTGACAATGTTGTTTTTTTTTCTCATATAGAGCTATTTCCATACTTTTTAGCTTTTTGTTGCCTAATTTGCTCGAAAATTTCCAAATGGCACGTTGCAGGTACTATCTTTTAGTTACTCCAGACAAGGTATTCTACATGCATTCTGTCGTTTTGGTACCTAACTTAAAAAACACTTAAAACACACGTTTTTTTTTATGGTCTACCACAGCAGCAATAGAACGGTCAGAAAGGAAACTTGAGATGAAGTTATAGAGAGAAGGATAGAAACCGTAGGAGGGTAGTTTTGAAATCAAAGCTTTGTGCCAGACTCTATCAAAGGCTTTTGATATGTCCAAGGCAACAGCAAAAGTTTCACCAAAGTCTCTAAAAGAGGATGACCATGACTCAGTAAGGAAAGCCAGAAGATCACCAGTAGAGCGGCCTTGACGGAACCCATACTGGCGATCAGATAGAAGGTTGTGAAGTGATAGATGTTTAAGAATCTTCCTGTTGAGGATAGATTCAAAAACTTTAGATAAGCAGGAAATTAAAGCAATAGGACGGTAGTTTGAGGGATTAGAGCGGTCACCCTTTTTAGGAACAGGTTGAATGTAGGCAAACTTCCAGCAAGAAGGAAAGGTAGATGTTGACAGACAGAGCTGAAAGAGTTTGACTAGGCAAGGTGCAAGCACGGAGGCACAGTTTCGGAGAACAATAGGAGGGACCCCATCAGGTCCATAAGCCTTCCGGGGGTTTAGACCAGCGAGGGCATGGAAAACATCATTACGAAGAATTTTGATACCTGGCATGAAGTAGTCAGAGGGTGGAGGAGAGGGAGGAACAAGCCCAGAATCGTCCAAGGTAGAGTTTTTAGCAAAGGTTTCAGCAAAGAGTTCAGCTTTAGAAATAGATGTGATAGCAGTGGTGACATCTGGTTGAAGTAGAGGAGGGAAAGAAGAAGAAGCAAAGTTATTGGAGATATTTTTGGCTAGATGCCAGAAATCACGAGGGGAGTTAGATCTTGAAAGGTTTTGACATTTTCTGTTAATGAAGGAGTTTTTGGCTAGTTGGAGAACAGACTTGGCATGGTTCCGGGCAGAAATATAAAGTGCATGAGATTCTGGTGATGGAAGGCTTAAGTACCTTTTGTGGGCCACCTCTCTATCATGTATAGCGCGAGAACAAGCTGTGTTAAACCAAGGTTTAGAAGGTTTAGGACGAGAAAAAGAGTGAGGAATGTACGCCTCCATGCCAGACACTATCACCTCTGTTATGCGCTCAGCACACAAAGACGGGTCTCTGACACGGAAGCAGTAGTCATTCCAAGGAAAATCAGCAAAATACCTCCTCAGGTCCCCCCAACTAGCAGAGGCAAAACGCCAGAGGCACCTTCGCTTAGGGGGATCCTGAGGAAGGATTGAAGCGATAGGACAAGATAAAGATATGAGATTGTGATCGGAGGAGCCCAACGGAGAAGAAAGGGTGACAGCATAAGCAGAAGGATTAGAGGTCAGAAAAAGGTCAAGAATGTTGGGCGTATCTCCAAGACGGTCAGGAATACGAGTAGGGTGTTGCACCAATTGCTCTAGGTCATGGAGGATAGCAAAGTTGTAGGCTAGTTCACCAAGATGGTCAGTGAAGGAAGAGGAAAGCCAAAGCTGGTGGTGAACATTGAAGTCTCCAAGAATGGAGATCTCTGCAAAAGGGAAGAGGGTCAGAATATGCTCCAATTTGGAAGTTAAGTAGTCAAAGAATTTCTTATAGTCAGAGGAGTTAGGAGAGAGGTATACAGCATAGTTATAATGTTGTTTTGTTTCTTCATATAGATTCCTATTCATGTGTTTTAGCGTTTTCGTACATAAGAAGCTAAAAAAAAAAAAATAATACACGTTTCTGTTAATATTGTTTCCTTTAGACATATCAAATCATTCATTTTGGCGTTTTAATACCTAAACCTAACAATCTGGAAAACACACAAATCATACTTTTTTGGTAATGTTGTTCATTTTCTCTCTAAAGGGTATTTAACACGTGATTTAGCGTTTTGGTACGTAAGAAGCTTAAAAAAAAAAAACATAAAATACACAGTTTTGATATTTTATAGTGAATAATATCCTCAAAAAACACCCTTTCTGGGAATGTCGTCTTCTAACCCCGGATAGGGTGATTTGTATATATTTTGGAGGGTTGTTACATAATAAGCTGGAACTACTGAAAAGATGCTTTTGGTATTGTTGTTTGCTATTCACATATAGGGTAATTTGCGTACATTTTGGCGTTTTGGTACCTAACAATCTTAATAACATTCATAATACACCATTTTATTAATCTTTTTTTTTTTTTATATAGGGTGCTTGTCTGCATTTGACGTTTTAGTACGTAACATGGCGAAAACACTCATAATACACGTTTTTGGTAATGTTGTTCTATTTTTCCATATAGAGAGCGATTCACGTAATTTAGTGTTTTGGTATCAATAATGTTGAAAAACACTTATAACACACGTTTCTGTTAATATCGTTTCGTTTCCCAGTAACGGATACTTTGGATGCATTTTGGCGTTTGTTACCTAAATAGCTCAAAAACACTCAAAACACACGTTTTTCTTAATATAGTTTTGTTTCACCTTAAAGAGTGTTTTACATATGTTTCAGCGTTTTGGTACGTAAGAAATTTAAGATTTCTTAAAAGACATGTTGTTGATAATATTGCTTTGTTTCCCTCTGCTTTCTAGCGTTTTCGTGCCTAATATGCTCAAATCACATAAATTACACGTTTCTGGTGATATCGATTCGCTACCCAAATAGGGTACTTTGCATGCATTTTCACGTTTTGGTACCCAACAAGTTGGAAAACAATGAAAAGACAAATTCTCGGTTATGTACTTGTTTCTCCATGAACAACGTTTTGTATGCGTTTCCGTGTTTTGGTACTAAGAAGCTGAAAAACGTTCAAAAGACACGTTTTTTTATTGTTATTTGTTTTTGCCTTATTGGGAGTTTGCATGCACTTTAGCGTTTTGGTAAAAACACATAATACAGGTTTTTGTAATATCATTCTGTTTCTTCTTATAGGGTGCTTTATATGCATTTTAGCATTTTGGTACCTAACATTGAGAAAAACACTCATAATACAAGTTTTTGATGATGCTGTTCTGTTTCTCAATATAGTGATATTCACGTGTTTTTAGCGTTTTGGTACAGAAGGAGTTAAAAAAACAATTATAACACACGTTTCTGTTAATATCGTTTCGTTTCCCCATATCGGGTGATTATCATGGACTTTGGTGTTTTGTTACCTTACAAGCTCAAAAACAATGAAGAAACACATTTTTTGGTAATGTTGTTCTGTTTCTCTATAAACAGTGTTACACTATTTTAGACTTTTGGTACGGAAGAAGCTCAAAAACATTCAAAAGACGTGTTTTTGATAATGTTTTATTTTCCCATATAGAGTGTTTTCAATATTTTTTATAGTTTTTTTTGTGGCTAATATGGTAAAAAAAAACACAGAAATGACACATCTCTGGGAATTTCGTTTCGTTAACTCAAATAGGATGCTTTGCATGTGCTATTTTGGTACCCAGCATGCTGGAAAAAAAACGAAAAAAAAAAACGTTTTTGGCAACGTTGCTCTGTTTCTCCATAAAGAGCGTTTCGCATGTTTCAACTTTTTGGTATGTTACGAGCTTAAAAAAAAAAAAAAACATAACGCACGTTTTTGTATCCAAAATGCATATAAAGCAATCTGTATGAGTGCTTTGTATGCATTTTGGAGTTTTGGTACCTAAACACAAAGAAAAACACTCACAGTAGGTTTTTGGTAATGTTATTCTGTTTCTCCATATATACAAATATTCTCGCGTTTTAGCGTTTTGGTACATAAGAAGATACACACTCAAAAATACACCTCAAAATACACACGATGATAATGTTATTTTGTCTTCCCATGTAAAGTATTTTTCATGTGTTTTAGAGTTTTTGTGCGTAATATGCTCAAAAACATCCAAATGGTACGTTTTCTATTAATGTCGTTCTAGTATCTAACCAGCTGGAAAATATTAAACACACACGTTTTCAGTAATGTTGTTAGGTTTCTTAATAAGAGGTGTTTTGCACGCGTTGTTAAAAGACAAGTTTTTTTTTTTTGCAATGTTGTTTGCTTTTTTCAAATAGAGTGCTTTGCATGCACATTATCGTTTTGGTAAATAACAAGCTCAAAAAAAACACTCTTAATAGACTTTTCTGTTAATATCGTTTTATTTCAAAATATCGGGTAATTTGCATGCATTTTGGCGTATTGGTACCTTTCAAGCTCAAAAACACTCAAAACACCCGTTTTTGGTAATGTTCCGTTCCTCCATAAAGATTGTTTTGGAGCGTTTTAGCGATTTGGTACGTAATAAGCTCAAAAACACGCAAAAGACACGTTTTTGATAATGTTTTATTTTCCCACGTATAGTGTTTTCCATTCTTATCAGCGTTTTGATGTAAAAAAAAAAAAACACCCAAATGACACGTTTCTGGTAAAATCGTTTTATTACCCCAAATAGGATATTTTGCATGCATTTTGTCGTCTTTGTACCTAACATGATGGAAAACGCTTAAAACACACAAGTTCGTAATGCTGTTCTACTTGCCCATGAATGGCGTTTTGTATGCATTTTAACGTTTTAGTACGTAAGCAGAAAAAAAAAAAACAATGAAAAGAATGTTCTTTATTTTTCCCATACAGCGTGCTTTGCATGCATTTAAGTGTTTTGGTACCTAACAAACACAAAAACACTCATTATATTTTTTTCTAATAAATTTGTTCTGTTTCTTCATATTGGCTACTTTATATGCATTTTGGGGTTTTAGTACCTAACACAGGGAAAAACACTCATAATACACGTGTTTGGTAATGTTCTGTTTCTTCGATAGGGTGATTTGTATGCATTTTGGAGTTTTATTATCTAACATTGCGAAAAAAAACTTGTAATACACGTTTTTCGTAACATTGTTCTGTTTCTTTATATAGAGTGTTATTCATATATTTTTGAGTTTTGGACAAAATCTCATAATGCACTTCTCTGTTAATATCGTTTCGTTTCCTAATATCGGGTAATATGCATGCATTTTGGTGTTTTGCGATCTAAAAAAGCTGAAAAACATTCAATACAAATGTTGTTTCTCCATAAAAAGTTATTTTCCACGCGTTTGAGTGTTTTGGTACGCAAGAAACTAAAAAAAAAAAGGGGTTTTTTTCAGCGATATGGTGCTTAATATACCCCAAAACAACCCATATGACAATTTTCTGGTAATATCGTTCCGTTACTGCAACGAGGATTCTTTGCATGTATTTTGGCATTTTGGTATTTATGAAGCTCAAAAACACTCAAAATACACGTTTTTGGCAATGTTGTCCTGTTTCTCTATTACACGTTATTTTGTATGTGTTTTAATGTGTTTGTACATAAAAAATAGAAAAAAAATTTTTTTTTGCACTTTCTCGTTTTAGTACCTAACAAGCACCAAAATTTTCATAACACAAGATATTGGTAATCTTGTTCTGTTTCTTCATTTAGAGTTCTTTGTATGCATTTTTTCGTTTTAGTACCTGACATGGGGAATATTGTTAATATCGTTTCGTTTCCTTATATATTATAAGGTATTTTGCATGAATTTTGGCGTTTTATTACCTAATGAGCTCAAGAAAAAAATCAAAACACACCTTTTTCCTAACGTTCTTTTGTTTCTTTAATAATAGGTGGTTTCGACGCATTTTAGAGTTTCGGTACGTAATAAGCTCAAAAAACATAATTTTTTTTTTTCATAAAGTCTTGTTTTCCTATATAGCGTATTTTCCATTTTTTTTTTCTAGTGTTAGGTGTCTACTATGCTTAAAAGTAATAAAACAACATGTTTCCGGGAATGTCGTTTCGTTACCCGAAATAGGGTCCTTTACATATATTTTGAAAATTTTAAATATAACAAGCTGGAAAACACTCAAAGCACACATTTTTTGGTCATGTATTTCTGTTTCTCAATAAAGGGCGCTTTTTTATGCGTTTTAGCGTTTTGGTATGTGAGGAGCTTTAAAACACTTAAAGGCAAGTTCTCGGTAAAAGTTGTTTTTTTTCCTATGTAATGTGATTGCCCAGCTTTTTAGTGCTTTATTACCTATCACGATCAAAAACACTCAAAAGACACTTTTCTGGTAATGTCATTTTTTTCCCACATAAAGCTAGTTTCGCAGACAATTTGGGGTTTTGGTAACTAAAAATATGAAAAGCACTCAAAATACACGCATTTCGTAAGGTTGTTCTGTTTCTTAATCAAGAGTCTTATTCATGAGTTTCAGCATTTTGGTATCTAAGAAATTTCTCCATATACACGAGTTTTTGCGTGTTTTGCCTTCTGGTTCTTGTGAAACTATAAAACACTCATTATACACGTTTCTTGTAATGTTCTTTTGTTTCCCAATAGAGAGTGCTTTCGATCCATTTTCGCGTTTTATTGTAGGTAACAAGCTCAAAAACACTCAAAATATACCTTTTTGGTAATGTTATTCTATTTCTTCATATTGGTTGGTTTTCATCTGTTTTAGCATTTTTCTACGTAAAACACCGAAAAGACACGTTTTCAGTAATTTTGTTTTCGATTCCCATATAGAGTGACTTGCGTGTTATTTACCGTTATGGTGCCTAACATGCTGAAAAACACTCATAAGACAGTTTTCTGGCAAAGACGTTTAATTTCCCCATATAGGTGGCTTTGCATGCACTTTAGGGTTTGGTACATAATAGTACGAAAAAAAAAGCTAAAATTAACTTTATTGATAATTGACTCATAATTTCCTGAATTTTGCCCAAATTTTGGCATCTCGGTACCTATGAAGATAAAAAAGAAAGAAAAAAATTCGTATTTTTTTATTTATTTATTTATTTTTTCTCAATAAAGAGAGTTATTTGTGGCTTTTATCTTTTTGGTAAATAATGATCTTAAAAACACTCATAATACACGTTTCTCGTAATGTCCTTTCGTTTCCCACAAATAGGGTTCTTTGCATATATTTAAGCGTTTTTATTGGTAACATGATCAAAAACACTCAAAATATATGTTTTTGGTAATGTTATTCTCTTTCTCCATAAAGTGTGTTTTGTATGCGTTTTAGCGTTTTAGTATATAAGGAGCTCAAAACACTTAAAGGCAAGTTCTTGGTAAAAATTTATTTTATTGCCATGTAAAGTGATTCCCATGCTTTTTAGTGCTTTATTGCCTATCACGCTCAAAAACACTCAAAAGACACTTTTCTGGTAATGTCATCTTTTTTCCCACATAAAGCTGGTTTCGCATGCAATTTGGGATTTTGGTAACTAAGAATGTGAAAAGAACTCAAAATACACGCATTTAGTAAAGTTGTTCTTTTTCTCAATTAAGAGTGTTATTCATGAGTTTTAGCATCTAGGAAACTTCTCCATATACACAAGTTTCTGCGTTTTTTGCCTTGTGGTTCTTTTGAACTATAAAACATTCATTATACACTTTTCTCGCAATGTCCCTTTGTTTCCCAATATAGAGTGCTTTGTATCAATTTTCTCGTTTTTTTGTAGGTAACAAGCTCAAAAATACTCAAAATATACCTTTTTGGTAATGTTTTTCTACTTCTTGATATTGGTTGGTTTGCATCCGTTTTAGCGTTTTTCTACGTAAAACACTGAGAAGACACATTTTCAGTAATTTTGTTTTGGTTTGCCATATAGAGTGAGTTCCTTATAATTTATTGTTTTGGTGCCTAACATGCTGAAAAACACTCAAAACACAGATTTCTGGTAAGGTCGTTTAATTTCCTCATGCTTTGCATGCACTTTAGTGTTTGGTACATAACAGTCCGAAAAAAAGCTAATATCAACTTTTTTTATAATATTCTCTTATCATATAATTGCCCTAAGTTTTCCCAGAATTTTGTCATCTCGGCACCTGGGAAGGTGAATAACAAAAAAAAAAAAAAAAAAAAAAATCCTTTTATTTATTTATTTTATTTTTTTTTCTAAATAACGAGTGTTATTTGAAGGTTTTAGCTTTTTGGTAGTTAAGGAACTTAAAAACACTCATAAGACACGTTTCTCGTAATGTCCTTACGTTTCCCAAAGATAAGGTTCTTTGCATGTATTTAAGGGTTTTTATAGATAACATTATCAAAAACACTCAAAATATATGTTTTTGGTAATGTTATTCTTTTCTCCATAAATTTTGTTTTCCATGCGTTTTAGCGGTTTGGTATGTAAGGAGCTAAAAAACACATATTGACATGTTCTTGGTAAAAGTTGGTTTTATTCCCATGTAATGTGATTACCCTCCTTTTTAGTACTTCATTCCTTAACACGCTGAAAAACTATTAAAAGACACTTCTGGTAATGTCATTTCTTTCCCTCATAAAGCTAGTTTCGCATATTGTTTTGGGTATTGCTAACTAGGAATATGAAAAACACTCAAAATACACGCATTTGCTAAGGTTGTTCTGTTTCTCAATTAAGATTGTTATTCATGAGTTTCAGCATTTTGGTATCTAAAAAACTTCTTTATATACACGAGTTTTTGAGTTTTTCTACGTAAAACACTGAGAAGATACATTTTCAGTAATTTTGTTTTGGATTCCCATATAGAGTGAGTTCCTTATTATTTATCGTTTTTGTGCCTAACATGCTGAAAAACACTCAAAAGACAGATTTCTGGTAAGGTCGTTTAATTTCCTCATATAGGAGGCTTTGCATGCACTTTAGGGTTTGGTACATAACAGTCCGAAAAAAAAAGCTAAAATTAACTTTTTTGATAATATTCTTTTGTTCATATAATTTTCCTGAATTTTCCCATAATTTTGGCATCTCGGTACCTATGAAGATGAAAAAAAAAAAAATTCCTATTTTTTTTCTAAATAAGGAGTGTTATTTGTGGGTTTTAGCTTTATGGTACTTAAGGAACTTAAAAAAAACCCACTCATAATACACGTTTCTAGTAATGCCCTTTTGTTTCCCAAACATAATGTTTTTTGCTTATATTTACGCGTTTTTATAAATAACATGATAAAAAACACCCAAATTACATGTTTTTGGTAATGTTATTCTGTTTCTCCATAAAGATTGTTTTGCATGCGTTTTAGCGGTTTGGTATATAAGGAGCTCAAAAACATTTAAAGGCAAGTTCTTGGTAAAAATTGGTTTTATTCCAATGAAAAGTGATTGCCCTGCTTTTTAGTGCTTTATTGCCTATCACGCTCAAAAACACTCAAAAGACATTCTTCTGGAAATGTCATATTTTACCACATATATCTGGTTTCGCATGAAATTTGGGATTTGGTAACTAAGAATATAAAAAAACACTCAAAATACACGAATTTGGTAAGGTTGTTCTGTTTCTCAATTAAGAGTGTTATTCATGAGTTTCAGCATTTTGGTATCTAGAAAACTTCTCCATATACACGAGTTTTTGCGTTTTTTGCCTTGTTGTCGTTTTGAACTATAATACACTCATTATACACTTTTCTCGCAATGTCCCTTTGTTTCCCAATATAGAGTGCTTTGTATCAATTTTAGCGTTTTTTTTTTTTTTTTTGTAGGTAACAAGCTGAAAACACTCAAAATATACCTTTTTGGTAATGTTTTATCTATTTCTTGATATTGGTTGGTTTGCATCCATTTTAGCGTTTTTCTACGTAAAACACTGGGAAGACACGTTTTCAGTAATTTTGTTTTGAATTCCCATATAAATTAAGTTCCTTATTATTTATCATTTTGGTGCCTAACATGCTGAAAAACACTCAAAAGACAGATTTCTGGTAAGGTCGTTTAATTTCCTTAAATAGGAAGCTTTGCATGCAGTTTAGGGTTTGGTATATAACAGTCCGAAAAAAAGCTAATATCAACTTTTTTGATAATATTCTTTTATCATATAATTGCATTGAATTTTCCCAGAATTTTGGCATTTCGGTACCTATAAAGATGAATAACAAAAAAAAAAAAATGAATAAATAAATTCCTTTTTTTTTTCTAAATAAAGAGTGGGTTTTAAGTTTTTGGTACTTAACAAACTTAAAAACACTCATAATATACGTTTCTCGTAATGTCCTTTTGTTTCCCAAACATAACGTTCTTTGCATGTATTTAAGCGTTTTTATAGATAACATGATCAAAAACATTCAAAATACATGTTTTTGGTAATTTTATTCTGTTTCTCCATAAAGTTTGTTTTGCATGCGTTTCAGCGGTTTAGTATATAAGGAGCTAAAAAACACTTTAAGGCAAGTTCTTCATAAAAATTGGTTTTATTCAAATGTAATGTGATTGCCGTGCTTTTTAGTGCTTTATTGCCTATCAGGCTAAAAAACACTCAAAAGATATTTTTCTGGTAATGTCTTTTTTCTCACATAAAGGTGGTTTCGCATGCAATTTGGGGTTTTGGTAACTAGGAATGTGAAAAGTTCTCAAAATATACGCATTAAGTAAGGTTCTTCTGTTTCTCAAGTAGGAATGTTATTCATGAGTTTCAGCATTTTGGTATCTAGGAAACTTCTCCATATCCACAAGTTTTTGCGTTTTTTGCCTTTTGGTTCTTTTGAACTATAAAACACTCATTATACACTTTTCTTGCAATGTCCTTTTATTTCCTAATATAGAGTGCTTTGCATCAATTTTCGCGTTCTTTGTAGGTAACAAGCTCAAAAACACTCAAAATATACATTTTTGGTAATGTTTTCCTATTTTCTTTATATTGGTTGGTTTGCATCCGTTTTAGCGTTTTTCTACGTAAAACACTGAGAAAACACTTTTTCAGTAATTTTGTTTTGGATTCCCATATAGAGAGTTCCTTATTTATTTATCGTTTTGGTGCCTAACATTCTCAAAAAAACACTCAAAAGACAGATTTCTTTTAAGGTCGTTTAATTTCCTCATATAGGAGTCTTTGCATGCAATTTAGGGTTTGGTATATAACAGTCCGAAAAAAAAATCTAAAATTAACTTTTTTGATAATTTTCTTTTATCAGATAATAGCCTGAAATTTTCCCAGAATTTTGGCATCTCGGTACCTATGAAGATGAATAACAAAAAAAAAAAAAAATCCTATTTTTTTTTTTTTATTTATTTATTTTTCTAAATAAAGAGAGTTATTTGTGGGTATTAGCTTTTTGGTACTTAAGGAACTAAAAAACACTCATACATATTTCTCGTAATGTCTTTTCGTTTCCCAAACATAAGGTTCTTTGCATGTATTTAAGCGTTTTTATAGATAACATGATCAAAAACACTCAAAATACATGTGTTTGGTAATGTTATTCTGTTTGTCCATAAAAGGTGTTTTGCATGCGTTTTAGCGTTTTGGTATGTAATGAGCTCAAAAACCCCTACAGGCAAGTTCTTGGTAAAAGTTGGTTTTATTCCCATTTAATATGACTGCCCTGCTTTTTAGTGGTTTATTGCCTAACACGCTCAAAAACACTCGAAAGACATATCTGGTAATATTATTTTTCTCCCACATAAAGCTAGTTTCGCATGGAATTTGGGGTTTTGGTAACTAAGAATGCGAAAAACACTCAAAATACAGGCATTTAATATGGTTGTTCTGTTTCTTAATTAAAAGTGTTATTCATGAGTTTCATCATTTTGGTATGTAAGAAACTTCTCTAATACACACATTTGTTAAGGTAGTTCTGTTTCTCAATTAAAAGTGTTATTCATGAGTTTCAGCATTTTGGTATGTAAGAAACTTCTTTATGTACACGAGTTTTTGAGTTTTTTGCCTTGTGGTTCTTGTGAAACTATAAAACACTCATTATACACGTTTCTCGTAATGTCCTTTTCTTTCCTAATATAGAGTGCGTTTCATCTATTTTCGCATTTTTTTGTAGTTAAGCTCAAAAACACATCAAAATATATCTTTTTGGTAATGTTATTCTGTTTCTTCATATTGGTTGGTTTGTATCTGTTTTAGCGTTTTTTCTACGTAAATCACTTAAAAGACACGTTTTCAGTAATATTGTTGAAATTGCTGAAAAAAAACACTCAAAAGACAGGTTTCTGGTAAAGTTCGGTAAATTTTCCATATAGGTAGCTTTGCATGCACTTCAAGGTTTGGTACATAACTCCGGAAAAAAGCTAAAATTATTTTTTTTATAATGATTTTTTTTACAAAATTTCCCTGAATTTTTCCAGAATTTTGGTATCTCGGTACCTATGAAGATGCATAACAAAAAAAAAAAAGGTTTTTCTCTATAAAGTGTTATTTGTAAATTTTAGCTTTTCGGTACTTAAGGAACTTAAAAACACTCATAATACACGATTTTCGTAATGTCCTTTTCTTATACAAACAAATGGTTCTTTACATGTATTTAAGCGTTTTTATAGGTAACATGATCAAAAACACTCAGAATACATATTTTTGGTAATGTTATTCTGTTACTCCATAAAGGGTGTTTTACATGCGTTTTAGCGTTTTGGTATGTAAGGAATTAAAAAACAAGTTCTTCGTAAAAGTTGGCTTTATTCCCAAGTAATGTGATTGTTCTGCTTTTAGTGCTTTGTTCCATATCACGCTCAAAAACATTCAAAAGACATTTTTCTGGTAATGCCATTTTTTTCCCACATAAAGCTAGTTTCGCATGTAATTTGGGAATTTCCTAACTAAGAATGTGAAAAACACTCAAAATACACAATTTGGTAGAGTAGTTCTGTTTCTCGATTAAAAGTGTTGTTCATGCATTTCATCATTTTGGTATGTAAGAAACTTCTCTATATACACGAGTTTTTGCGTTTATTGCCTTTTGGTTCTTGTGAAACTATAAAACACTCATTATTTCTCATTTCTCGTAATGTTCTTTTGTTTCCTAATATAGAATGCTTTCCATCCATTTTTGCATTTTTTATAGGTAACAAGCTTAAAAACACTCAAAATATATCTTTTTTGGTAATGTTATTCTATTTCTTCATATTTTGTTGGTTTGCATCCGTTTTAGCGTTTATCTTCGTAAATCTCTGAAAAAACTTGTTTGCAGTAATATTGTTGAAATTACTTCTGGTACAGGTTTCTGGTAAAGTAGTGTAATTTTCCCATATAGGTGGCTTTGCATGCACTTTTTCGATACTGTTCTTTTTTCCATATAATTTCCCTGAATTTTGGCAGAATTTTGGCATCTTGGTACCTATAAACATCAATAACAAAAAAATAAAAATGCTATTTTTTATTTATTTATTTTATTTTTTTTCTCTATAAAGAGTGTTATTTGTAGGTTTTAACGTTTTGGTACTTAAGGAACTTAAAAACATTCATAATACACATTTCTCGGAATGTCCTTTCGTTTCCCAAATATGGGGACCTTTGCATGTATTTAAGCGTTTTTATAGGTAACATGATAAAAAACACTCAAAACACTTGTTTTTGGTAATGTTATTCTGCTTCTCCAGAAAGGAGTGTTTTGCATGCGTTTTAGCGATTTTGTATGTAAGGAGCTGAAAAACACTTCAAGGCACGTTCTTGGTAAAAGTTGGAGTTAATTCCAATGTAATATGATTGCCCTGCTTTTTAGTGCTTTATTGCCTAACACGCTCAAAACACTGAAAAGACACTTCTGGTAATGTCATTTTTTTCCCACATAAAGCTAGTTTCGCATGATATTAGGGGTTTTGCTAAGAATGTGAAAAAACACTCAAAATACCCGCATTTGGTAATGTTGTTCTGTGTCTCAATTAAGATTTTTATTCATGAGTTTAAGCATTTCGGTATCTAAGAAACTTCTTTATATACACGAGTTTTTACGTTTTTTGCCTTGTGGTTCTTGTGAACCACAAGTTTCTTTGCCCGAAAATAATAAGACACTCATTATACATGTTTCTCGTAATGTCCTTTTCTTTCCCAATAGGGAGTGCTTTGCATCTATTTTCGCGTTTTTTGTAGGTAAGAAGCTCAAAAACATTCAAAATATACCTTTTTGGTAATGTTATTTTATTTCTTCATATTGGTTGGTTTTCATCTGTTTAAGCGTTTTTCTACGTAAAACACCGAAAAGACACGTTTTTAGTGATTTTGTTTTCGATTCCCAAAGAATATTGCCAGAATTTTGTTATCTTAGTACCTATGAAAATGAATAAAAAGAAAATATTATATTATATTTTTTTCTCTCTCTATAAAAAGTGTTATTTGTGGGTTTTAGCTTTTTTGGTACTTAAGGAACTTAAAAACACTCATAATACACGTTTCTTGTAATGTCCTTTCGTTTCCCAAAAATAGGGTTCTTTGCATGTATTTAAGCGTTTTTATTGGTAACATGATCAAAAACACTCAAAATACATGTTTTTGGTAATGTTATTCTGTTTCACCATAAAGTGTATTTTGCATGCATTTTAGTGTTTTGCTATATAAGGAGCTCAAATACACTTAAAGGCAAGTTCTTGTTAAAAATTGGTTTTATTGCAATGTAATGTGATTGATCTGCTTGTTAGTGCTTTATTGGCTAACACGCTCAAAAACACTCAAAAGACATTTTTCTACTAATGTCATTTTTTTTCCCACATAAAGCTGGTTTCGCATGCAATTTGGGGTTATGGTAACTAAGAATGTGAAAAGCACTCAAAATACACGCATTTAGTAAGATTGTTCTGTTTCTCAATTAAGAATTCCAGAGTTTTAGCATTTTGGATTGTAAGAAATATCTCTATATACACGAATTTTTGCGTTTTTTACCTTGTAGTTCCTGTTAAACTATAAAACACTCATTATACACGTTTCTCGTAATGTCCTTTTCATCCATTTTCGCGTTTTTTGTAGGTTTCAAAAACACTCAAAATATACCTTTTTGGTAATGTTATTTTATTTCTTCATTTTGGTTGGTTTGTATCTGTTTTAGCGTTTTTTCTACGTAAAACACCGAAAAGACACGTTTTAATTAATTTTGTTTTGGATTCCCATATAGATTGACTTCCATGTTATTTATCGTGTTGGTTCCTAACATGCTGAAAAACACTCATAAGACCTTTTTCTGGCAAAGACGTTTAATTTTGCATGCACTTTAGGGTTTTGGTACATAACAGTCCGAAAAAAAAGCTAAATTTAACTTTTTTCATAATGTTCTTATTTCACATAATTTCCTGAATTTTGCCCGAATTTTGGCATCTCGGTACCTGTGAAGATGAATAAGAAAAAAAAAATATCGTATTTTTTTTATTTATTTATTGTTTCTCAATAAAGATTGTTACTTGTGGCTTTTAGCTTTTTGGTAATTAATGAACTTAAAAACACTCATAACACACGTTTCTCGTAATCTCCTTTCGTTTCCCAAAAAAAGTGTTCTTTGCATGTATTTAATCGTTTTAAAAGGTAACATGATCAAAAACACTCAAAATACATGTTTTTGGTAATGTTATTCTGTTTCACCATAAATAGTGTTTTTTTTGTTTTTGTTTTTTTATGTGGAAAGGATACTGGCCAAGGGCAACAAAATTCTAATAAAAAAAAATGCCCACTGAAATGCCAATCCCTTAAAAGGGTCAAAGCAGTGGTCAAAAATTGGTGGATAAGTGTCTTGAAACCTCCCTCTTGAAGGAATTCAAGTCATAGGAAGGTGGAAATACAGAAGCAGGCAAGGAGTTCCAGAGTTTACCAGAGAAAGGGATGAATGATTGAGAATACTAACTCTTGCGTTAGAGAGGTGGACAGAATAGGGGTGAGAGAAAGAAGAAAGTCTTGTGCAGCGAGGCCGCGGGGGGAGGGGAGGCATGCAGTTAGCAAGATTAGAAGAGCAGTTGGCATGAAAATAGCGGTAGAAGACAGCTAGATATGCAACATTGTGGCGGTGAAAGAGAGGGGCTGAAGACAGTCAGTTAGAGGAGAGGAGTTGATGAGACGAAAAGCTTTTGATTCCACCCTGTCTAGAACAGCAGTATGAGTGGAACCCCCCCAGACATATGAAGCATACTCCATACATGGACGGATAAGGCCCTTGTACAGAGGTAGCAGCTGGGGGGGTGAGAAAAACTGGCGGAGACGTCTCAGAACACCTAACTTCATAGAAGCTGTTTTAGCTAGAGATGAGATGTGAAGTTTCCAGTTCAGATTATAAGTAAAGGACAGACCGAGTATGTTCAGTGTAGAAGAGGGGGACAGTTGAGTGTCATTGAAGAAGAGGGGATAGTTGTCTGGAAGATTGTATCGAGTTGATAGATGGAGGAATTGAGTTTTTGAGGCATTGAACAATACTAAGTTTGCTCTGCCCCAATCAGAAATTTTAGAAAGATCAGAAGTCAGGCGTTCTGTGGCTTCCCTGCGTGATATGTTTACCTCCTGAAGGGTTGGACGTCTATGAAAAGACGTGGAAAAGTGCAGGGTGGTATCATCATCATAGGAGTGGATAGGACAAGAAGTTTGGTTTAGAAGATCATTAATGAATAATAAGAAGAGAATGGGTGACAGGACAGAACCCTGAGGAACACCACTGTTAATAGATTTAGGAGAAGAACAGTGACCGTCTACCACAGCAGCAATAGAACGGTCAGAAAGGAAACTTGAGATGAAGTTACAGAGAGAAGGATAGAAACCGTAGGAGGGTAGTTTGGAAATCAAAGCTTTGTGCCAGACTCTATCAAAGGCTTTTGATATGTCCAAGGCAACAGCAAAAGTTTCACCAAAGTCTCTAAAAGAGGATGACCAAGACTCAGTAAGGAAAGCCAGAAGATCACCAGTAGAGCGGCCTTGACGGAACCCATACTGGCGATCAGATAGAAGGTTGTGAAGTGATAGATGTTTAAGAATCTTCCTGTTGAGGATAGATTCAAAAACTTTAGATAAGCAGGAAATTAAAGCAATAGGACGGTAGTTTGAGGGATTAGAGCGGTCACCCTTTTTAGGAACAGGTTGAATGTAGGCAAACTTCCAGCAAGAAGGAAAGGTAGATGTTGACAGACAGAGCTGAAAGAGTTTGACTAGGCAAGGTGCAAGCACGGAGGCACAGTTTCGGAGAACAATAGGAGGGACCCCATCAGGTCCATAAGCCTTCCGAGGGTTTAGGCCAGCGAGGGCATGGAAAACATCATTACGAAGAATTTTAATACGTGGCATGAAGTAGTCAGAGGGTGGAGGAGAGGGAGGAACAAGCCCAGAATCGTCCAAGGTAGAGTTTTTAGCAAAGGTTTCAGCAAAGAGTTCAGCTTTAGAAATAGATGTGATAGCAGTGGTGCCATCTGGTTGAAGTAGAGGAGGGAAAGAAGAAGAAGCAAAGTTATTGGAGATATTTTTGGCTAGATGCCAGAAATCACGAGGGGAGTTAGATCTTGAAAGGTTTTGACATTTTCTGTTAATGAAGGAGTTTTTGGCTAGTTGGAGAACAGACTTGGCATGGTTCCGGGCAGAAATATAAAGTGCATGAGATTCTGGTGAAGGAGGGCTTAAGTACCTTTTGTGGGCCACCCCTCTATCATGTATAGCACGAGAACAAGCTGTGTTAAACCAAGGTTTAGAAGGTTTAGGACGAGAAAAAGAGTGAGGAATGTACGCCTCCATGCCAGACACTATCACCTCTGTTATGCGCTCAGCACACAAAGACGGGTCTCTGACACGGAAGCAGTAATCATTCCAAGGAAAATCAGCAAAATACCTCCTCAGGTCCCCCCAACTAGCAGAGGCAAAAACGCCAGAGGCACCTTCGCTTAGGGGGATCCTGAGGAGGGATTGGAGTGATAGGACAAGATAAAGATATGAGATTGTGATCGGAGGAGCCCAACGGAGAAGAAAGGGTGACAGCATAAGCAGAAGGATTAGAGGTCAGGAAAAGGTCAAGAATGTTGGGCGTATCTCCAAGACGGTCAGGAATACGAGTAGGGTGTTGCACCAATTGCTCTAGGTCATGGAGGATAGCAAAGTTGTAGGCTAGTTCACCAGGATGGTCAGTGAAGGGAGAGGAAAGCCAAAGCTGGTGGTGAGCATTGAAGTCTCCAAGAATGGAGATCTCTGCAAAAGGGAAGAGGGTCAGAATGTGCTCCACTTTGGAAGTTAAGTAGTCAAAGAATTTCTTATAGTCAGAGGAGTTAGGAGAGAGGTATACAGCACAGATAAATTTAGTATGAGAATGACTCTGTAGTCGTAGCCAGATGGTGGAAAACTCGGAAGATTCAAGAGCGTGGGCACGAGAGCAGGTTAAGTCATTGCGCACATAAACGCAACATCCAGCTTTGGATCGAAAATGAGGATAGAGAAAGTAGGAGGGAACAGAAAAGGGGCTACTGTCAGTTGCCTCAGACACCTGAGTTTCAGTGAGGAAAAGAAGATGAGGTTTAGAAGAGGAGAGGTGGTGTTCTACAGATTGAAAAATTAGATCTTAGACCGGGAATGTTGCAGAAGTTAATGAAGAAAAAGTTGAGGGGGGTGTCAAGACACTTAGGGTCGTCGACGGAAAGGCAGTCCGACCTGGGGACATTTATGGTCCCCTCCCCAGATGGGGACTCCGAGGCTGGTGTAGGAGTCGCCATGATTTTAAATTTTTTTGAGTGAAGGGTGTGTGTGTTATTAGGTGCTTGTAGTTTTGTGTGGAGGAAGAGAGTTGTCTTTAGAGGGCAGGCTGTGACTACCCCCTTGTGTTGTGAGACACAAAGGGAAACGTTCAGTGAGGTCACAGCTGGGTTTAATGATAAGTTCACAGCACCCCCTGAACAGTGCTTTAGACCTCACTGGGAGTAATTATCGTTTCGGCAGGTGTCTACTGCCTCCTCCTGTAAAGGAGTTTTAGTGTTTTGGTATATATGGGGCTCAAAAACACTTAAAGGCAAGTTCTTGGTAAAAATTCGTTCTCCTCCAATGTGATGTGATTGCCCTCCTTTTTAGTGCTTTATTGCCTATCACGCTGAAAAACACTCAAAAGACACTTTTCTGGTAAAGTCTTTTTTTTCCCAAAAATTTTATTTTCGCATGCAATTTGGGGTTTTGGTAACTAAGAATGTGAAAAGCACTCAAAATACTCGCATTTATTAAGGTTGTTCTGTTTCTCAATTAGGAGACTTATACATAAATTTTAGCATTTTTGTATCTAGGAAACCTCTCCATATACAAGAGATTTTGCGTTTTTTGCCTTGTGGTTCTTTTGAACTATAAAACACTCATTATACACTTTTCTTGCAATGTCCTTTTGTTTCCCAATATAAAGTGCTTTGCATTAATTTTCGCGTTTTTTGTAGGTAAGAAGCTCAAAAACACTCAAAATATACCTTTTTAGCAACATTTTTCTATTTCTTGATATTGGTTCCTTTGCATCTGTTTTAACGTTTTTCTACGTAAAACACTGAGAAGACACGTTTTCAGTAACTTTGTTTTGGATTCCCATATAGAGTGAGTTCCTTATTATTTATCGTTTTGGTGTCTAACATGCTAAAAAAACACTCAAAAAAACAGATTTCTGGTAAGAACGTTTAATTTCCTCATATAGGAGGCTTTGCATGCACTTTAGGGTTTGGTACATAACAGTTCGAAAAAAAAGCTGAAATTAACTTTTTTGATAATATTCTCTTATCTTATGAATAACAAAAAAAAAAAAAAAAATTCCTATTTTTTTATTTTTTTATTTTTTATTTTCTAAATAAAGAGTGTTATTTGTGGGTTTTAGCTTTTTGGTACTTAAAGAACTTAAAAAAAAACACTCATGATACACTCATAATATTATGTTTGGGAAACATAATATTATATTTCCCAAACATAATGTTCTTTGCACGTATTTAAGCGTTTTTGTAGATAACATGATCAAAAACATCCAAAATACATGTTTTTGGTAATGTTATTCTGTTTCTCCATAAAGTTTGTTTTACATGCACTTTAGCGGTTTGGTATATAAGGAGCTCAAAAACACTTAAAGGCAAGTTTTTCGTATAAATTGGTGTTATTCCAATGCTTTTTAGTGCTTTATTGCCTATAACGCTCAAAAACACTTATAAAACACTTTTCTGGTAATGTCATTTTTTTCTCATATAAAGGTGGTTTCGCATGCAATTTGGGGTTTTGGTAACTAAGAATGTGAAAAGCAATCAAAATACACGCATTTAGTAAAGTTGTTCTGTTTCTCAATTAAGAGTGTTATTCATGAGTTTCAGCTTTTTGGTATCTAGGAACCTTCTCCATATATACGAGTTTTTTTTTTTTTTTTTTTTTTTTGCCTTTTGGTTATTTTGAACTATAAAAAACTCATTATACACTTTTCTTGCAAAGTCCTTTTCTTTTCTAATATAGAGTGCTTTGCATCAATTTTCGCACTTTTTGTAGGTAACAAGCTCAAAAACACTCAAAATATACATTTTTGGTAATGTTTTTCTATTTCCTGATATTGCTTGGTTTGCATCCGTTTTAGCGTTTTTCTACGTAAAACACTGAAAAGACACTTTTCAGCAATTTTGTTTTGGATTCTCACATAGAGTGAGTTCCTTATTATTCATCGTTTTGGTGCCTAACATGCTGAAAAACACTCAAAAAACAGATTTCTGGTAAGGTCGTTTAATTTCCTCATATAGGAGTCTTTGGATGCACTTTAGGGTTTGGTACATCAGTCCGAAAAAAAAAGCTAAAATTAACTTTTTTGATAATTTTCTTTTATCATATAATAGCCCTGAATTTTCCTAGAATTTTGGCATCTCGGTACCTATGAAGATGAATAACAAAAAAAAAAAATCCTATTTTTCTTCTTACTTTTTTTCTAAATAAAGAGAATTATTTGTGGGTTTTAGCTTTTTGGTACTTAAGGAACTTAAAAACACTTATAATACACATTTCTCGTAATTTCCTTTCGTTTCGCAAGCATAAGGTTCTTTGCATGTATTTAAGCGTTTTTATAGAATATGATCAAAAACACTCAAAATATATGTTTTTGGTAATTTTATTCTGTTTCTCCATAAAAGGTGCTTTGCTTGCGTTTTAGGGTTTTGGTATGTAATGAGCTCAAAAACACTTAAAGGCAAGTTCTTGGTAAAAGTTGTTTTTATTCCCATGTAATGTGATTGCCCTGCTTTTTAGTGCTTTATTGCCTAACATTCTCAAAAACACTCAAAAGACACTTAACTTAAAAACTTAAAATCAGTCATAATACACGTTTCTCGTAATGTCCTTTCGTTTAAAAAAGATAGGGTTCTTTGCATGTATTTAAGTGTTTCTATATGTAAGATGATCAAAAACACTTAAAACACATATTTTTTGTAATGTTTTTTTTTCTGCTTCTCCATAAAGGAGTGTTTTCCATGCGTTTTAGCGTTTTGGTATGTAAGGAGCTCAAAAACACATAATGGCAAGTTCTTGGTCAAAGTTGGTTTTATTCCCATGTCATGTGATTGCCCTGCTTTTTAGTGCTTTATTGCCTGAGACGCTCAAAAACACTCAAAAGACACTTCTGGTATTGTTATTTTTTTCCAACATAAAGCTAGTTTCACATGCTTTTTTTTGGATTTTGCTAACTAAGAATGTGAAAAACACTGAAAATACACGCTTTTGGTAAGGTTGTTCTGTTTCTCAATTAAAATTGTTATTCATGAGTTTCAGCATTTTGGTATCTAAGAAACTTCTTTATATACACGAGTTTTTGCGTTTTTTGCCTTGTGGTTCTTGTGAACCACAAGTTCTTTTGCTCGAAAATAATAAGACACTCATTATACACGTTTTTCGTAATGTCCTTTTGTTTGCCAATAAGGAGGGCTTTGCATCTATTTTCACCTTTTTTGTAGGTAACAAGCTCAAAAACACTTAAAATATACCTTTTTGGTAATGTTTTTCTATTTCTTCATATTGGTCTGTCTGCATCCGTTTTAGCGTTTTTCTATGTAAAACACCGAAAAGACACGTTTTTAGTAATTTTGTTTTGGATTCCCGTATAGAGTGACTTTCATGTTATTTAGCGTTTTAGTGCCTAACATGCTGAAAAACACTCAAAAGTCAGTTTTCTGGCAAAGACGTTTGATTTCCTCATATAGGTGGTATAGATTTCTGGTAAAGTCATTCAATTTGGATGCTCTTTACGGTTTGGTACATAACAGTCCGAAAAAAAAGCTAAAATCAACTTTTTTGATAATATTCTTTTATCATATAATTGCCCTGAATTTTCCCAGAATTTTGCCATCTCGGTACCTATGAAGATGAATGACAAAAAAAAAAAAAAATGATATATATTTTTTTATTTATTTTATTTTTTCTAAATAAAGAGTGTTATTTGTGGGTTTTAGCTTTTTGGTACTTAAGGAACTTAAAAACACTCATAATACACGTTTCTCGTAATGTCCTTTCGTTTCCCAAACATAAGGTTCTTTCTATGTACGAGTATTTAAGCGTTTTTATAGATAACATGATCAAAAACACTCAAAATACATGTTTTTGGTAATGTTATTCTGTTTTTCCATAAAGTGTGTTTTGCAGGCGTTTTAGCGTTTTGGTATATAAGGAACTCAAAAACACTTAAAAAAATGGTAAAAATTGGTTTTATTCGAATTTAATGTGATTCCCCTGCTTTTTAGTGCTTTATATCCTATCACGCTCAAAAACACTCAAAACACACTTTTCTGGGAATGTCATTTTTTCCCACATAAATCTGGTTTTGCATGCAATTTGGGGTTTTGGTAACTAAGAACGTGAAAAGCTCTCTAAATACACGCATTTAGTAAGGTTGTTCTGTTTCTCCATTAAGAGTGTTTGTTATTCATGAGTTTCAGCATTTTGGTATCTAAGAAACTTATCCATATATACTAGTTTTTGCGTTTTTTTACCTTGTGATTCTTGTGAAACCATAAAACACTCATTATACACGTTTCTCGTAATGTCCTTTTGTTTCCCAATACAGAGTGCTTTGCATCCTTTTTCGCGTTTTTTGTAGGTAACAAGATGAAAAACACTCAAAATATACCTTTTTGGTAATATTCTATTTCTTCATATTGGTTGGTTTGCATACGTTTTATTGTTTTTCTACCTAAAACACAGAAAAGACACGTTTTCAGTATTTTGTTTTGGATTCTCATATAGAGTGACTTCCATATTATTTATCGTTTTGATGCCTAACATGCTAAAAAAGAAAACACTCAAAATAGGTTTCTGATAAAGTCGTGTAATTTCCCCATATAGGTGGCTTTGAATGCACTTTAGGGTTTGGTACATAACAGTCCGAAAAAAAAGCTAAAACTAACATTTTTGATAATATTCTTTTTCCCACATAATTTCCCTGAATTTTGCCAGACTTTCGGCATCTCAGTACCTATAAATATGAATAACAAAAAAAAAAAATGCTATTTTATTTATTTATTTTATTTTTTTCTCTCTATAAAAGAGTGTTATTTGTGACTTTTAGCTTTTTGGTACTTAAGAAACTTAAAAACATTCATAATACTCGTACACGTTTCTCGTAATGTTTTTTTTTTTCGTTTCCCAGACATGTATTTAAGTGTTTTAATAGGTAACATGATCAAAAACACTCAAAATACGTGTTTTTGGTAATGTTATTCTGTTTCTCCATAAAGGGTGTTTTGCATGCGTTTTAGCGTTTTTGTATGTAAGGAGCTCAAAGAATCTTAAAGGGAAGTTCTTGGTAAAAATTGGTTTTATCAATATGTAATGTGATTGCCCTGCTTTTTTAGTGCTTTATTTCCTAACACGCTCAAAAACACTCAAAATTTTTTTTTTTATGTTAATGTCATTTTTTTCCCACATTTTTATCCCACAATATTTCGCATGCATTTTGGGGTTTAGGTAACTAAGAATGTGAAAAACACCCAAAAAACACTCATTTGGTAAGCTTGTTCTTTTTTTTTAATTCTTCGTAAAATTTGGTTTTATTCCAATGTAATGTGATTGTTCTGCTTTTTAGTGCTTTGTTGCATATAACGCTCAAAAACACTCAAAAGGCCATTTTCTGGTAATGTCATTTATTTCCCACATAAAGCTAGTTTCGCATGTAATTTGGGATTTTCGTAACTAAGAATGTGAAAAACACTCAAAATACACACATTTTGTAAGGTAATTCTGTTTCTCATTTAAAAGTGTTATTCATGAGTTTCAACATTTTGGTATCTTAGAAACTTCTCTAGCTACACGAGTTTTTGCGTTTTTTGCCTTTTGGTTCTTGTGGAACTATAAAACACTCATTATATACGTTTCTCAGAATGTCCTTTTCTTTTGCAATACTTTGCATTGATTTTTGCATTTTTTTTTTTTAGGTAACAAGCTCAAAAACATTCAAAATATACATTTTTGTTAATGTTATTCTATTTCTTCGTATTGGTTGGTTTGCATCCTTTTTAGCGTTTTTCTACGTAAAACACTAAAAAGACACTTTTTCAGTAATTTTGTTTTGGATTCCCATATTGAGTGACTTCCATATTATTATCGTTTTAGTGCCTAACATACTGAAAAACACTGAAAAGTAAGGTTTCTCGTAAAGTCGTTTAATTTCCTCATGTAGGTGGCTTTGCATTCACTTTAGAGTTTGGTACATAACATTCTGAAAAAAAGCTAAAATTAACTTTTTTGATAATATTCTTGTATCACATAATTGCCCATAATTTTCCCATAATTTTGGCATCTCGGTACCTATGACGATGAATAACAAAAATAAATAAATTGCCGTTTTTTATACATTTATTTATTTTTTTCTTTATAAAGAGTGTTATTTCTGGGTTTTACTTTTTTGGTTCTTAAGGAACTTAAATACACACATAATACACGTTTCACGTAATGTCTTTTCGTTTCCCAAACATACGGTTCTTTGCATGTATTTTCGCGTTTTTATAGGTAGAATGATCAAAAACACTCAAAATACATGTTTTTTGGAAATGTTATTCTAATTCTCCATAAAGAGTGTTTTGCATTCGTTTTAGCGTTTTGGTATGTAAGGAGCTCAAATAAACTTAAAGGCAAGTTCTTGGTAAAAGTTGGTTTCATTCCCATGTAATGTTATTGCCCTGCTTTTTAGTGCTTTATTGCCTAACACGCTCTAAAACACCCAAAGTCACTTTTCTAGTAATGTCATTTCTTACCAACATAAAGCTAGTTTTGCATGCAATTTGAGGTTTTGGTAAATAAGAATGTGAAAAACACTCAAAATACACGCATTTCGTAAGGTTGTTGTGTTTCTCATTTAAGAGTGTTATTTATGAGTACCAGCGTTTTGGTAACTAAGAAACTTCTCCATATACACGAATTTTTGCGTTTTTTGCCTTGTGGTTCTTTTGAAACTATAAAACACTCATTATTCACGTTTCTCGTAATTTCCTTTTGTTTCCCAATACAGAGTGTTTTTGCATCTTTTTTCGCGTTTTTTGTAGGTAACAAGATGAAAAACACTCAAAATATACCTTTTTGGTAATATTCTATTTCTTCATATTGGTTGGTTTGCATCCGTTTTGGCGTTTTTCTACCTAAAACACAGAAAAGACACGTTTTCAGTATTTTGTTTTGGATTCTCATATAGAGTGACTTCCATATTATTTATCGTTTTGATGCCTAACAAGCTGAAAATCACTCGAAAGACAGGTTTCTGGTAAGGTCGTTTAATTTCCTCATATAGGTTGCTTTGCATGCACTTTAGGGTTTGGTAAAAAAAAAAGCTAAAATTAACTTTTTTTGATAATGAGGTATGACATCTCGTTACCTATGAAGATGAATAAAAAAAATAAAAAAAAATTCCTATTTTTCTGTTTATTTATTATTATTTTTTTTTCTAAATACAGAGTGCTACTTGTGGGTTTTAGCTTTTTGGTTCTTAAGGAACTTAAAAACACTCATAATACACGTTTCTCGTAATATCCTTTCCTTTCCCAAACATAAGGTTCTTTGCATGTATTTAAGCGCTTTTATAGATAACATGATTAAAAAACACTCAAAATACGTGTTGTTGGTAATGTTATTTTGTTTCTATATAAAGTGTGTTTTGCATGCGTTTTAGCGCATATAAAGAGCTGAAAAACACTTAAAGGCAAGTTCTTGGTAAACGTTGGTTTTATTCCATGTAATGTGATTGCCTTGCTTTTTAGAGCTTTATTGTCTAACACTCTCAAAAACACTCAAAAGACACTTTTCTGGTAATGTCATTTTTCCCCATATAAAGCTATATTCGCATGGAATTTCGCTTTTTTTTAACTAAGAATGTGAAAAAACACTCAAAATAGACGCATTTTGTAGGGTTGTTTTGTTTTTCAATTAAGAGTGTTATGAGTTTCAGCATTTTAATATCTAAGAAACTTCTCCATATATACGAGTTTTTGTGTTTTTTTGCCTTCTGGATCTTGTGAAACTATAAAACACTCATTATACACATTTCTCGTAATGTCCTTTTGTTTCCCAATATAGAGTGCTTTGCATGCATTTTCGTGTTTTTTGTAGGAAACAAGTTCAAAAACACTCAAAATATACCTTTTTGGAGATGTTTTTCTATTTCTTCGCATTGGTTGGTTTGCATCCGTTTTAGCGTTTTTCTACGTAAATCACTGAGAAGACATATTTTCAGTAATTTTGGTTTGGATTTATTTATTATTTATTATGGATTTATGGATTATTTATCGTTTTTGAGTCTAACATGCTAAAAAACACTCAAAAGAGAGGTTTCTTGTAAAGTCGTTTAATTTCCATATATAGGTGGCTTTGCATGCACTTTAGGGTTTGGTACATAACTGTCCGAAAAAAATCTATAATTAAATTTTTTGATAATGTTCTTTTTTCCACATAATTTCCCTGAATTTTGCCAGAATTTTGGCATCTTGATACCTATGAAGATGAATAACAAAAAAACAAAAAAAATTGCAATTTTTTTTATTTATTTATTTTTTTCTCTATAAAGAGTGTTATTTGTGGATTTTAGCTTTTTGTTACTTAAGGAACATAAAAACACTCATAATACACGTTTCTCATAATGTCCTTTCGTTTCCCAAATAGAGTGTTCTTTGCATGTATTTAAGCGTTTTTATAGGTAACATGATCAAAAACACTCAAAATACATGTTTTTGGTAATGTTTTTCTTTTTCTCCATAAAGGGTGTTTTGCATGCGTTTTAGCGTTTCAATATGTAAGGAGCTCAAAAAAAATTAAAAGCAAGTTCTTGGTAAAATTTGGTTTTATTTCCATGTAATGTGATTGCCTTCCTTTTTAGTGCTTTATTGCCTAACACGCTCAAAAACACTCAAAAGACACTCTTCTGGTAATGTCATTTTTTTTTTCCACATAAAGCTAGTTTCGCATGCAATTTGGTAACTAAGAATGTGAAAAACACTCAAAATACACGCATTTGGAAAGGTTGTTCTGTATCTCAATTAAGAGTGTTATTCATGAGTTTCAGCGTTTTGGTACCTAAGAATCTCAAAAAAACTCATAATGCACGTTTCTCGTAATGTCGCTCTTTTTCTTCATATAGGGTGCTTTGCATGCATTTTGGCATTTTTTTTCACGTAATAGCTGAAAAACACTGAAAATACGCGCTTTTGGTAGTAAGAACATAAGAATATAAGAAATAAGTAAATATGCAAGAAGGCATCAGGCCTACACGTGGCAGTACTTGTATGAAATATGCCTACCTATTTCAACCTATCATCCCCATCCATAAATGTGTAATTTTCTCTTACTGTTCCCAAATGCCTCAGCACTAACAGTTTGATTACTACGTCCGTTCCAATCATCTACTACTCTATTTGAGAACCAATTCCTTCCTGTCTCCTTTTTGAACATCAAGTTTTCAGGCTTCAACCCGTTTTTCTTGTTCTATCATATTTACAGATTCTAAGAATTTTCCTTATGTTCCCTTTATTATAACTCATATACCACTAAAAGACTTCTATTAGGTCCACTCTTCACCTACGTCTCTTTAAAGAATGTAAATTTAACAGCTTGAATATCGGTTCGTAAGGAATACTCCTCATCCCCTGTATCCTTTTAGTCATTTTCCTTTGTACTGATTCTAATAGACCTTTATCCTTCCTGTGATGTGGTGACCAGAATTGGACAGCGTAGTGTAGATGAAGTCTGGCCAGCGCCAAATGTAACTTTAATATTACTTCGGGAGTTCTACTTTTAGCACTCCTGAAAATGAATCATAATAAACTATTTGCTTTGTTTCTGGCCTCTTTCCATTGCTTTCTTAGACGGAGTTCAGATATAACCTTAAATCTCAAATCTTTTACTTACCCAGAACCTACCAGAACTTGGTTATTCATTGTGTAACTACTGTGAGGGTTTCTTCTACTTACGCTAAGTGCTTTGCATTTGTTGACATTAAACTGCATTTGCCATCTGTCTGTCCATTCGTTCAACCTATTCAAATCTGCCTGCAAGGCGATGGTATGCGATTCTGACCTAATTAATCTACATATTCTCGTGTCATCCGCAAATTTACTAACAACACTACGAATTCCACTATCAAAGCCATTGACATATATCACAAACAACATCGGCCCTAATACTAATAATCCCTTTGTCACCCCTTTAATTACTTGACCCCACTCCGATTTAGAGCCGTTTATTACAACACTCTGTCACCTGACGCTTAGCCATGACCTTATCCAATCTAAACACCTCATCTCTCTCGTGCGCCGTAACATTTCTCAGTAGCCTCTGATGGGGTACCTTGTCAAACGCTTTACTAAAGTCCTGATATAGGATGCCATAACTATCACTATTATCTGCCGCCTTGTAAACCTTACTGTATAAACTTACCAAGTTTCTCAGGTAAGACTCCCCATTCCAGAAGCCGTGCTGTAACTGAGTTATCAAGTTATGTTTGTCTAAATGCTCTTAAATGTTCTTCGCTATTATTGACTCCATTATTTTACATTCAACAGAAGTTAAGCTGACAGGTTAGACGTTAAAGTTTTATCTCCTTTCTTAAAGATAGGTACTATATTCGCCTGCCTCCAAATTACCGATACCTCACATGACTAAAGTGATTACATAAGGATAGAAACTAACAGATTACTTATAACCTTTTTCCTTTCCTTAAATACTGTGGAATATATTTCATCTGGTCCTGGTGACGTGAACTTTTCAATTTATCTATCTCCTGTTCCACTATCTCTTTTAGTTATGGTAATATCTGTCAGCTTCTCATTTTCTTCTACTCTAAATATCTTGTCAATATTCGGCAAATCCTGCATGTTTTCCTGGGCAAAGACAATTAAAAAATAATCGCTCACAATTTTACTAATCTCCTCTCAACAACTAATCAGGTCCCATTCTGCTGTCTTTAAGGAACTATTGTTTCTCTATTCTTCGTCTTATATGACTGATAAAATCCCTTGAGGTCCATCTTCGCTTGGCTGGCTACCTTTAATTCACAACTATTTTTAGCTTTCCTTGTTAAACTCCTGACTTTTCTAATTCATTATATTATGGCCTTAAAACCACTTCCTCTGTCTTTAATCTCATACATACTCCTCCTTCGCCCTATGTAGTGTTTTAACCTCAGTCATCCATTTAGGATCTTTCTTCTGCGATCTTATTCTTCTATAAGGGATGTTCCCTAACTGTCCTGAATGTAATTTATCAACGAAATATTTATTTCGCTTCTCCATAAAGGGTGTTTTGCATGGGTTTTAGCGATTCTGTACATAAGAACCTATAAAACACATATTTAGTAATGTTGTTTTGTATTCCTTTATAGAGTGCTTTCCATGCTTTTTAGCGTTCTGGTGTCTAACACGTTGAAAAACACTCAAAAGGCACGTTGATGATCATGTCGTTTCGTTTCCCGATAAAGGGGGCTTCCAATGCATTTTGTCTTTTGGTACTTAACAATATGAAAAAGAGTTTAAGTAAAAGTTTTCGGTAGAGTTGTTTTTCCATATAAAGTGCTAATTATGTATTTTTGAGTCTTGGTACCTAAAAAGCTCAAAATCTCTCATTATACACTTTTCTCGTAATGTCCTTTCTTTTCTCCATGTAGGATGCTTTGCGTGTAATTTGGCACTTTTTGTACTTAACAAGCACAAAAACAATCAAAATACAAGTTTTTGGTAATGTTATTCTTTTTCTCCAGGTTGTTTTGCATGCGTTTCAGCGATTTCGGACGTAAGAAGGTCAAAAACACTCTAAAGATACTTTCTTGGTAATGTTATTTTATATTGCCAAATAGGGTGCTTTCAATGCTTTTTAGCATTTTGATTCCTAACACTCAAGTAAACACTCAAAAGACACGTTTCCTGTACTATAGTTTTGCTTCTTCATATAGGGATCTGCATGCATTATGATGTTTTCTACATAATGTGAAAAACGCTCAAAATAATGGTTTTAGCTAATGTTGTTCCTTTTCTCTATATAGGGTGCTATTCATGCGTTTTAGCGTTTTGGTATTTAGGAAGCTCAAAAACACTAACAAAACTTGTTTCTCCTAATTTCTTTCTATTTCCCCCTATAGGATGCTTCGTATGTTTTTTGACGTTTTGGTACATAACAAGGTAAAAAAAAAAAAAAAAAAAACACTAAAAAACAAATTTTTGGTAATGTAATGTTCTGTTTCTCCATTAAGAGATATAGGATATATTCAATTTTCATTCAGGCGGTTTAGTGTTTGGTACCTAAGAGACTAAAAACACTGATAATGCAAGTTTCTCGTAATGTCCTATCGTTTCCACATACAGGGTGCTTTACATGCATTTTTAAGTTGATGTACGTAACAGACTGAAAAAGACACGTTTTTGGTAAGGTTTTTCTATTTGGTTGGGTTATTCGTGTTTGTTGCACGTGTTTTAGCGTTTTGGAACGCAAAAAGTTTAAAACACTTAAAAGACATGCTTTTAGTAATGTTATTTTGCATTTCTATATAAAGTGCTTTCCATGCTATTTAGCGTTTTCGTGCCTAACACGCTGAAAAACACATAAAAACACATTTCTTACATTGTTGTTTAATTCTCTCATATAGAGAGGAAGCATTATGGTGTTTTGCTACCTGACAATGTGAAAAAAAAAAAACATTCAAATTACACGATTTTGGTAATGTTTTTCTCTTTCTCCATACAGTGTGCTTCTCATTTATTTTAGCGTTTTGGTACCTAAGATGAAAAAAAAATAAAATAAAAACTCATAATACACGTTTTTTGTCATGTCCTTTCATTTCCTCATATAGGCTCTTTTTGGTGCTTTGGTACCTAACAGGGTGTTTGCATGTATTTTGACATTTTAGTTCGTAAGAACCTAAAAAAACACTCTAAAGAGACGTTTTAGTAGTTTTGTATTCCCCTATAGAGTGATTTCGTTGCTTCTTACTGATTTGGTGCCTAACATGCTCAAAAAATAACAAAAGACAAGTTTCTAGTGATTTCGTTTCATTTCTTCATATAGGTTGCTTTACATGCATGTTGGCATTTTGGTAATTATCAATGTAAAAAAATACACGTTTTTGGTAAGTTTGTTCTTTTTCTTCAGAGCACTATTGAAGCTTTTTACTGATTTGGTACTTAAGAGAGTAATAAAAAAAAAACATAAACGTTTCTCGTAATGTCCTTTCATTTCCATATGCAGGGTGTTTTGTTTGATGATAGGAGATTTTGTACATAATAAACTCAAAGACACTCTAAATACACGTTTTTGGTAAATGTATTCTGTTTCTCCATATAGGGTATTTTCATGCGTTTTTAATGTCGTTTCATATATCTATATATGGGTCTTTGCATGCATTTTGGCTTTTTGGTAACTAACAATGTCATAACACTCAAAATGCACGTTTTTTTTTTTTTTTTTGGCATTATTGTTCTTTTTCTCCATATAGAGCGTTATTCATGCGTTTTACCCTTTTGATACTAAGAAGGTCAAAAACACTCATAATACACGTTTCTCGTAATGTCTTGATTTTTCCCATATAGGGTATTTTCGATTCATTTAGGCGTTTTTTTACATAACAATCTTATAAAACATTAAAAATACTTGTTTTTGGTAATGTTATTGTGTCTCCATAAAGGGTGTTTTCTATGTTTTTTTTTTTTATCGTTCTGGTACGTAGGACACTCAAAAGAAACGTTTTCTTAATATTGTTTTGTATTCCCATATCAGGTGATTTGTATGCTTTTTAGCATTTTTGTGCCTAACACGCTGAAGAACACATTTTAGATACATTTCTGAAATCTCGTTTCCTTTCCCCAAATAGGGGGCTTTACATGCATTATGGCGTTTTCATTCATAACAATGTGAAAACACTGAAAATATACGTTTTTGGTAATGTTATTTCATATAGAGTGTTATTCATGCATTTTAGCGACTTCGTACCTAATAAGTTAAAAAAAAAAAACACCAATAGTACACATTTTAGTAATGTCTTTTCATTTTCCCATTTAAGATACTATATATGCATTTTGGCGTTTTTCTACTTAACTAACTCAAAAACACTCGAAATATTTGTTTTTGATAATATTATTTCTCCATGTTTTTTTTTTTTCATGCGATTTAGCGTTTCGGTAGGTAAGAAACTCAAAAACACTGAAAACAGACGTTTTTGGTTAAGCTGTTTTGTTTTCTTTTATAGGGTGCTTTCCATGTTTTGTAGCGTTTTGGTGCCTAGCACGCCAATAAACATTCAAAAGGCACTTTCCTGGAAATCGCGTTTCCTTTCCTCATTTAGGGTACAAAAATATGTATTAGTAATGTTTTCGAAAACGCCAAAGTGCATGCAAAGTAAGCTATACTGGAGAAACAAACAAAAACGTGTCTTTTGAGTGTTTTCAGCTTTTTACGTACCAAAACACTATAATGCATAGAAAAGAAACTTCATGAAGAAACGGAATAATATTGCCAAAAACGTGTATTTTGAATGTTTTTCAGCTTATTACGTACCAATACGCAAAAATTCATCCAATTTACCCTCTATAGGGTAAAGAGACGACATTCCCAGAAAAAAAATGTTATTTCGGAGCTTTTCAGCGTTAGGCACCAAAACTCTAAAGAGCATGGAAGACACTCTATATAAAAATCAAAACAACATTATCAAAATGAGCTTCTTACGTTCCAAAATGCTAAAACGCGAGCACAATAGCCTTTTATCGGGAGATATTACCAAAAACGTATGATTTAAGCGTTTTCCAGCTTTTCAGAAGCCAAAACGTCTAAATGGATGTGCTAATCACGTGTTTCAGTATTTTATTACCTAAGAAGCTCAAAAACACTTATAATATACGTTTTTGGTAATGTTGTTCTGTTTTTTATAGATGGTATTCTGTATAGATTGTCGTACCTAACATGAAGAAAAAACCCATTTGTTTGGTTAATGCTTTTTTCTCCATATAGAGTGATATTCACGTGTTTTAGTGTTTTCGTACATAAGATGTTGAAAAACACTCATAATAATATTTTTTCTTAATAACTTTTCGTTTCTCAATGTCCGTTAATTTGTGTGCATTTTGGCGTTTTCGTACCCAACAAGCTCAAAAACACTCAAAACACACATTTTTGGTAATGTTCTATTTCACCATAAAGGATGTTTTGCACGCTTTTTAGAAATTCGGTACGTAAGAAGCTCAAAAACATTCAAAAGACACGTTTTCGATGTTATATTTTTTTTTCTTCCTATATAGTGTGTTTTCCATGTTTCTTTTTTTTTTTGTGGGTTTGGTTTCTAATATGGTCAAAACACTCAAATGACACGTTTCCGGTAATATAATTTCTTTACATCAAATAGTGTGCTGTCTGCATTTTGGCGTTTTGGTAACTAATGATCGGGAAAACTATCAAAACACGCGTTTATAGTAATGTTGTCCTCTTTCTCCATAAAGGTTGTATTTCATGCGTTTTAGAGTTTTAGTACGTAAGAAACTGAAAAACATTCAAAAGACAAGTTTTTGTTAATATTGATTGCTTTTCCTATTCAGGTTGTCTTGCATGCACTTTGGTGTTTTTTGTATCTAACAAGCTCAAAAACACTCACCATACAAGTTTTTCGTAATGTTGGTCTGTTTTTTTTTTTTTATGTATGGTGTTCACTATGATTTTCTTAATGTTATCTTGTTTTCCCATATAGGGTGTTTTCCTTGCTTTTTTAGCGTTTTGCTGCCTAATACGCTCAAAACACCTAAATGACAAGTTTCTGGTGGTTTTGCTACTGGTTTTGATAATTTTTTTTTTCTCTCTCTCTCATATAGAGTAATATTCACGTGTTTTAGCGTTTTAGTACATAAAAAAATAAAAATAAAAACACTCATAATACACGTTTCTGTTAATATCGTTTCGTTTCCTTAAATAGGGTTCTTTGCATGCAATATGAAGTCTAGTACCTAACAAGTTAAAAGACACTGAAATAAGAATTTTTTGCTAAAGTTTCCAATAAATGTTTCTTTGCTCACATTTTAGCGTTTTGTACGCTCAAAAACACTAAAAAGAAACGTTTTTGACAATGTTGTTTTCTTTTCTCATATAGAGATATTTCCATGCTTTTTAGCTTTTTGTTGCCTAATTTGCTCGAAAATTCCCAAATGGCACGTTGCAGGTACTATCTTTTAGTTACTCCAGACAAGGTATTCTACATGCATTCTGTCGTTTTGGTACCTAACTAACTTAAAAACACTTAAAACACACGTTTTTGTCAATGTTATATTTCTCAGTAAAGTGCGTTTTGCATCACTTTTAGAGTTTCGGTACGTACGAAGCTGAAAAACACTCAAAAGATATGTTTTTGGTAATGTTTTTTTTTTTCTCTCTCTCTTCTTCTATAGGATGCTTTGCATGTACTTTGGCGTTTTGATAACTAACAAACTCAAAAATATTCATAATACATGTTTGTGATCATGTCGTTCTGTTTCTTCACATAGGGTGCTTTATATGTATTTTGGCGTTTTGGTCCCTAACATGGGGAAAAGCACCCATAATACACGTTTTTCGTAATGATGTTCTGTTTCTTCATATAGAATGCTATTTACGTGTTTTAGCGTTTCGTTACAAAAGAAGCTGAAAAACAGCGTTAATATCTTTTCTTTTCCCCATATCTGAAACTTTGCATGCATTTTGGCGATTAGTTATCTAACAAGCTCAAAAACACTCAAACACACGTTTTTTTGCTAATATTGTTCTGTTTTTTTTTTCATAAATTGTTATCGTTTTGGTACGTAAGAAGCTCAAGAGCACACAAAGGACACGTTTTTGTTCAAGTTGTTTCGTTTTCCTATATAGGATATATTCCATGTTTTTTTTTTTATTTTAGCGTTTTGGTGCCTAATACCCTAAAAAAAAAAACACCTAAATGACACGTTTTTGGAAATGTCGTTTCGTTACTTCATATAGGCCGCTCTGCATGCATTTTGGCGTTTTACTACTTATTACGCTGATAATACACATTGTTGGTATTTTTTTTTTCTCCACAAACAGTGTTTTCCATGCGTTTTACCGTTTTAGTACGTAAGCTGAAAAACACTCGACACATTTTTTAATATATATATATATATATATATATATATATATATATATATATATATATATATATATATATATATATATATATATATATATATATATATATATATATGTATGTATATATGTAGTTTTTTTTTTCCATACAGGGTGCTTTGCATGCACTTTGGTGATTTAGCACCTAAGAAGCTCAAAAACATATAAAAGACGTTTTTAGTAATGTTGTTGTGTTTCTAGATATAGTGTGCTATTGACGTTTTTTAGTGTTTTTTTTTTTTTTACCTAAGAAGCTGAAAATACTCATAATACTCTTTCAATATCCTTTTTTTTTTTTTTTTATCCAATATCGTGATATTTTCATTGAATTTCACGTTTTGGTTCCTAACAAGTTGGAAGTCGCTCAAATCACACTTTTTTTATTTTGTAATGTGTCCCCATAAAACGTGTTTTCCACGCGCTTTAGCATTTTGATAGATAAGAAGCTCAAAAACACTCAAAAAATATCTTTCTGGTAATGTCGCTCCGTGCTTTGCATGCATTTTGTAGTTTTGGTAGATAAGAAGCTCAAAACACTCAATAAACACGTTTTATGCAATGTTTTTTTTTTTCTGTTTCTCTATAAAGGGTACGTAAGAAGCTGAAAAAAACACTAAAAATACATGTTTTTGGTTATGTTGTTTGCTTTTCCAATATAGAGCGTTTTGGTACATAAGACTTTCAAAAACACTCAAAGAGAGCTGTTTTTTTTTGGTAATCTCGTTCGGCTACTAAAATGGTGATTTCATTCATTTTGCAGTTTTGATAGCTAAGAAGCTCAACAACACTCAATATGGTCTTTTTTGCATTTTTTTTCTTTCTCCATGAAGGATTTTTTATATGCACTTTTAGCGTTTTGGTAAATAACAAGCTCAAAACACTTATAATACACGTTTTAGATAATGTTCTGATTTCTTTATATAGGGTGTTTTGTATGCATTTTGGCGTTTTAGCACTTAACATAGAGAAAATCACCCATAATAAATGTTTTTTTTTTTTTATATATATAATGTTCTGTTTCTCCTTATATCTATTCATGTGTTTTAGCGTTTTGGTACATAAGAAGCTAAAAAAACGCTCATAATACACGTTTCTGTTAATATCGTTTCCTTTAGATATATCAAATCATTCATTTTGGCATTCTAATACCTAAACCTAACAAAAATCATACGTTTTTGATAATGTTGTTCAGTTTCTCTGTAAAGGGTATTTAACACATGTTTTAGCGTTTTGGTACGTAAGAAGCTTAAAGAAAAAAAACACAAAATACACAGTTATGATATTTTTTAATGAATGTTTTCTTCCTTTTTACCGTTTGTTGCCTAATATCCTCAAAAAACACCCTTTTGACACGTTTCTGGGAGTGTCGTATTCTAACCCCGGATAGGGTGATTTGTATATATTTTGGAGGGTTGGTATCTAATAAGCTGGAACTACTGAAAAGATGTTTTTGGTATTGTTGTTTGCTATTCACATATAGGGTAATTTGCGTGCATTTTGGCGTTTTGGTATCTAACAATCTTAATAACACTCATAATACACCATTTTAGTAATCTTTTTTTTTTTTTTTTTTGTTATATAGGGTGGTTGTCTGCATTTGACGTTTTAGTACGTAACATGGCGAAAACACTCATAATACACGTTTTTGGTAATGTTGTTCTATTTTTCCATATAGAGAGCGATTCACGTAATTTAGTGTTTTGGTATCAATAATGTTGAAAAACACTTATAACACACGTTTCTGTTAATATCGTTTCGTTTCCCAGTAACGGATACTTTGGATGCATTTTGGCGTTTGTTACCTAAATAGCTCAAAAACACTCAAAACACACGTTTTTCTTAATATAGTTTTGTTTCACCTTAAAGGGTGTTTTACATATGTTTTAGCGTTTTGGTACGTAAGAAGCTTAAGATTTCTTAAAAGACACGTTGTTGATAATGTTGCTTTGTTTCCCTCCGCTTTCTAGCGTTTTCGTGCCTAATATGCTCAAATCACACAAATTACACGTTTCTGGTGATGTCGATTCGCTACCCAAATGGGGTGCTTTGCATGCATTTTCACGTTTCGGTACCCAACAAGTTGGAAAACAATGAAAAGACAAATTCTTGGTTATGTACTTCTGTTTCTCCATAAACAACGTTTTGTATGCGTTTTCGCGTTTTGGTACTAGGAAGCTGAAAAACGTTGAAAAAGACACGTTTTTGTTATTGTTATTTGTTTTTGCCTTATTGGGAGTTTGCATGCACTTTAGCGTTTTGGTAAAAACACTCATAATACACATTTTTGTAATATTATTCTGTTTCTTCTTATAGGGTGCTTTATATGCATTTTAGCATTTTGTTTGTACCTAACATTGAGAAAAGCACTCATAATACAAGTTTTGATGATGCTGTTCTGTTTCTCAATAAAGTGATATTCACGTGTTTTTAGCGTTTTGTTACTGAAGAAGTTGAAAAACAATTATAACACACGTTTCTGCTAATATCGTTTCGTTTCCCCATATCGGGTGATTATCATGGACTTTGGTGTTTTGTTACCTAACAAGCCCAAAAACAATGAAGAAACACATTTTTTGTTAATGTTGTTCTGTTTCTCTATAAACAGTGTTACACTGTTTTAGCCTTTTGGTTCGGAAGAAGCTCAAAAACACTCAAAAGACGTGTTTTTGATAAAGAGTGTTTTCAATGTTTTTATAGCTTTTTTTTGTGGTCAATATGCTCAAAAAACACAGAAATGACACATCTCTGGGAATGCCGTTTCGTTACCTCAAATAGGATGCTTTGCATGTGTTTTGTTATTTTGGTACCCAGCATGTTGGAAAAAAAAAGAAAAAAAACTCAAAACACGTTTTTGGCAACGTTGCTCTGTTTCTCCATAAAGAGCGTTTCGCATGTTTTTACTTTTCTGGTATATTACGAGCTTAAAAAAATCATAACGCACGTTTTTGTATCCAAAATGCATATAAAGCAATTTGTATGAGTGCTTTGTATGCATTTTGGGGTTTTGGTACCTAAACACAAAGAAAAACACTCACAGTAGGTTTCTCCATATATATAAATATTCGCGCGTTTTAGCGTTTTGATACATAAGAAGATAACCCTCAAAATACACACGATGATAATGTTATTTTGTTTTCCCATGTAGGGTATTTTTCATGCGTTTTAGAGTTTTGGTGCTTAATATGCTCAAAAACATCCAAATGGCACGTTTTTTGTAAATGTCGTTCTAGTATCTAACCAACTGGAAAATACTAAACACATACACGTTTTCGGTAATGTTGTTAGGTTTCTCAATAAGATAATAATAATATTTTTTAGTTCCTTACGTAACAAAACGCTAAAACGCATGGAAAATAACCTTTATGGAGAAAAAGAACATTACCAAAAACATGCATTTTTAGAGTTTCTAAGCTCCTTAGGTAACAAAACACCAATAAGAATGCAAAACACCCTCAATCGGGTAACGGAAGGACTTTAACAGAAACGTGTCATTTGGGAGTTTTGAGCATATTAGATTAAATCCTTAAAGAACACTCCATTTGGGAAAAAAAAAAAAAGATTATTAAAAATGTGTCTTTTGAAACTTTTTTGAGTTTCTTACGTACCAAACGTGCTAAAACGCATGGATAACACCATTTATGAAGAAACAGAACAGCATTACCAAAAACGGGTGTATTGAAAGTTTTGAGCTTGTTAGGTACGAGAACGCCAAAATAAATGCAATACATACTGAGAAACGAAACGATATTACATAAATGTGTATTATAAGTGTTTTTGAACTTCATAGGTAAGAAAATGCTAAAACACGTGAATAGCACAATATATGGAAAAACTGAACAATATCACCAATAACGTGTATTATGAATATTTTTGAGTTTGTAAGGTACCAAAACGGTAAAGTTCATGCAAAGCACCCTATATGAAGAAATAAAACAACATTACCAAAAATGTGTATTAACAATAATTTTGAGCTTTTAAGGTATCAAAATGCTAAAGTGCATGCAGAGCATCCTGTATGGGAAAAGCAAACATTACAAAAAATTTGTGTTTTGAGTATCTCTCAGCTTCTAACTTACCAAAACACTGAAACGCATACAAAACACTCTTCATGGAGAAACAGAAAAACATTAGCAAAAAAGTGTACTTTGAGTTTTTTAGAGCATGTTAGGTAACAAAACACCAAAATGCATGAAAATCACCGGACATTGGGAAACAAAAGGATATTAACAGAAACTTCTATTATGAGTGTTTTTCAGCTTTTTACGTACCAACACGCTTAAGCACGTGAATAGCACTCTATATAGAGAAATAGAACATTACCAAAACTTTCATTATGAGTGTTTTTCCTCATATTAGGTACCAAAATGCAAAAATGCATACAAAGCACCCTATATGAAGAAACAAAGCAACATTACCAAAAATGTGTATTGAGTATTTTTGAGGTTGTTAGGTACCAAAACGCTAAAGGGCATTATTATAAAAGTGTATTTTAAGTGTCTTTTGAGGTATTTTGCACGCGTTTTAATTTTTTGGTACGTAAGAGGCTTTTTGAGCCTCTTACGTACCAAAGAGTTAAAACGTGTGCAAAATACCCTGTATGAGGAAAAAGAATTACATTACTAAAAACGGAAGTTTTGAAAGTTTTGAGCTTGTTAGGTAACACAACGCCAAAATGCATGCAAATTAACTGATATTGGGAAGCGAAACGATATTAACACAGAAGTGTTTTATGATTGTTTTACAGCTTATGTAGCAAAACGCTAGAACGCTAGAAGCTTTATTCAGCTTCTTATGTGCCAAAAGGCTAAAACTTGTGAATATCAGTCTATATGGGGAAACCGAATAACAATACCAAAAACGTTTATTATGAGTTTTCCCCCATATTGCGTACCAAAACGACGAAATACATGCAAAGAACTCTATGAAAAAAAAAAAAAGATTACCAAATACGTGTATCATGAATGTTTTTGATCTTGTTAGGTACCACAAATTCCAAAGTGCATGCAAAGCACCCGATATGGGAAAAGAAGAGAACATTGCCAAAAACGTGTCTTATCAGTGTTTTTTTTTTTTTTTCCTTTTTAGCTTCTTACGTACCAAAACGCTAAAACGCATGGAAAACACCCTTTATGGAGAATCAGAACAACATGACCAAAAACATGTGTTTCGATTTTTTTTCTTGCTTGGTATTTACCAAAACTCCAAAATGCTTGCAAAACAATCTATTTGGGGTAACGAAAGGACTTTACCAGAAACGTGTCATTTGGGTGTTTTTGAGCGTATTAGGCAACAAAACGCAGAATAGTATATAAAACACTATTTGGGAAAAAGAAAACATTAAAATAAACGTGACTTTTGAGTATTTTTCAGCTTCTTACGAGTACGTACCAAAACAAAAAAACGCGGGCAAAATATCCTTTATGAGGAAACTTTACCCATAACATAAGTGTTTTCCACATTAATAGGTACCAAAACGCAAAAATGCATGCAAATGTCCCGATATGAGGAAACGAAACGATATTAACAGAATTTTGTTTTATGAGTATTTTCCACCTTCTTAGGTAACAAACCGATAAAACATATGAATAGTAATCTATAGGCAGAAACAGAAAAAACACTACGAAAAACGTGTTATTTTCTTAGGTACGAAAACGCAACTGTTCATGCAAGGCATTTTATATGGGAAAAGAGAACAGCATTACTAAAAAGGTGTGTTTTCAGTGTTTTTATATGCAAAGCACCTTATATGTAAAATACTCGTAAATAAATAAACAAATAAATAAAAACATGTTTTTGAGTGTGTTTTTGTTTTGTTTTTATCTTACGTACTAAAGCGCTAAAACGCATTCAAAACATCCTTTATTAGGAGTTTTTTTTTTTTTTTTTTTTTTTTTTACAAAAGCGTGTACTTTGAGATTTTTCAGCTTATTAAATAACAAAACGTTAATATGCATGCAAACCACTCTATTTGGGGTAACAACGTGTAATTGAGGTGTTTTTGAGCGTATTAACCATCAAACGCTAAAATGCATTAATGCAACATTAGCAAAAAAAGTGTGTTTTAATTGTTTTGAGGTTCTTAGATAACCAAACGCCAAAATCCATGCAAAGGGCCCGATATGGGGAAACGAAACGACTCTAACAGAAATGTGTATTATGATACCAAAACCCCAAAACACTCTATATGGAGAAGCAGCATTACATAAAACGTGTATTATGAGAGTTTTTCCAGTTATTCCAAAACGCCAAAATGCAAACAATGCACCCTATAAAAAGAATTACAACAACCTTACCAAAAACGTATATTATAAGTGTTTTCGAATTTCTTAGGTACCAAAACGTCAAAGTGCATGCAAAGCATCGTATATGGGAAAAGAAATAAAACATTACCTAAAACGTGTGTTTTTAAATGCTTTCAGCTTCTTAGGTACAAAAACGTATGTAAAACATCTCCCTTCACTGACCATCCTGGTGAACTAGCCTACAACTTTGCTATCCTCCATGACCTAGAACAATTGGTGCAACACCCTACTCGTATTCCTGACCGTCTTGGAGATACGCCCAACATTCTTGACCTTTTCCTGACCTCTAATCCTTCTGCTTATGCTGTCACCCTTTCTTCTCCGTTGGGCTCCTCCGATCACAATCTCATATCTTTATCTTGTCCTATCACTCCAATCCCTCCTCAGGATCCCCCTAAGCGAAGGTGCCTCTGGCGTTTTGCCTCTGCTAGTTGGGGGGACCTGAGGAGGTATTTTGCTGATTTTCCTTGGAATGACTACTGCTTCCGTGTCAGAGACCCGTCTTTGTGTGCTGAGTGCATAACAGAGGTGATAGTGTCTGGTATGGAGGCGTACATTCCTCACTCTTTTTCTCGTCCTAAACCTTCTAAACCTTGGTTTAACACAGCTTGTTCTCGTGCTATACATGATAGAGAGGTGGCCCACAAAAGGTACTTAAGCCTTCCATCACCAGAATCTCATGCACTTTATATTTCTGCCCGGAACCATGCCAAGTCTGTTCTCCAACTAGCCAAAAACTCCTTCATTAACAGAAAATGTCAAAACCTTTCAAGATCTAACTTCCCTCGTGATTTCTGGCATCTAGCCAAAAATATCTCCAATAACTTTGCTTCTTCTTCTTTCCCTCCTCTACTTCAACCAGATGGCACCAATGCTATCACATCTGTTTCTAAAGCTGAACTCTTTGCTGAAACCTTTGCTAAAAACTCTACCTTGGACGATTCTGGGCTTGTTCCTCCCTCTCCTCCACCCTCTGACTACTTCATGCCACGTATTAAAATTCTTCGTAATGATGTTTTCCATGCCCTCGCTGATCTAAACCCTCGGAAGGCTTATGGACCTGATGGGGTCCCTCCTATTGTTCTCCGAAACTGTGCCTCCGTGCTTGCACCTTGCCTAGTCAAACTCTTTCAGCTCTGTCTGTCAACATCTACCTTTCCTTCTTGCTGGAAGTTTGCCTACATTCAACCTGTTCCTAAAAAGGGTGACCGCTCTAATCCCTCAAACTACCGTCCTATTGCTTTAATTTCCTGCTTATCTAAAGTTTTTGAATCTATCCTCAACAGGAAGATTCTTAAACATCTATCACTTCACAACCTTCTATCTGATCGCCAGTATGGGTTCCGTCAAGGCCGCTCTACTGGTGATCTTCTGGCTTTCCTTACTGAGTCTTGGTCATCCTCTTTTAGAGACTTTGGTGAAACTTTTGCTGTTGCCTTGGACATATCAAAAGCCTTTGATAGAGTCTGGCACAAAGCTTTGATTTCCAAACTACCCTCCTACGGTTTCTATCCTTCTCTCTGTAACTTCACCTCAAGTTTCTTTTCTGACCGTTCTATTGCGGCTGTGGTAGACAGTCACTGTTCTTCTCCTAAATCTATTAACAGTGGTGTTCCTCAGGGTTCTGTCCTGTCACCCACTCTCTTCTTATTATTCATTAATGATCTTCTAAACCAAACTTCTTGTCCTATCCACTCCTATGCTGATGATACCACCCTGCACTTTTCCACGTCTTTTCATAGACGTCCAACCCTTCAGGAGGTAAACATATTACGCAGGGAAGCCACAGAACGCCTGACTTCTGATCTTTCTAAAATTTCTGATTGGGGCAGAGCAAACTTGGTATTGTTCAATGCCTCAAAAACTCAATTCCTCCATCTATCAACTCGACACAATCTTCCAGACAACTATCCCCTCTACTTCAATGACACTCAACTGTCCCCCTCTTCTACACTGAACATCCTCGGTCTGTCCTTTACTTATAATCTGAACTGGAAACTTCACATCTCATCTCTAGCTAAAATAGCTTCTATGAAGTTAGGTGTTCTGAGACGTCTCCGCCAGTTTTTCTCACCCCCCCAGCTGCTAACTCTGTACAAGGGCCTTATCCGTCCATGTATGGAGTATGCTTCACATGTCTGGGGGGGTTCCACTCATACTGCTGTTCTAGACAGGGTGGAATCAAAAGCTTTTCGTCTCATCAACTCCTCTTCTCTAACTGACTGTCTTCAGCCCCTCTCTCACCGCCGCAATGTTGCATATCTAGCTGTCTTCTACCGCTATTTTCATGCCAACTGCTCTTCTGATCTTGCTAACTGCATGCCTCCCCTCCTTCCGCGGCCTCGCTGCACAAGACTTTCTTCTTTCTCTCACCCCTATTCTGTCCACCTCTCTAACGCAAGAGTTAACCAGTATTCTAAATCATTCATCCCTTTCTCTGGTAAACTCTGGAACTCCCTGCCTTCTTCTGTATTTCCACCTTCCTATGACTTGAATTCCTTCAAGAGGGAGGTTTCAAGACACTTATCCACCAATTTTTGACCACTGCTTTGACCCTTTTATGGGACTGGCATTTCAGTGGGCATTTTTTTTTATTAGATTTTTGTTGCCCTTGGCCAGTATCCTTCCTACATAAAAAAAAAAAAATGGAGAAACAGAACAGCCTTACCAAAAATGTATGTTTCGAGTGTTTCCCAGCTTGTTAGGATCAAAACGCTAAAATGCTTGCAAAGCACGCTAATTTGGACAACGAGACGATATTACCAAAAACGTGTCATATGGGTGTTTTTGACCATATTAGGCACAAAAACGCTAAAAAAAAGCATAGAAAACACTATACATGGGAAAACAAAACATCAAAATGTGTCGATTTTTTTTTTTTTTTTGAGCTTCTAATGCACCAAAACCCTAAAACGTTTGCAAAATCCCCTTTATGGAGAAACAGAATAGCATAATCAATAACGGGTGTTTTGAGTATGCATGCAAAAATGCATGCAAATCACATGATATTTAGAAATTAAACGATATTAACGAAAACAAGTATTATGAGCTTTTTTCAGCTTATGTGCCAAAAGGCTAAAACTTGTGAATACCAGTCTGCATTGAGAAACAGAACAACATTGCCAAAAATGTGTATTATGAGTGTTTATCCCTATGTTACATACCAAATCGGCAAAACGCATATAAAGCATATATGAAGAAACAGGACGACATTATTAAAAACGAGTGTTTTAAGTGTTTTCATCTTGTTATATAGCAAAACCAAAAAATGCATGCAAACCACCCTGTTTGGGATAACGGAACATCACCACAAACGTGTCATTTGGGTGTTTTTCAGTATATTTTTAATCTAAGCGCTAGAAAGAATGGAAAACACTCTATATGGAAAAAGAAAACACTAATCACGTGTTTCAGTATTTTATTACCTAAGAAGCTCAAAAACACTTATAATATACGTTTTTAGTAATGTTTTTTCTGTTTTTCATATATGGTATTCTGTAGAGATTGTCGTGCCTAACATGAGGAAAACACCCATTTTTTTTGATTAATGTTTTTTTCTCCATATAGAGTGATATTCACGTGTTTTAGTGTTTTCGTACATAAGAAGTTAAAAAACACTCATAATAATATTTTTTCTTAATAACTTTTAGTTTGTCAATGTCCGTCAATTTGTGTGCATTTTGGCGTTTTCGTACCCAAAAGACTCAAAACACACATTTTTGGTAATGTTCTATTTCATCATAAAGGATATTTTGCACGCTTTTTAGGAATTTGGTACGTAAGAAGCTCAAAAACATTCAAAAGAAACGTTTTCGATGTTATATATATATATATATATATATATATATATATATATATATATATATATATATATATATATATATATATATATATATATATATATATATATATATATATATATATATATATATATATATATATATATATATATATATTTGTTGGGGTTGGATTCTAATATGCTCAAAACACTGAAATGACACGTTTCCGGTAATATAATTTCTTTACATCAAATAGTGTGGTCTACATTTTGGCGTTTTGGTAGCTAATGATCGGGAAAACTCTCAAAAAACGCGTTCATACTAATGTCCTCCTTCTCCATAAAGGGTGTTTTTCATGCATTTTAGAGTTTTAGAACGTAAGAAACTGAAAAACACTCAAAAGACAAGTTTTTGTTAATATTGACTGTTTTTCCTATACAGGTTGTCTTGCATGCACTTTGGTGTTTTTGTATCTAACAAGCTCAAAAACACTCAGTATACAAGTTTTTCATAATGTTGGTCTGTTTCTTTATGTATGGTGTTCACTATGCTTTTAGGCGTTTTGGTACCTATCATGGGGAAATAACTCATAAAATACGCTTTTGGTAATGTTGTTTTGTTTCTGCAAATATAGTATTATTTACGTGTTTTAGACTTTTGGTATCTATGAAGCTGAAAAAGACATAATACACCTTTATGTTAATATCGTTTCATTTACCTATATAAGGTAATTTGCGTACATTTTGGCGTTTTGTTACCTAACAAGCTAAAAAAAATCTCAGAACATACGTTTTTGCTAATATTGTTTCGGACATCTTTTATCGTTTTGGTACGTAAGAAGCTCAAAAACACTCGATTTTGTTAAGGTTATCTCGTTTTCCCATATAGGGTGTTTTCCTTGATTTTTAAGCGTTTTGCTGCCTAATATGCTCAAAACACATAAATGACAAGTGATAAAAAATGATAAAAAAAAAAAACACTCATAATACACGTTTCTGTTAATATCGTTTCGTTTCCTCAAATAGGGTCTTTTGCATGCAATATGGGGTTTATGGGGCAATATGGGTAACTAACAAGTTAAAAGACTGAGATAAGAATTTTTTGCTAAAGTTTCCCATAAATGTTTCTTTGCTCACATTTTAGTGTTTTGTACTCTCAAAAACACTAAAAAGAAACGTTTTTGACAATGTTGTTTTCTTTTCTCATGTAGAGCTATTTCCTTGCTTTTTAGCTTTTTGTTGCCTAATTTGCTCGAAAATTTCCAAATGGCACGTGGCAGGTACTATCTTTTAGTTACTCCAGACAAGGTATTCTACATGCATTCTGTCGTTTTGGTGCCTAACTTAAAAACACTTAAAACACACTTTTTTTTTTTTTAATATTCTATTTCTCAGTAAACTGCGTTTTCAATCCCTTTTAGAGATTCGGTACGTACGAATCTGAAAAACACTCAAAAGATATGTTTTTGGTAATATTTTTTTTTTCTTCTTCTATAGGGTGCTTTGCATGTACTTTGGCGTTTTGATAACTAACAAACTCAAAAATATTCATAATACATGTTTGTGATCATGTCGTTCTGTTTCTTCATATTGGGTGCTTTATATGTATTTTGGCGTTTTGGTCCCTAAGATGGCGAAAAGCACCCATAACACACGTTTTTCGTAATGATGTTCTGTTTCTTCATATAGAATGCTATTTACGTGTTTTAGCGTTTCGTTACATAAGAAGCTGAAAAACAACGTTAATATCTTTTCTTTTCCCCATATCTGAAACTTTGCATGCATTTTGGCGATTAGTTATCTAACAAGCTCAAAAACACTCAAACACAAGTTTTTGTTTAGTTTAGTTATCGTTTTGTTACGTAAGAAGCTCAAAGGCACACAAAGGACACGATTTTCTTGAAGTTGTTTCATTTTCCTATATAGGGTATTTTCCATGTTTTTTTTTGTTTTTTTTTAGCCCTTTGGTGCCTAATACCCTAAAAAAAAAAAACACACCTAAATGACACGTTTTTGGAAATGTCGTTTCGTTACTTCATATAGGCGCTCTGCATGCATTTTGGCGTTTTACTACTTATTACGCTGATAACTCAAAATACACATTACTGGTATTTTTTTTTTCTCCACAAACAGTGCTTTCCATGCGTTTTACTGTTTTAGTACGTAAGCTGAAAAACACTCGACACATTTTTTTTAATATATATATATATATATATATATATATATATATATATATATATATATATATATATATATATATATATATATATATATATATATATATATATATATATATATATATATATATATATATATATATATATATATATATATATATATATATATATATATATATATGTGTGTGTGTGTGTGTGTGTGTGTGTGTAATTTCCACATATAGTTGGCTTTGCATGCACTTCCGGGTTTCGTACATAACTCCAGAAAAAGCTAAAATTATTTTTTTGTTTTTTTTCACATAATTTCCCTGAATTTTCTCAGAATTTTGGCATCTCGGTACCTATGAAGATGAATAACAAAAAAAAATCTATTTTTTTTATTATTATTTTTTTCTCTATAAAGAGTGTTATTTGTGGGTTTTAGATTTTTGGTACTTATGGAACTTAAAAATACTCATAATACACGATTTTCGTAATGTCCTTTCGTTTCACAAACAGCGTTCTTTGCATGTATTTAAGCGATTTTATAGGTAACATGATCAAAAACACTCAAAATACATGTTTTTGGTAATGTTATCCTGTTTCTCCATAAAGGTTGTTTTGCATGCGTTTAGCGTTTTAGTATGTAAGGAGTTAAGAAACACTTAAAGGCAAGTTCTTCGTAAAAATTGGTTTTATTCCAATGGTTTTATTCCAATGGTTTTATTCCAATGTGATTGTTCTGCTTTTTAGTGTTTTCTTGCATATAACGCTCAAAAACACTCAAAAGACACTTTTCTGGTAATGTCATTTTTTTCCCACATAAAGCTTGTTTCGCATGTAATTTGGGATTTTCGTAACTAAGAATGTGAATAACACTCAAAATACACACATTTGGTGAGGTAGTTCTGTTTTTCATTTAAAAGTGTTATTCATAAGTTTTAGCGTTTTGGTATGTAAGAAACTTCTCTATATACACGAGTTTTTGCGTTTTTTCCCTTGTGGTTCTTGTGAAACTATAAAACACTCATTATACACGTTTCTCGTAATGTCCTTTTGCTTCCCAATATAGAATGCTTTCCATCCATTTGCGCGTTTTTTGAAGGTAAAAGGCTCAAAAACACTTTTTGGTAATGTTATTCCATTTCTTCAAATTTGTTGGTTTGCATCAGTTTTAGCGTTTTTCTACGTAAAACACTGGAAAGACACGTTTTCAGTAATTTTGTTTTGGATTCACATATTGACTGACTTCCATATCATTTATCCTTTTAGTGCCTAACATGCTGAAAAACACTGAAAAGACAGGTTTCTGGTAAAGTCGTTTAACTTCCTTATATAGGTGGCATACACTTTAGAGTTTGGTACATAAAAATCCGAAAAAGCTATAATTAACTTTTTTGATAATGTTCTTTTTTCATCATAAATTCCCTGAATTTTGGCAGAATTTTGGCATCTTGGTACCTATGAAAATCAATATAGAAAAAGCTATTTTTTTATTTATTTATTTTTTCTCTATAAAGAGTGTTATTTGTGGGTTTTAACGTTTTGGTACTTAAGGAACTTAAAAACGGTCCTAATACACGTTTCTCGTAATGTCCTTTCGTTTCCCAAACATAGGGTTCTTTGCATGTATTTAAGCGTTTTTATAGGTAACATGATCAAAAACACTTAAAACACATGTTTTTAGTAATGTTATTCTGCTTCTCCATAAAGGAGTTTTTTGCATGCGTTTTAGCGTTTTGCTTTGTAAGGAGGTAAAAAAACACTTCAAGGCAAGTTCTTGGTAAAAGTTGGTTTTATTCCCATGTAATGTGATTGACCTGTTTTTTTTTTTTTGTGATTTATTGCCTAACACGCTCAAAAACACTCAAAACACACTTCTGGTAATGTCATTTTTTTTCCAACATAGTTTCGCGTGCTATTTGGGGTTTTGCTAACTAAGAATGTGAAAAACACTCAAAATACACGCATTTGTTAAGGCTGTTCTGTTTCTCAATTAATATTGTTATTCATGAGTTTCAGCATTTTGGTATCTAAGAAACTTATTTATATACACGAGTTTTTGCGTTTTTTGCGTTCTTTTGCTCAAAAATAATAAGACACTCATTATACACGTTTCTCGTAATGTCCTTTTGTTTCCCAATAGGGAGTGCTTTGCATCCATTTTCGCGTTTTTTTGTAACAAGCTCAAAAACACTCAAAATATAACTTTTTGGTAATGTTATTTTATTCCTTCTTATTGGTTGGTTTTGCATCCGTTTTAGCGTTTTTCTACGTAAAACACCGAAAAGACACGTTTTCAGTAATTTTGTTTTAGATTCCCATATAGAGTGACTTGCATGTTATTTACCGTTATGGTGCCCAACAAGCTGAAAAACACTCATAAGACAGTTTTCTGGCAAAGACGTTTAATTTCCCCATATAGGTGGCTTTGCATGCACTTTATGGTTTAGTACATAACAGTACGAAAAAAAAAAAAGCTAAAATTAACTTTTTTGATAATTGACTCATAATTTCCTGAATTTTGCCCAAATTTTGGCATCTCGGTACCTGTGAAGATGAAAAAGAAAGAAAAAATATCGTATTTTTTTATCTATTTATCTATTTTTTCTCAATAAAGAGTGTTATTTGTGGCTTTTAGCTTTTTGGTAAATAATGATTTTAAAAAACACTTATAATACACGTTTCTCGAAATGTCCTTTCGTTTCCCAAAAATAGGGTTCTTTGCATGTATTTAGCGTTTTTATTGGTAACATGATCAAAAACACTCAAAATATATGGTTTGGTAATATTATTCTCTTTCTCCATAAAGTGTGTTTTGTATGCATTTTAGCGTTTGGGTATATAAGGAGCTCAAAACACTTAAAGGCAAGTTCTTGGTAAAAATTGATTTTATTGCCATGTAAAGTGCTTTTTAGTCTTTTATTGCCTATCACGCTCAAAAACACTCAAAAGACACTTTTATGGTAATGTCATTTTTTTTCCCGCATAAAGCTGGTTTCGCATGCAATTTGGGATTTTGGTAACTAAGAATGTGAAAAGCACTCAAAATACACGCATTTAGTAAAGTTGTTCTTTGTCTCAATTAAGAGTGTTATTCATGAGTTTCAGCATTTTGGTATCTAGGAAATTTCTCCATATACACGAGTTTTTCCGTGTTTTGCCTTGTGATTCTTTTGAACTATAAAACATTCATTATACACTTATCGCAATGTCCCTTTGTTTCCCAATATAGAGTGCTTTGTATCAATTTTCGCGTTTTTTTTGTAGCTAACAAGCTCAAAAACACTCAAAATATACCTTTTTGGTAATGTTTTTCTACTTCTTGATATTGGTTAGTTTAAATCCGATTTAGCGTTTTTCTACGTAAAACACTGAGAAGACACGTTTTCAGTAATTTTGTTTTGGTTTGCCATTTAGAATGAGTTCCTTATTATTTATCGTTTTGCTGCCTAACATGCTGAAAAACACTCAAAACACAGATTTCTGGTAAGGTCGTTTAATTTCCTCATATGGGAGACTTTGCATGCAGTTTAGTGTTTGGTACATAACAATTCGAAAAAAAAGCTAATATCAACTTTTTTGATAATATTCTCTCATTATGTAATTGCCCTAATTTTTCCCAGAATTTTGGCATCTCTGTTCCTATGAAGGTGAATAACAAAAAAAAAAATCCTTTTATTTATTTATTCTTATTTTTTAATTTTTTTCTAAATAACGAGTGTTATTTGTGGGTTTTAGCTTTTTTGGTAGTTAAGGAACTTAAAAACACTCATAATACACATTTCTCGTAATGTCCTTAAGTTTCCCAAACATAAGGTTCATTGCATGTATTTAAGCGTTTTTATAGATAACATTATCAAAAACACTCAAAATATATGTTTTTGGTAATGTTATTCTGTTTCTCCATAAAGTTTGTTTTCCATGCGTGTTAGCGGTTTGGTATGTAAGGAGCTCAAAAACACATATTGGCAAGTTCTTGGTAAAAGTTATTTTTATTCCCATGTAATGTGATTGCCCTGCTTTTTAGTACTTCATTGCCTAACACACTCAAAAACAATTAAAAGACACTTCTGGTAATGTCATTTTTTTCCCTCATAAAGCTAGTTTCGCATGCTATTTTGGGTATTGCTAACTAGGAATATGAAAAACACTCAAAATACACGCATTTCCTAAAGTTGTTCTTTCTCAATTAAGATTGCCATTCATGAGTTTCAGCATTTTGTTATCTAAGAAACTTCTTTATATACACGAGTTTTTGCGTTTTTCTACGTAAAACACTGAGAAGAAACATTTTCAGTAATTTTGTTTTGGAATTCCATATAGAGTGAGTTCCTTATTATTTATCGTTTTGGTGCCTAACATGCTGAAAAACACTCAAAAGACAGATTTCTGGTAAGGTCGTTTAATTTCCTCATATAGGAGGCTTTGCATGCACTTTAGGGTTTGGTACATAATAGTCCGAAAAAAAAGCTAAAATTAACTTTTTTGATAATGTTCTTTTGTTCATATAATTTTCCTGAATTTTCCCAGAATTTTGGCATCTCGGTAACTATTTTTTTCTAAATAAAGAGTGTTATTTATGGGTTTTAGCTTTTTAGTACTTAAGGAACTTAAAAAAAACACTCATAATACACGTTTCTCGTAATGTCCTTTTGTTTCTTAAACATAATGTTCTTTGCATGTATTTAAGCGTTTTTATAGATAACATGATAAAATACACACAAATTACATGCTTTTGGTAATATTATTCTGTTTCTCCATAAAGTTTGTTTTGCATGCGTTTTAGCGGTTTGGAATATAAGGAGCTCAAAAAACATTTAAAGGCAAGTTCTTGGTAAAAATTGGTTTTATTCCAATGAAAAGTGATTGCCCTGCTTTTTAGTGCTTTATTGCCTATCACGCTCAAAAACATTCAAAAGACATTTTTCTGGAAATGTCATGTTTTCCCACATAAATCTTGTTTCATATGAAATATTTGGTTTTTCGTAACTAAGAATATGAAAAACACTCAAAATACACGAATTTGGTAAGGTTGTTCTGTTTCTCAATTAAGATTGTTATTCATGAGTTTCAGCATTTTGGTATCTAGGAAACTTCTCCATATACACGAGTTTTTGCGTTTTTTGCCTTGTTGCTCTTTTGAACTATAATAAACTCATTATACACTTTTCTCGCAATGTCCCTTTGTTTCCCAATATAGAGTGCTTTCTATCAATTTTAGCGTTTTTTTTTTTTGTAGGTAACAAGCTCAAAAACACTCAAAATATACCTTTTTGGTAATGTTTTTTTTTTTTCTATTTCTTGATATTGGTTGGTTTGCATCCATTTTAGAGTTTTTCTACGTAAAACACTGGGAAGACACGCTTTCAGTAATTTTGTTTTGGATTCCCATATAAATTGAGTTCCTTATTATTTATCATTTTGGTGACTAACATGCTGAAAAACACTCAAAAGACAGATTTCTGGTAATGTCGTTTAATTTCCTTATATAGGAGGCTTTGCATGCAGTTTAGGGTTTGGTACATAACAGTCAATTTTTTTGATCAACTTTTTTGATAATATTCTCTTACCATATAATTGCCTTGAATTTTCCCAGAATTTTTGCATTACGGTACCTATGAAGATGAATAAAAAAAAAAAAAAATTCCTACTTTTTATTTTTTTTTTATTTATTTATCTTTTTTCTAAATAAAAAGTGGGTTTTAGGTTTTTCGTACTTAACAAACTTAAAACACTCATAATATACGTTTCTCGTAATGTCTTTTTGTTTCCCAAACATAAGGTTCTTTGCATGTATTTAAGCGTTTTTACAGATAACATGATCAAAATCACTCAAAATACATATTTTTGGTAATTTTATTCTGTTTCTCCATAAAGTTTGTTTTGCATGCGTTTTAGCGGTTTAGTATATAAGGAGCTCAAAAACACTTAAAGGCAAGTTCTTGATAAAAATTTATTTTATTCAAATGTAATGTGATTGCCCTCCTTTTTAGTGCTTTATTGCCTATCAGGCTCAAAAACACTCAAAAGACATTTTTCTGGTAATGTCATTTTTTTCTCACATAAAGCTGGTTTCGCATGCAATTTGGGGTTTTGGTAACTAAGAATGTGAGAAGCTCTCAAAATACACGCATTTAGTAAGGTTGTTCTGTTTCTCAATTAGGAATGTTATTCATGAGTTTCAGCATTTTGGTATCTAGGAAACTTCTCCATATCCACAAGTTTTTGCGTTTTTGCCTTTTGGTTCTTTTGAACTATAAAACACTCATTATACACTTTTCTTGCAATGTCCTTTTATTTCCTAATATAGAGTGCTTTCCATCAATTTTCGCCTTTTTTGTAGGTAACAAGCTCAAAAACACTCAAAATATACCTTTTTGGTAGTGTTTTTCTATTTTTTTTTTTATATTGGTTGGTTTGCATCCGTTTTAGCGTTTTTCTACGTAAAACACTGAGAATACACGTTTTCAAAAATTTTCTTTTGGATTCCAATATAGAGTGAGTTCCTTACTTATTTATCGATTTGGTGCCTAACATTCTGAAAAACTCTCAAAAGACAGATTTCTTTTAAGGTCGTTTAATTTGTTCATATAGGAGGCTTTGCATGCTCTTTAGGATTTGGTATATAACAGTCCGAAAAAAAAAGCTAAAATTAACTTTTTTGATAATTTTCTTTTATCATATAATAGCCCTGAATTTTCCCAGAATTTTGGCATCTCGGTACCTATGAAGATGAATAACAAAAAAAAAAAATCGTATTTTTTTATTTTTTATTTATTTATTTTTCTAAATAAAGAGTGTTATTTATAGTTTTAGCTTAACTTAAGGAACTTAAAAACACTCATAATACACGATTTTCGTAATTTCCTTTTCTTATACAAACATAGGGTTCTTTACATGTATTTAAGCGTTTTTGTAGGTAACATGATCAAAAACACTCAAAATAAATATTTTTGGTAATGTTATTCTGTTTCTCCATAAAAGTGTGTTTTACATGCGTTTTAGCGTTTTGGTGTGTAAGAAGTTAAAAAACACTTAAAGGCAAGTTCTTCGTAAAAGTTGGTTTTATTCCCAAGTAATGTGATTGTTCTGCTTTTTAGTGCTTTGTTGCATATCACGCTCAAAAACACTCAGGAGAAATTTTTCTGGTAATGTCATTTTTTTCCTACATAAAGCTAGTTTTGCATGTAATTTGGCAATTTCGTAACTAAGAATGTGAAAAACACTCAAAATACAGAATTTGGTAAGGTAGTTCTGTTTCTCGATTAAAAGTTTTTAATGCATTTCATCATTTTTGTATGTAAGAAACTTCTCTATATACACGAGTTTTTGCATTTATTGCCTTGTGGTTCTTGTGAAACTATAAAACACTCATTATTTTTCATTTCTCATAATGTTCTTTTGTTTCCTAATATAGAGTGCTTTCCATCCATTTTTGCATTTTTTGTAGGTAACAAGCTTAAAAACACTCCAAATATATCTTTTTGGTAATGTTATTCTATTTCTTCATATTGTTTGGTTTGCATCCGTTTTAGCGTTTTTCTTCGTAAATCTCTGAAAAGACTCGTTTTCAGTAATATTGTTGAAATTGCTTCTGGTACAGGTTTCTGGTAAAGTCATGTAATTTTCCCATATAGGTGGCTTTGCATGCACTTCATGGTTTGGTACATAACTCCGGAAAAAAGCTAAAATTATTTATTTTTGTTATTTTTTTGTCTTTGCCTAATTTCCCTGAATTTTGTCAGAAATTTACCTATGAACCTATGTACCTATGAAGATGAATAAAAAAAAATTTTATTCATTCATTTTTTTTTTCTCTATAAAGAGTGTTATTTATGTGTTTTAGCTTTTTGGTACTTAAGGAACCTAAAAACTCTCATAATATATAATTTTCGTAATATCCTTTCGTTTCACAAACATAGGGTTCTTTGCATGTATTTAAGCGTTTTTATAGGTAACATCATCAAAAACACTTAAAATTCATGTTAGTAATGTTATTTTGTTTCTCCATAAAGGGTTTTTTGCATGCGTTTTAGCGTTTTCTTATGTAAGGAGTTAAAAACAATTACTTCTCTCTGTAACTTCATCTCAAGTTTCTTTTCTGACCGTTCTATTGCTGCTGTGGTAGACGGTCACTGTTCTTCTCCTAAATCTATTAACAGTGGTGTTCCTCAGGGTTCATTCCTGTCACCCACTCTCTTCTTATTATTCATTAATGATCTTCTAAACCAAACTTCTTGTCCTATCCACCCCTACGCTGATGATACCACCCTGCACTTTTCCACGTCTTTTCATAGACGTCCAACCCTTCAGGAGGTAAACATATCACGTAGGGAAGCCACAGAACGCCTGACTTCTGATCTTTCTAAAATTTCTGATTGGGGAAGAGCAAACTTGGTATTGTTCAATGCCTCAAAAACTCAATTCCTCCATCTATCAACTCGACACAACCTTCCAGACAACTATCCCCTCTTCTTCAATGACACTCAACTGTCCCCCTCTTCTACACTGAACATCCTTGGTCTGTCCTTTACTTATAATCTGAACTGGAAACTTCACATCTCATCTCTAGCTAAAACAGCTTCTATGAAGTTAGGTGTTCTGAGATGTCTCCGCCAGTTTTTCTCACCCCCCCCCGCTGCTAACTCTGTACAAGGGCCTTATCCGTCCATGTATGGAGTATGCTTCACATGTCTGGGGGGGTTCCACTCATACTGCTCTTCTAGACAGGGTGGAATCAAAAGCTTTTCGTCTCATCAACTCCTCTCCGCTAACTGACTGTCTTCAGCCCCTCTCTCACCGCCGCAATGTTGCATATCTAGCTGTCTTCTACCGCTATTTTCATGCCAACTGCTCTTCTGATCTTGCTAACTGCATGCCTCCCCTCCTTCCGCGGCCTCTCTCACCCCTATTCTGTCCACTTCTCTAACGCAAGAGTTAACCAGTATTCTCAATCATTCATCCCTTTCTCTGGTAAACTCTGGAACTCCCTGCCTGCTTCTGTATTTCCACCTTCCTATGACTTGAATTCCTTCAAGAGGGATGTTTCAAGACACTTATCCACCAATTTTTGACCACTGTTTTGACCCTTTTATGGGACTGGCATTTCAGTGGGCATTTTTTTTTTATTAGATTTTTGTTGCCCTTGGCCAGTATCCTTCCTACATAAAAAAAAAAAAAAATGCATGTTTTTGGTAAAAGTTGGTTTTATTCCCATGTAATGTGATTATTCTGCTTTTTAGTGCTTTGTTGCATATCACACTCTAAAACACTTAAAAGACACTTTTCTGGTAATGTCATTTTTTCCCACATAAAGCTAGTTTCGCTTGTAATTTCGGATTTTCGTAACTAAGAATGTGAAAAACACTCAAAATACTCACATTTCGTAAGATAATTCTGTTTCTCAATTAAAAGTCTTATTCATGAGTTTCAGCATTTTGGAATATAAGAAACTTCTTTATATACACGAGTTTTTGCGTTTTTTGTCTTATGGTTCTTGTGAAACTATAAAACACTCATTATACTCGTTTCTCGTAATGCCCATTTGCTTCCCAATATAGTGTGCTTTCCATCCATTTTCGCTTTTTTTGTAGGTAATAATTTCAAAAACACTCAAAATATACCTTTGTGGTAATGTTATTCTATTTCTTCATTTTGGTTGGTTTGCATCCGTTTTAGCGTTTTCTATGTAAAACACAGAAAAGACACGTTTTCAGTAATTTTGTTTTGGATTCCCATATAGATTGATTTCCTTGGGTTTTATCGTGTTGGTTCCTAACATGCTGAAAAACACTCATAAGACAGTTTTCTGGCAAAGACGTTTAATTTCCCCCCATAGGTGGCTTTGCATGCACTTTAGGGGTTTGGTACATAACAGTCCGAAAAAAAAGCAAATTTTAAATTTTTTGATAATGTTCTTTTTTCATATAATTTCCTGAACTTTGCCCGAATTTTGGCACCTCGTTACCTGTGAAGATGAATAAGAATGAAAAAAAAATATCGTATTTTTTTATTTATTATTTTTTTCTCAATAAAGAGTGTAATTTGTGGCTTTTAGCTTTTTCGTACTTAATGAACTTAAAAACACTCATAATACACGCTTCTCGTAATGTCCTTTCGTTTCCCAAAAATAGTTTTCTTTGCATGTATTTAAGCGTTTTTATTGGTAACATGATCAAAACACTCAAAATACATGTTTTTGGTAATGTTATTCTGTTTCACCATAAAGTGTATTTTGCATGTATTTTAGTGTTTTGGTATATAAGGAGCTCAAAAACACTTAAAGGCAAGTTCTTGTTAAAAATTGGTTTTATTCCAATGTAATGTGATTGCCCTGCTTTTTAGTGATTTATTGCCTATCACGCTCAAAAACACTCAAAAGACATTTTTCTGGTAATGTCATTTTTTTTCCCACATAAAGCTGGTTTCGCATGCATTTTGGGGTTTTGGTAACTAAGAATGTGAAAAGCACTGAAAATACACGCATTTAGTAAGATTGTTCTGTTTCTCAATTAAGAGTGTTGTTCATGAGTTTCAGCATTTTAGTATCTACGAAACTTCTTCATATACACTAGTTATTGCATTTTTTTGCCTTGTGGTTCTTTTGAACTATAAAACACTCATTATACACTTTTCTTGCAATTTTCTTTTTTATTCCCATTATAGAGTGCTTTGCATCAATTTTCGTGTTTTTTATAGGTAACAAGCTCAAAAACACTTAAAATATACCTTTTTGGTAAAGTTTTTCTATTTCTTTATATTGGTTGGTTTGCATCCGTTTTAGCGTTTTTCTACGTAAAACACTGAGAAGACAAGTTTTCAGTAATTTTGTTTTCAATTCCCATATAGAGTGAGTTCCTTATTATTTATCGTTTTGGTGCCTAACATACTGAACAACACTCAAAAGACAGATTTCTGATAAGGTCGTTTAATTTCTTCATATAGGAGGCTTTGCATGCACTTTAGGGTTTGGTACACAAGAGTCCGAAAAAATAGCTAAAATTAACTTTTTTGATAATATTCTTTTATCATATAATTGCCCTGAATTTTCCCAGAATTTTGGCATCTCGGTACCTATGAAGATAAATAACAAAAAAAAAAAAATCCTATTTTTTTATTTTTATTTATTTATTTATTTTTTCTCAATAAAGAGTGTTATTTGTGGGATTTAGCTTTTTGGTACTTAAGGAACATAAAAACACTCATAATACACGTTTCTCGTAATGTTTTTTCGTTTCCCAAACATAAGGTTCTTTGCATGTATTTAAGCGTTTTTATAGATAACATGATCAAAAACACTCAAAAAACAAGGTTTTGGTAATGTTATTCTGTTTCTCCATAAAGTGTGTTTTCCATGCGTTTTAGCAGTTTTGTATATAAGGAGCCCAAAAACACTTAAAGACAAGTTTTTGGTATAAATTGGTGTTATTCCAATGTAATGTGATTGCCCTGCTTTTCAGTGCTTTATTTCCTATGACGCTCAAAAATACTTAAAAGACACTTTTCTGGTAATGTCATTTTTTTCTCACATAAAGGTGGTTTTGCGTGCAATTTGGGATTTTGGTAACTAAGAATGTGAAAAGCACTCAAAATACACGCATTTAGTAAGATTGTTCTTTTTCTCAATTAAGAGTGTTATTCATGAGTTTCAGTATTTTGGTATCTAGGAAATCTCCCCATATACACGAGTTTTTGCGTTTTTTGCTTTGTGGTTCTTTTGAACTATAAAACACTCATTATACACTTTTCTTGCAATGTCCTTTTGTTTACCAATAGAGAGTGCTTTGCATCAATTTTCGTGTTTTTTGTAGGTAAAAAGCTCAAAAACACTTAAAATATACCTTTTTGGTAACGTTTTAACGTTTTTTGGTATCCGTTTTAACGTTTTTTTTTTTACGTAAAACACTGAAAAGATACGTTTTCAGTAACTTTGTTTTGGATTCCCATATAGAGTGAGTTTCTAATTATTTGTCGTTTTGGTGCCTAACATGCTAAAAAACACTCAAAACACAGATTTCTGGTAAGGTCGTTTAATTTCCTCATATTGGAGGCTTTGCATGCAATTTAGGGTTTGTTACATAACAGTCCGAAAAAAAAAGCTGAAATTAACTTTTTTTATAATATTGTTTTATCACATAATTGCCCTGAATTTTCCCAGAACTTTGGCATGTCGGTACCTATGAAGATGAATAACAAAAAAAAAAAAAAAATCCTATATATTTTATTTTTTTATTTTTTATTTTTTTTAAATAAAGTGTTATTTCTGGGTTTTAGCTTTTTGGTACTTAAGGAACTTAAAAATACACTCATAATACACGTTTCTCGTAATGTCCTTTAGTTTCCCAAATATAATGTTCTTTGCATGTACTTAAGCGATTTTATAGATAATATGATCAAAAATACTCAAAATACATGTTTTTGTTAATGTTATTCTGTTTCTCCATAAAGTTTGTTTTGCATGCGTTTTAGCGGTTTGGTATATAAGGGGTTAAAAAACACTTAAAGGCAAATTCTTCGTAAAAGTTGGTTTTATTCCCATGTAATGTCATCGTTTTGCTTTTTAGTGCTTTGTTTCGTATCACGTTGGAAAACACTCAAAAGACACTTTTCTGGTAATGTCATTTTTTTTTTCCCAAATGAAGCTAGTTTCGCATGTAATTTGGCATTTTCATAACTAAAAACGTGAAAAACACTCAAAATACAGAATTTGGTAAGGTAGTTCTGTTTATCGATTAAAAGTGTTATTTATGCATTTATTCATTTTGGTATGTAAGAAATTTCTCTATATACACGAGTTTTTTGCGTTTATTGCCTTGTTGTTGTTTTAAAACTATAAAACACTCATTATACACGTTTCTCGTAATGTCCTTTTGTTTCCTAATATAGAGTGCTTTACATCCATTTTTGCATTTTTTGTAGGTAACAAGCTCAAAAACACTCAAAATATATCTTTTTAGTAATGTTATTCTATTTCTTCATATAGGATGGTTTGTATCCGCTTTAGCGTTTTTCTACGTAAAACACTGAACAGACACGTTTTCAGTAATTTTGTTTTTGGATTCACATATTGACTGACTTCCATATTATTTATCGTTTTCGTGCCTAACTTGCTGAAAATGACTGAAAAGACAGGTTTCTGTTAAAGTCGTTTAACTTCCCTATATAGGTGGATTTGCATGCACTTTAGGGTTTTTTTACATAACAATCCGAAAAAAAAGCTATAAATTAACTTTTATGATAATGTTCTTTTTTCCACATAAATTCCCTGAATTTTGGCAGAATTTTGGCATCTCGATACCTATGAAGATAAATAACAAAAAAAAAAATCCCATTTTTTTTTGTTTTATTTATTTATTTTTTTTTCTAAAAAGTGCTATTTGTGGGTTTTAGCTTTTTGGTACTAAAGGAACTTAAAAATTACTCATAATACACGTTTCTCGTAATGTTCTTTCGTTTCCCAAACATAAGGTTCTTTGCATGTATTTAAGCGTTTTTATAGATAATATGATCAAAAACACTCAAAATACATGTATTTGGTAATGTTATTCGGTTTCTGCATAAAATATAAGTTGCATGCGTTTTAGCGTTTTGTTATATAAGGAGCTCAAAAACACTTAAAGGCAAGTTCTTGGTAAAATTTGGTTTTATTCCCATGTAATGTGATTGCCCTGGCTTTTAGTGCTTTATTGCGTAACACGCTCAAAAACACTGAAAAGACATGCAAAGCCTCTCATATGAGGAAATTAAAGACCTTACCAGAAATCTGTCTTTTGAGTGTTTTTCAGCATGTTAGGCACCAAAACGATAAATAATAAGAAACTCACTCTATGTGGGAATCCAAAAGAAAATTACTGAAAACGTGTCTTCTCGGTGTTTTACGTAGAAAAACGCTAAAACTGATACAAACAAACCAATATCAAGAAGTAGAAAAATATTACCAAAAATGTATATTTTGAGTGTTTATGAGCTTGTTACCTACAAAAAAACGCGTAAATGGATACAAAGCACTCTATATTAGGAAACAAATGGACATTGCGAGAAAAGTGTATAATGAATGTTTTATACTTCAAAAAAACCACAAGGCAAAAAACGCAAAAACTCGTGTATATGCTGAAACTCATGAATAACACACTTAATTGAGAAACAGAGCAAACTTACTAGATACGTGTCAAAAACACTAAAAGGCAAGTTCTTCGTAAAAGTTGGTTTTAATCCCATGTAATGTGATTGCCCTGCTTTTTAGTGCTTTATTGCCTAACACGCTAAAAAACACTCAAAGACACTTTTCTGGTAATGTCATTTTTTTCACACATAAAGCTAGTTTCGCATGGAATTTGGGGTTTTGGTAACTAAGAATGTAAAAAAAACACTCAAAATACACGCTTTTGTAAGGTTGTTCTGTTTCTTGATTAAGAGTGTTATTCATGAGTTTCAGTATTTTGGTATCTTAGATACTTCTCCATACAGTCGAGTTTTTGCGTTTTTTGCCTTGTGATTCTGGTGAAACTATAAAACACTAATTATACACGTTTCTCGTTATGTCCTTTTTTTTTCCTTATACAGAGTGCATTGCATCCATTTTCGCGTTTTTTTTTATGTAACAAGCTCAAAAACACACAAAATATACTTTTTTGGTTATGTTATTTTATTTCTTCATATTGGTTGGTTTGCATTTGTTTTAGCGTTTTTCTACGTAAATCTTTTAAAAGACACGTTTTCAGTAATTTTCATTTGGATTTCCATATAGAGTGACTTTCATATTATTTATCGTTTTGGTACCTAACATGAAGAAAAACACTCAAAAGACAGATTTCTTATAAAGTCGTTAAATTTCATCAAATACTTTGCATACACTTTATGGTTTGGAACATAACTCCGAAAAAAAAGGTAAAATTAACTTTTTCGATAATGTTCTTTTTTCCATATAATTTCCCTGAATTTTGGCAGAATTTTGGCATATTGGTACCTATGAACATCAATAACAAAAAATGAAAATGTTATTTTTTTATTTATTTTTATTTTTTTCTCTATAAAGAGTTTTATTTGTAGGTTTCAACGTTTTGGTACTTAAGGAACTTAAAAACATTCATAATACACATTTCTCGTAATGTCCTTTCGTTTTTCAAATATGGGGACCTTTAAGCGTTTTTATAGGTAACATGATAAAAAACACTCAAAACACTTGCTTTTGGTAATGTTATTCTGCTTCTCCAGAAAGGAGTGTTTTGCATACGTTTTAACGATTTGGTATGTAAGAAGCTGAAAAACACTTAAAGGCACGTTCTTGGTAAAAGTCGGTTTTATTCCAATGTGATATGATTGCCCTGCTTTTTAGTTCTTTATTGCTTAACACGCTCAAAAACACTGAAAAGACACTTCTGGTAATGTCATTCTTTTCCCACATAAAGCTAGTTTCGCACGCTATTAGGGGTTTTGCTAAGAATGTGAAAAAAAACATTCAAAATACACGCATTTGGTAATGTTGTTCTGTTTCTCAATTAAGATTGTTATTCATGAGTTTAAGCATTTTGGTATCTACGAAACTTCTTTATATACACGAGTTTTTGCGTTTTTTGCCTTGTGGTTCTTGTGAACCACAAGTTCCTTTGCCCGAAAATAATAAGACACTCATTATACATGTTTCTCGTAATGTCCTTTTCTTTCCCAATAAGGAGTGGCTTGAATCCATTTTCGCGTTTTTTGTAGGTAACAAGCTCAAAAACACTCAAAATATACCTTTTTGGTAATGTTATTCTATTTCTTCATATTGGTTGGTTTTCATCAGTTTTAGCATTTTTCTACGTAAAACACCGAAAAGACACGTTTTCAGTAATTTTGTTTTCGATTCCCAAAGAATATTGACAGAATTTTGGCATCTTAGTACCTATGAAGATGAATAACAAAAAAAAAAATATATATATATATATATTTTTTTTTTCTCTCTATAAAGAGTGTTATTTGTGGGTTTTAGCTTTTTTGGTACTTAAGGAACTTAAAAACACTCATAATACACGTTTCTCGTAATGTCCTTTCATTTCCCAAAAAATGCATGTATTTAAGCGTTTTTATTGGTAACATGATCAAAAACACTCAAAATACATGTTTTTGGTAATGTTATTCTGTTTACCATTAAGTGTATTTTGCATGCATTTTAGTGTTTTGGTATATAAGGAGCTCAGATACACTTAAAGGCAAGTTGTTGTTAAAAATTGGTTTTATTCCAATGTAATGTGATTGCCCTGCTTTTTAGTGCTTTATTGCCTAACACGCTTAAAAACACTCTAAAGACATTTTTCTAGTAATGTCATTTTTTTCCCACATAAAGCTGGTTTCGCATGCAATTTGGGGTTTTGGTAACTAAGAATGTGAAAAGTACTCGAAATACACGCATTTAGTAAGATTGTTCTGTTTCTCAATTAAGTGTGTTATTGCAGAGTTTCAGCATTTTGGAATGTAAGAAATATCTCTATATACACGAGTTTTTTGCGTTTTTTGCCTTGTAGTTCTTATGAAACTATAAAAACACTCATTATACACGTTTTTCGTAATGTCCTTTTGCTTCCAAATATAGAGTGCTTTCCATCCATTTTCGCGTTTTTTGTAGGTAACAATATCAAAAACACTCAAAATATACCTTTTTGGTAATGTTATTTTATTTCTTCATATTGGTTGGTTTGCATCCATTTTAGCGTTTTTCTACGTAAAACACCGAAAAGACACGATTTTAGTAATTTTGTTTTGGATTCCCATATTGATTGACTTCCATGTTATTTATCGTGTATGTTCTAAACATGCTGAAAAACACTCATAAGACCGTTTTCTCGCTAAGACGTTTAATTTCCCCATATAGGTGGCTTTGCATGCAGTTTAGGGGTTTGGTACATAACAGTCCGAAAAAAAGCTAAATTTAACTTTTTTCATAATGTTCTTATTTCACATAATTTCCTGAATTTTGCCCGAATTCTGGCATCTCGGTACCTGTGAAGATGAATAAGAAAGAAAAAAAATATATAATGTATTTTTTTTTATTTATTTATTGTTTCTCAATAAAGAATGTTATTTGTGGCTTTTAGCTTTTTGGTAATTAATGAACTTAAAGACACTCATAATACACGTTTCTCGTAATCTCCTTTCGCTTCCCAAAAATAGTGTTCTTTGCATGTATTTAAACGTTTTTATTGGTAACATGATCAAACATACTCAAAATACATATTTTTGGTAATGTTATTCTGTTTCACAATAAAGAGTGTTTTGCATGCGTTTTAGTGTTTTGGTATATAAGGAGCTCAAAAACACTTAAAGGCAAGTTCTTGGTAAAAATTCGTTTTCTTCCAATGTAATGTGATTGCCCTCTTTTTTAGAGCTTTATTGCCTATCACGCTCAAAAACACTCAAAAGACACTTTTCTCGTAAAGTCTTTTTTTTCCCACAAATCTATTTTCGCATGCAATTTGGGGTTTTGGTAACTCAAAGTACACGCATTTATTAAGCTTGTTCTGTTTCTCAATTAGGTGTGTTATACATGAGTTTTAGCATTTTTGTATCTAGGAAACCTCTCCATATACACGAGATTTTGCGTTTTTTTTTTTTTTTGCCTTGTGGTTGTTTTGAACTATAAAACACTCATTATACACTTTTCTTGCAATGTCCTTTTGTTTCCCAATATAGAGTGCTTTGCATCAATTTTCGTGTTTTTTTGTCGGTAACAAGCTCAAAAACACTCAAAATATACCTTTTTAGCAACGTTTTTCTATTTCTTAATATTGGTTGCTTTGCATCCGTTTTAGCGTTTTTCTACGTAAAACACTGAGAAGACACGTTTTCAGTAACTTTGTTTTGGATTCCCATATAGAGTGAGTTCCTTATTATTTATCGTTTTGGTGCCTAACATGCTAAAAAACACAAAAAAAAAAAACAGATTTCTGGTAGGGTCGTTTAATTTCCTAATATAGGAGGCTATTTTTTTTTTTTATTTATTTTCTAAATAAAGAGTGTTATTTGTGGGTTTTAGCTTTTTGGTACTTAAGGAACTTAAAAAACCTTTTTAGTAATGTTTTTCTATTTCTTGATATTGGTTGGTTTGCATCCGTTTTAGCGTTTTCAGCAATTTTGTTTTGGTTTCTCATATAGAGTGAGTTCCTTATTATTTATCGTTTTGGTGCTTAACATGCTGAAAATCACTCAAAAAACAGATTTCTGGTAAGGTCGTTTAATTTCCTCATATAGTAGTCTTTATATACACTTTAGGGTTTGGTACATAAGAGTCCGAAAAAAAAGCTAAAATTAACTTTTTTGATCATTTTCTTTTATCATATAATAGCCCTGAATTTTCCCAGAATTTTGGCATCTCGGTACCTATGAAGATGAATAACAAAAAAAAAAAATCCTATTTTTTATTTTCTTACCTTTTTTTTTCTAAATAAAGAGAGTTATTTGTGTGTTTTAGCTTTTTGGTACTTAGGGAACTTAAGAACACTTATAATACACATTTCTCGCAATGTCCTTTCGTTTCGCAAACATAAGGTTCTTTGCATGTATTTTTTTTTTTTTTTATGTAGGAAGGATACTGGCCAAGGGCAACAAAAATCAAATAAAAAAAAAATGCCCACTGAAATGCCAGTCCCTAAAAGGGTCAAAGCAGTTATCAAAAATTGGTGGATAAGTGTCTTGAAACCTCCCTCTTGAAGGAATTCAAGTCATAGGAAGGTGGAAATACAGAAGCAGGCAAGGAGTTCCAGAGTTTACCAGAGAAAGGGATGAATGATTGAGAATACTGGTTAACTCTTGCGTTAGAGAGGTGGACAGAATAGGAGTGAGAGAAAGAAGAAAGTCTTGTGCAGCGAGGCCGCGGAAGGAGGGGAGGCATGCAGTTAGCAAGATCAGAAGAGCAGTTAGCATGAAAATAGCGGTAGAGATGCAACATTGCGGCGGTGAGAAAGAGGCTGAAGACAGTCAGTTAGAGGAGAGGAGTTGATGAGACGAAAAGCTTTTGATTCCACCCTGTCTAGAACAGCAGTATGAGTGGAACCCCCCCAGACATGTGAAGCATACTCCATACATGGACGGATAAGGCCCTTGTACAGAGTTAGCAGCTGGGGGGGTGAGAAAAACTGGCGGAGACGTCTCAGAACACCTAACTTCATAGAAGCTGTTTTAGCTAGAGATGAGATGTGAAGTTTCCAGTTCAGATTATAAATAAAGGACAGACCGAGGATGTTCAGTGTAGAAGAGGGGGACAGTTGAGTGTCATTGAAGAAGAGGGGATAGTTGTCTGGAAGATTGTGTCGAGTTGATAGATGGAGGAATTGAGTTTTTGAGGCATTGAACAATACCACGTTTGCTCTGCCCCAATCAGAAATTTTAGAAAGATCAGAAGTCAGGCGTTCTGTGGCTTCCCTGCGTGATATGTTTACCTCCTGAAGGGTTGGACGTCTATGAAAAGACGTGGAAAAGTGCAGGGTGGTATCATCAGTGTAGGAGTGGATAGGACAAGAAGTTTGGTTTAGAAGATCATTAATGAATAATAAGAAGAGAGTGGGTGACAGGACAGAACCCTGAGGAACACCACTGTTAATAGATTTAGGAGAAGAACAGTGACCGTCTACCACAGCAGCAATAGAACGGTCAGAAAGGAAACTTGAGATGAAGTTACAGAGAGAAGGATAGAAACCGTAGGAGGGTAGTTTGGAAATCAAAGCTTTGTGCCAGACTCTATCAAAGGCTTTTGATATGTCCAAGGCAACAGCAAAAGTTTCACCAAAGTCTCTAAAAGAGGATGACCAAGACTCAGTAAGGAAAGCCAGAAGATCACCAGTAGAGCGGCCTTGACGGAACCCATACTGGCGATCAGATAGAAGGTTGTGAAGTGATAGATGTTTAAGAATCTTCCTGTTGAGGATAGATTCAAAAACTTTAGATAAGCAGGAAATTAAAGCAATAGGACGGTAGTTTGAGGGATTAGAGCGGTCACCCTTTTTAGGAACAGGTTGAATGTAGGCAAACTTCCAGCAAGAAGGAAAGGTAGATGTTGACAGACAGAGCTGAAAGAGTTTGACTAGGCAAGGTGCAAGCACGGAGGCACAGTTTCGGAGAACAATAGGAGGTACCCCATCAGGTCCATAAGCCTTCTGAGGGTTTAGGCCAGCGAGGGCATGGAAAACATCATTACGAAGAATTTTAATACGAGGCATGAAGTAGTCAGAGGGTGGAGGAGAGGGAGGAACAAGCCCAGAATCGTCCAAGGTAGAGTTTTTAGCAAAGGTTTGAGCAAAGAGTTCAGCTTTAGAAATAGATGTGATAGCAGTGGTGCCATCTGGTTGAAGTAGAGGAGGGAAAGAAGAAGAAGCAAAGTTATTGGAGATATTTTTGGCTAGATGCCAGAAATCACGAGGGGAGTTAGATCTTGAAAGGTTTTGACATTTTCTGTTAATGAAGGAGTTTTTGGCTAGTTGGAGAACAGACTTGGCATGATTCCGGGCAGAAATATAAAGTGCATGAGATTCTGGTGAAGGAAGGCTTAAGTACCTTTTGTGGGCCACCTCTCTATCATGTATAGCACGAGAACAAGCTGTGTTAAACCAAGGTTTAGAAGGTTTAGGACGAGAAAAAGAGTGAGGAATGTACGCCTCCATGCCAGACACTATCACCTCTGTTATGCGCTCAGCACACAAAGACGGGTCTCTGACACGGAAGCAGTAGTCATTCCAAGGAAAATCAGCAAAATACCGCCTCAGGTCCCCCCAACTAGCAGAGGCAAAACGCCAGAGGCACCTTCGCTTAGGGGGATCCTGAGGAGGGATTGGAGTGATAGGACAAGATAAAGATATGAGATTGTGATCGGAGGAGCCCAACGGAGAAGAAAGGGTGACAGCATAAGCAGAAGGATTAGAGGTCAGGAAAAGGTCAAGAATGTTGGGCGTATCTCCAAGACGGTCAGGAATACGAGTAGGGTGTTGCACCAATTGCTCTAGGTCATGGAGGATAGCAAAGTTGTAGGCTAGTTCACCAGGATGGTCAGTGAAGGGAGAGGAAAGCCAAAGCTGGTGGTGAACATTTTATAGATAAAATGATCAAAAACACTCAAAATATATGTTTTTGGTAATTTTATTCTGTTTTTCCATAAAAGGTGTTTTACATGCGTTTTAGCGTTTTGGTATGTAATGAGCTCAAAAAAACTTAAAGGCAAGTTCTTGGTAAAAATTGTTTTTATTCCCATGTAATGTGATTACCCTGCTTTTTAGTGCTTTATTGCCTAACACACTCAAAAACACTCAAAATACACTTTTCTGGTAATATCTTTTTTTTTCCAACATAAAGCTAGTTTTGCATGGAATTTGGGGTTTTGGTAACTAAGAATGTGAAAAAAACTCAAAACACAGGCATTTAGTAAGGTTGTTCTATTTCTTAATTAAAAGTGTTATGAGCTTCAGCATTTTGGTATGTAAGAAACTTTTCTAATACACACATTTGGTAAGGTATTTCTGTTTCAAAACTAAAAGTGTTATTCATGAGTTTCAGCTTTTTGGTATGTAAGAAATTTCTTGATGTACACGAGTTTTTGAGTTTTTTACCTTGTGGTTCTTGTGAAACTATAAAAGACTCATACACGTTTCTTGTAATGTCCTTTTCTTTGCCAATATAAAGTGCTTTCCATCCATTTTTGCATTTTTTGTAGGTAACAAGCTCAAAAACACATCAAAATATATCTTTTTAGTAATGTTATTCTATTTCTTCATATTGGTTGGTTTACATCCGTTTTAGCGTTTTTCTACGTAAATCACTGAAAACACACGTTTTCAGTAATATTTTTGAAATTGCTGAAAAACATTCAAAAGACAGGTTTCTGGAATAGTCGTTTTATTTCCCCATATAGTTGGATTTGCATGAATTTCAGGGTTTCTACATAACTCCGGTTAAAAAAGGTAAATTATTTTTTTATAATGATTTTTTTTTTACAAAATTTCCATGAATTTTGCCAGAATTTTGGCATCTCGGTACCTATGAAGATGAATAACAAAATTTTTTTTTTTTCTCTCTATAAAGTGTTATTTGTGGGTTTTAGCTTTTTGGTACTTAAGGAACTTAAAAACACGATTTTCGTAATGTTCTTTTGTTATACAAACATAGGGTTCTTTGCATGTATTTAAGCGTTTTTATAGGTAACATGATCAAAAACGCTCAAGATACATGTTTTTGGTAATGTTATTCTGTTTCTCCATAAAGGGTGTTTTGCATGCGTTTTAGCGATTTGGTATGTAATGAGTTAAAAAACACTTAAAAGCAATTTCTTCGTAAAAGTTGGTTTTATTCCCATGTAATGTGATTGTTCTGGTGTTTAGTGTTTTGTGTCATATCAAGCTCAAAAAGACTAAAAAGACACTTTTTTTGGTAATGTCATTTTTTTTTTCCCACATGAAGGTAGTTTCGCATGTAATTTGGCATTTTCGTAACCAAGAATGTGAGAAACACTCAAAATACACAATTTGGTAAGGTAGATCTGTTTATCGATTAAAAGTTTTATTCATACATTTATTCATTTGGTATGTAAGAAATTTCTCTATATACACGAGTTTTTGCGTTTATTGCCTTGTGGTTCTTTAAAAACTATAAAACACTAATTATACACTTTTCTCGTAATGTCGTTTTGTTTCCTAATATGCTTTATATCCATTTTTGCATTTTTTGTAACAAGCTCAAAAACACTGAAAATATATCTTTTTGGAAATGTTATTCTATTTCTTCATATAGGTTGGTTTGCATCCGCTTTAGCGTTTTTCTACGTAAAACACTGAAAAGACACGTTTTCAGTAATTTTGTTTTGGATTCACATATTGACTGACTTCCATATTATTTATCGTTTTGATGCTTAACATGCTGAAAATGACTGAAAAGACAGGTTTCTGGTAAAGTCGTTTAACTTCCCTATATAGGTGGCTTTGCATGCACTTTAGGGTTTGGTACATATCAATCCAAAAAAAAAGCTATAACTAACTTTTTTGGTAATATTCTTTTTTCCACATAAATTCCCTGAAATTTGGCAGAATTTTGGCATCTCAGTACCCATAAGGATGAATAACAAAAAAAAAATCCCTTTTTTTAATTTTTTTATATTTTTTTTATTTATTTATTTATTTTTTCTAAATAAAGAGTGTTATTTGTGGGTTTTAGCTTTTAGATACTGAAGGAACTTAAAAAAACACTCATAATACACGTTTCTCGTAATGTCCTTTCGTTTCCTAAACATAAGGTACTTTGCATGTATTTAATCGTTTTTATAGATAACATGATCAAAAACACAAAAATAATATTATTCTGTTTCTCCATAAAATGTGTTTTGCATGCGTTTTACCATTTTGGTATGTAAGGAGCTCAAAAACACTTAAAGGCAAGTTCTTGGTAAAATTTGGTTTAATTCCCATGTAATGTGATTGCCCTTCCTTTTAGTACTTTCTTGCGTAACACGCTCAAAAACACTAAAAAGACATGCAAGGCCTTGCATATGAGGAAATTAAAGAACTTACCAGAAATCTGTCTTTTGAGTGTTTTTCAGCATGTTAGGCACCAAAATGATAAATAATAAGGAACTCACTCTATGTGGGAATCCAAAAGAAAATTACTGAAAACGTGTCTTCTCAGTGTTTTACGTAGAAAAACGCTAAAACTGATGCAAACCAACCAATATCAAGAAGCAGAAAAACATTACCAAAAATGTATATTTTGAGTGTTTTTCAGCTTGTTACCTACAAAAAAAAAAAACGCAAAAATTGATACAAAGCACTCTATATTGGGAAACAAAGGGACATTGCGAGAAAACTGTATAATGAATGTTTTATAGTTCAAAAAAACCACAACGCAAAAAACGGAAAAACTCGTGTATATGGAGAAGTTTCTTAGATACCAAAATGCTGAAACTTCGTAAAAGTTGGTTTTATTCCCATGTAATGTGATTGCCCTGCTTTTTTAATGCTTTATTGCCTAACACGCTCAAAAACACTCAAAGACACTTTTCTGGTAATGTCATTTTTTTCCCACATAAAGCTAGTTTCGCATGGAATTTGGTGTTTTGGTAACTAAGAATATAAAAAAAACACTCAAAGTACAAGCATTTAGTAAGGTTGCTCTGTTTCTTAATTAAGAGTGTTATTCATGAGTTTCAGCATTTTGGTGTCTTAGAAACTTCTCCACACAGACCAGTTTTTGCGTTTTTTGCCTTGTGATTCTGGTGAAACTATAAAATACTCATTATACACGTTTGTCGTTATGTCCTTTTTCTTCCTAATATACAGTGCTTTGCATTCATTTTTTTTTATGTAACAAGTTCAAAAACACACAAAATATACTTTACTGGTAATGTTATTCTATTTTTTTTTTTCATATTGGTTGGTTTGCATCCGTTTTAGCGTTTTTCTACGTAAATCTTTTAAAAGACACGTTTTCAGTAATTTTGTTTTGGATTTCCATATAGAGTGACTTTCATATTATCTATCGTTTTTGTGCCTAACATGCGGAAAAACACTCAAAAGACAGGTTTCTTGTAAAGTCGTTAAATTTTCCCAAATAGGTGGCTTTGCATACACTTTATGGTTTGGTACATAACTCCGAAAAAAAGGTAAAATTAACTTTTTCGATAATGTTCTTTTTTACACATAATTTCCCTTAATTTTGGCAGAATTTTGGCATCTTGGTACCTATGAACATCAATAACAAAAAAAAAAAATGCTATTTTTTATTTATTTATTTTTTTCTCTATAAAGAGTGTTATTTGTAGGTTTTAACGTTTTGGTACTTAAGGAACTTAAAAACATTCATAATACACATTTCTCGTAATGTCCTTTCGTTTCCCAAATATAGGGATCTTTGCATGTATTTAAGCGTTTTTATAGGTAACATGATAAAAAACACTCAAAACACTTGTTTTTGGTAATGTTATTCTGTTTCTCCATAAAGGAGTGTTTTGCATGAATTTTAGCGTTTTGGTATGTAAGGAGCTCAAAAACACATAATAGCAAGTTCTTGGTCATAGTTGGTTTTATTCCCATGTAATGTGATTGCCCTGCTTTTTAGTGCTTTATTGCCTAACACGCTCAAAAACACTCAAAAGACACTTCTGGTAATGTCATTTTTTTCCCACATAAAGCTAGTTTCGCACGCTATTTGGGATTTTGCTAAGAATGTGAAAAACACTGAAAATACACGCTTTTGGTAATGTTGTTCTGTTTCTCAATTAAGATTGTTCTTCATTAGTTTCAGCATTTTCGTATCTAAGAAACTTCTTTATATACACGAGTTTTTGCGTTTTTTGCCTTGTGGTTCTTGTGAACCACAAGTTCTTTTGCCGGAAAATAATAAGACACTCATTATACACGTTTCTCGTAATGTCCTTTTCTTTCCCAATAGGGAGTGCTTTGCATCCATTTTCGCGTTTTTTTGTAGGTAACAAGCTCAAAAACACTCAAAATATACATTTTTGGTAATGTTATTTTATTTCTTCATATTGGTTGATTTGCATCCGTTTTAGTGTTTTTCTACGTAAAACACCGAAAAGACACGTTTTCAGTAATTTTGTTTTCGATTCCCAAAGAATATTGCCAGAATTTTGGCATCTTAGTACCTATGAAGAAATTTTTTTTTTTTTTCTCTATAAAGAGTGTTATTTTTGGGTTTTAGCTTTTTTGGTACTTAAGGAACTTAAAAACACTCATAATACTCGTTTCTCGTAATGTCCTTTCGTTTCCCAAACATAAGGTTCTTTGCATGTATTTAAGCGTTTCTATAAATAACATAATCAAAAACACTCAAAATACTCTGTTTCTCCATAAAGGGTGTTTTGCATGCGTTTTAGCGTTTTGGTATGTAAGGGGTAAAAAAAAAAAACACTTAAAGGCAAGTTCTTCGTAAAGTTCGTTTTATTCCCATGTAATGTGATTCTTCTGCTTTTTAGTGCTTTGTTGCATATCACGCTCAAAAACACTCAAAAGACACTTTTCTGGTAATATTTTTTTTTCTAACATAAAGCTAGTTTCGCATGTAATTTGGGATTTTCGTAACTAAGAATGTGAAAAACACTCAAAATACACACATTTGGTAATGTAGATCTGTTTCTCAATTATAAGTGTTATTCATGCATTTCAGCATTTTGGTAAGTAAGAAACTTCTCTATATACACGAGTTTTTGCGTTTTTTGCCTTGTGGTTCGTGTGATACTATAAAACAATCATTATACACGTTTCTCTAAATGTCCTTTTGCTTCTCAATATAGAGTGCTTTTACATCCATTTTCCCGTTTTTTGTAGGTAAAAAGCTCAAAAACACTTTTTGGTAATGTTATTTCATTTCTTCATATTGGTTGGTTTGCATCCGTTTTAGCGTTTTTTCTACGTAAAACACTGGAAAGACACGTTTTCAGTAATTTTGTTTTGGATTCACATATTGACTGACTTCCTTATTATTTATCGGTTTGGTGCCTAATATGCTGAAAAACACTGAAAACACAGGTTTCTGATAAAGTCGTTTAATTTCCTCATATAGGTGGCTTTGCATGCACTTTAGGGTTTGGTAAATAACAATCCGAAAAAAAAGCTATAATTAAATTTTTTGATAATGTTCTTTTTTCCTTATAAATTCCCTGAATTTTGGCAGAATTTTGGCATCTCGGTACTTATGAAAATCAAAACAAAAAAAAATGTTTTTTTTTTCTCTCTCTCTTTAAAGAGTGTTATTTGTGGGTTTTAACGTTTTGGTACTTAAGGAACTTAAAAACAGTCATAATACACGTTTCTCGTAATGTCCTTTCGTTTCCCAAAGATAGGGTTCTGTGCATGTATTTAAGCGTTTTTATAGGTAACATGATCAAAAACACTTAAAACATATTTTTTGTAATGTTTTTTTCTGCTTCTCCATAAAGGAGTGTTTTGCATGCGTTTTAGCGTTTTGGTATGTAAGGAGCTCAAAAACACATAATAGCAAGTTCTTGGTCATAGTTGGTTTTATTCCCATGTAATGTGATTGCCCTGCTTTTTAGTGATTTATTGCCTAACACGCTCAAAAACACTCAAAAGGCACTTCTGGTAATGTCATTTTTTTCCCACATAAAGCTAGTTTCGCATGCTATTTGGGATTTTTCTAAATAAGAATGTGAAAAACACTTAAAATACACGCTTTTGGTAAGGTTGTTCTGTTTCTCAATTAAGATTGTTATTCATGAGTTTCAGCATTTTGGTATCTAAGAAACTTCTTTATATACACGAGTTTTTGCGTTTTTTGCCTTGTGGTTCTTGTGAACCACAAGTTCTTTTGCTTAAAAATAATAAGACACTCATTATACACGTTTCTCGTAATGTCCTTTTGTTTCCCAATAGAGAGAGCTTTGCATCCATTTTCACCTTTTTTGTAGGTAACAAGCTCAAAACACTCAAAATATACCTTTTTGGTAATGTTTTTTTTTTTTTGTCATATTGGTTGGTTTGCATCCATTTTAGCGTTTTTCTACGTAAAACACCGAAAAGACACGTTTTCAGGAATTTTGTTTTGGATTCCCATATAGAGTGACTTCCATGTTATTTATCGTTTTGGTGCCTAACATGCTAAAAAAAACACTCAAAAGACAGTTTTCTGGCAAAGACTTTTGATTTCCCCATATAGGTGGTTTTGCATGCACTTTAGGGTTTGCTACATAACAGTCGAAAAAAAAAAGAAGCTAAAATTAACTTTTTTGATAATGTTCTTATTTCACAAAATTTCATGAATTTTGCAGAATTTTGGCATCTCGGTACCTGTGAAGATGAATAAGAAAGAAAAAAAATATCCTATTTTTTTATTTATTTATTTTTTTTTTCTTAATAGAAAGTTATTTGTGGCTTTTAGTTTTTTGCTACTTAATGAATTTAAAAACACTCATAATACACGTTTCTCGTAATGTCCTTTCGTTTCCCACAAAAAGAGTTCTTAGCATGTATTTAAGCGTTTTATTGGTAACATGATCAAAAACACTCAAAATACATGTTTTTGGTAATGTTATTCTGTTTCTCCATAAAGTGTGTTTTGCATGCGTTTTAGCGTTTTGGTATATAAGGAGCTCAAAAACACTTAAAGGCAAGTTCTTGGTAAACATTGGTTTTATTCTAATGTAATGTGATTACCCTTGTTTTTAGTGCTTTACTGCCTATCACGCTCAAAAACACTCAATAGACACTTTTCTGAAAAAGTCCATTTTTTTTTTTTTTTTACCACATAAAGCTGGTTTCGTAATTAATTTGGGTTTTGGGTAACTAAGAATGTGAAAAAGCATTCAAAATACACTCATTTAGTAAGGTTTTTCTGTGTCTCAATTAAGAGTGTTATTCATGAGTTTCAGCATTTCGGTATCTAGGAACCTTCTCCATATACACGAGTTTTTGCGTTTTTTGCCTTGTGGTTCTTTTGAACTATAAAACACTCATTATACACTTTTCTCGCAATGTCCCTTTCTTTCCCAATGTAGAGTGCTTTGCATCAATTTTTTGCGTTTTTTTGTAGGTAACAAGCTCAAAAACACTCAAAATGTACCTTTATGGTAATGTTTTTCTGTTTTTGATATTGGTTGGTTTGCATCCGTTTTAGCGTTTTTCTACGTAAAATACTGAGAAGACACGTTTTAAGTAATTTTGTTTTGGATTCCCATATTGAGTGAGTTCATTATTATTTATCGTTTTGGTGCCTAACATGCTGAAAACACTCAAAAGACAGATTTCTGGTAAAGTCATTCAATTTCGTCATATAGGAGGCTTTGCATGCTCTTTAGGGTTTGGTACATAACAGTCCGAAAAAAAAGCTAAAATCAATTTTTTGGGTAATATTATTTTATCATATAATTCCCCTGAATATTCCCAGAATTTTGTCATCTCGGTACCTATGAAGATGAATGACAAAAAAAAAAAAAAAAATTCTATTTTTTATTTATTTAATTATTTTATTTTTTTTTGTAAATAAAGAGTGTTATTTGTGGGTTTTAGCTTTTTGGTACTTAAGGAACTTAAAAACACTCATAATACACGATTTTCGTAATGTCCTTTCGTTTCCCAAATATAAGGTTCTTTCTATGTATATAAGCGTTTTTATAGATAACATGATCAAAAACACACAAAATACATGTTTTTGGTAATGTTATTCTGTTTCTCCATAAAGTGTGTTTTGCAGGTGTTTTAGCGTTTTGGTATATAAGGAGCTCAAAAACACTTAAATGCAAGTTCTTGGTAAAAATTGGTTTTATTCGAATTTAATGTGATTCCCCTGCTTTTTAGTGCTTTATATCCTATCACGCTCAAAAACACTCAAAAGACACTTTTTTGGGAATGTCATTTTTTCCCACATAAATCTGGTTTCGCATGCAATTTGGGGTTTTGGTAACTAAGAATGTGAAAAACTCTCAAAATACACGCATTTAGTAAGGTTGTTCTGTTTTTCAATTAAGAATGTTATTCATGAGTTTCAGCATTTTGGTATCTAAGAAACTCATACATACGAGTATATACGAGTTTTTGCGTTTTTTTGCCTTGTGGTTCTTGTGAAACCATAAAACACTCATTATACACGTTTCTCGTAATGTCCTTTTGTTTCCCAATATAGAGTGCTTTGCATCCATTTTCGCGTTTTTTTGTGGTTAACAAGTTCAAAAACACTCAGAATATACCTTTTTGGTAACTATTTCTTCATATTGGTTGGTTTACATCCGTTTTAGCGTTTTTCTACGTAAAACATGGAAAAGACACGTTTTCAGTAATTTTGTTTTGCATTCCCATATTGAGTGACTTCCATATTATTTATCCTTTTCATGCCTAACATGCTAAAAAGGAAAACACTCAAAAGAGAGGTTTCTGGTAAAGTCGTGTAATTTCCCCGTATAGGTGGCTTTGGATGCACTTTAGGGTTTGGTACATAACAGTCTTAAAAAAAAAGCTAAAATTAACTTTTTTGATAATGTTCTTTTTTCTACATAATTTCCCTGAATTTTGCCAGACTTTCGGCATCTCAGTACCTATGAATATGAATAAAAAAAAAATGCTATTTTTTTATTTATTTATTCATTTTTTCTCTATAAAGAGTGTTATTTGTGGCTTTTAGCTTTTTGGTAATTAAGAAACTTAAAAACACTCAAAATACACGTTTCTCCTAATGTCTTTTTTTCGTTTCCCAAACATGTATTTAAGTGTTTTTATAGATAACATGATCAAAAACACTCAAAATATGTGTTTTTGGTAATGTTATTCTGTTTCTCCATAAAGGGTGTTATACATGCGTTTTAGCGTTTTTTGTATGTAAGGAGCTCAAAAAATCTTAAAGGGAAGTTCTTGGTAAAAATTTGTTTTATCCCTATGTAATGTGATTGCCCTGCTTTTTAGTGCTTTATTTCCTAACACGCTCAAAAACACTCAAAAAAACTTTTTTATGTTAATGTCATTTTTTACCCACATTTTTATCCCACAATATCTCGCATGCAATTTGGGGTTTTGGTAACTAAGAATGTGAAAAAACACCCAAAATACACTCATTTGGTAAGCTTGTTTTTTTTTTTTTTAATTCGCCGCAAAAATTTGGTTTTATTCCAATGTAATGTGATTGTTCTGCTTTTTAGTGCTTTGTTTCATATAACGCTCAAAAACACTCAAAAGACACTTTTCTGGCAATGTCATTTATTTCCCACATAAAGCTAATTTCGCATGCAATTTGGGATTTTCGTAACTAAGAATGTGAAAACACTCAAAATACACACATTTTGTAATCATTTTGGTATCTAAAAAACTTCTCTAGGTACACGAGTTTTTGCGTTTTTTGCCTTTTGGTTCTTGTAGAACTATAAAATACTCATTATACACGTTTCTCAGAATGTCCTTTTGTTTTGCAATACTTTGCATCCATTTTTGCATTTTTTTTTAGGTAACAAGCTCAAAAACATTCAAAATATACATCTTTATTAATGCTATTCTATTTCTTCATATTGGTTGGTTTGCATCTTTTTTAGCGTTTTTCTACGTAAAACACTGAAAAGACACGTTTTCAGTAATTTTGTTTTGGATTCCCATATTGAGTGACTTCCATATTATTATCGTTTTGGTGCCTAACATACTGAAAAACACTCAAAAGTAAGGTTTCTCGTAAAGTCGTTTAATTTCCTCATGTAGGTGGCTTTGCATTCACTTTAGAGTTTGGTACATAACATTCCGAAAAAAAAGCTAAAATAGACTTTTTTTTATAATATTCTTGTATCACATAATTGCCCAGAATTTTCCCAGAATTTTGGCATCTCGGTACCTATGAAGATGAATAACAAAAAAAAAAAAAAATAAATAAATTGCCGTTTTTTTATATATTTATTTATTTTTTCTTTATAAAGAGTGTTATTTGTGGGTTTTAGTTTTTTGGTTCTTAAGGAACTTAAAAACACTCATAATACACGTTTCTCGTAATGTATTTTCGTTTCCCAAACATAGGGTTCTTTGCATGTATTTTCGCGTTTTTATAGGTAACATGATCAAAAACACTCAAAATACATGTTTTTGGTAATGTTATTCTAATTCTCTATAAAGGGTGTTTTGCATTCGTTTTAGCGTTTTGGTATGTAAGGAGCTCAAAAAAACTTAAAGGCAAGTTCTTGGTAAAAGTTGGTTTCATTCCCATGTAATGTTATTGCCTTGCTTTTTAGTGCTTTATTGCCTAACACCATTAAAAACACCCAAAGTCACTTTTCTGGTAATGTCATTTCTTACCAACATAAAGCTAGTTTTGCATGCAATTTGGGATTTTAGTAAATAAGAATGTGAAAAACACTCAAAATACACGCATTTCGTAAGGTTGTTATGTTTCTCATTTAAGAGTGTTATTTATGAGTACCAGCGTTTTGATAACTAAGAAACTTCTCCATATACACGAGTTTTTGCGTTTTTTGCCTTGTGGTTTCTGGTAAAGTCGTTTAATTTCCTCATATAGGTGGCACTTTAGGGTTTGGTATAATAACAGCCCGAAAAATAAGCTAAAATTAACTTTTTTGATAATGATCTTTTATCATATAATTGCCCTAAATTTTGCCAGAATTTTGGCATCTCGGTACCTATGAAGATGAATAAAAAAAAAAAAATTACTATTTTTCTATTTATTTATTTATTTTTTTTCTAAATAAAGAGTGTTACTTGTGGGTTTTAGCTTTTTGGTTCTTAAGGAACTTAAAAACACTCATAATACACGTTTCTCGTAATATCCTTTCCTTTCCCAAACATAAGGTTCTTTGCATGCATTTAAGCGTTTTTATAGATAACATGATTAAAAAAACACCCAAAATACCTGTTGTTTGTAATGTTATTTTGTTTCTATATAAAGTGTGTTTTTCATGCTTTTTAACGCATATAAGGAGCTGAAAAACACTTAAAGGCAAGTTCTTGGTAAACGTTGGTTTTATTCCATGTAATGTGATTGTCTTGCTTTTTAGTGCTTTATTGCCTAACACTCTCAAAAACACTCAAAAGATACTTTTCTGTTAATGTCATTTTTTACCCACATAAAGCTATATTCGTATGGAATTTCGTTTTTTTTTTAACTAAGAATGTGAAAAAACACTCAAAATACACGCATTTAGTAAGGTTGTTCTGTTTTTCAATTAAGAGTGTTATGAGTTTCAGCATTTTGGTATCTAAGAAACTTCTCCATATATACGAGTTTTTGTTTTTTTTTGCCTTGTGGATCTTGTGAAACTATAAAACACTCATTATACACATTTCTCATAATGTCCTTTTGTTTCCCAATATAGAGTGCTTTGCATGCATTTTCGTGTTTTTTGTAGGTAACAAGTTAAAAAACACTCAAAATATACCTTTTTGGTGATGTTTGTCTATTTCATTGTATTGGTTGGTTTGCATCCGTTTTAGCGTTTTTCTACGTAAAACACTGAGAAAACATGTTTTCAGTAATTTTGTTTTGGATTCTCATATTGTGTGACTTCAATGGTATTTATCGTTTTGGAGCCTAACATGCTAAAAAAAACACTCAAAAGACAGGTTTCTTGTAAAGTCGTTTAATTTCCATATATAGGTGGCTTTGCATGCACTTTAGGGTTTGATACATAACAGTCCGAAAAAAATCTATAATTACCTTTTTTTTATAATGTTGTTTTTTCTACATAATTTCCCTGAATTTTGCCAGACTTTTGGCATCTTGGTACCTATGAAGATGAATAACAAAAAAAAACAAAAAAAAAATGCTATTTTTTAATGTATTTTTTTATTTTTTTTATTTTTTTTTCTCTATAAAGAGTGTTATTTGTGGGTTTTAGCTTTTTGGTACTTAAGGAACTTAAAAACACTCATAATACACGTTTCTCATAATGTCCTTTCGTTTCCTAAATATAGGGTTCTTTGCATGTATTTAAGCGTTTTTATAGGTAACATGATCAAAAACACTCAAAATACATGTTTTTGGTAATGTTTTTCTGTTTCTCCATAAAGGGTGTCTTGCATGCATTTTAGCGTTTCAATATGTAAGGAGCTCAAAAAAAATTAAAAGCAAGTTCTTGGTAAAATTTAGTTTTATTCCCATGTAATGTGATTGCCCTGCTTTTTAGTGCTTTATTGCCTAACACGCTCAAAAACACTCAAAAGACACTCTTCTGCTAATGTCTTTTTTTTTTTTTTTCACATAAAGCTAGTTTCGCATGCAATTTGGGATTTGGTAACTAAGAATGTGAAAAACGCTCAAAATACACGGATTTCGTAAGGTTGTTCTGTATCTCAATTAAGAGTGTTATTCATGAGTTTCAGCGTTTTGGTATCTAAGAATCTCAAAAACATTCATAATGCACGTTTTTCGTAATGTCGCTCTTTTTCTTCATATAGGGTGCTTTGCATGCATTTTGGCATTTTTTTTTTTTTTCACGTAATAGCTGAAAAACACTGAAAATACACGCTTTTGGTAATAAGAACATAAGAACATAAGAAATAAGTCAATCTACAAAAAGGCATCAGGCCTACAAGTGGCAGTACTTGTATGAAATATGCCTACCTATTTCCACCTATCATCCCCATCCATAAATGTGTAATTTTCTCTTACTGTTCCCAAATGCCTCAGCACTAACAGTTTGATTACTACGTCTGTTCCAATCATCTACTACTTTATTTGAGAACCATTTTTTTCCTGTCTCCTTTTTGAACATCAAGTTTTCAGGCTTGAACCTGTTTTTCTTGTTCTATCATTTTTACAGATTCTAAGAATTTTCCCTATGTTCCCTTTATTATAACCCATATACCACTAAAAGACTTCTATTAGGTCCACTCTTAACCTATGTCTCTTTAAAGAATGTAAATTTAACAGCTTTAATATCGCTTCGTAAGGAATACTCCTCATCCCCTGTATCCTTTTAGTCATTTTCCTTTGTACTGATTCTAAAAGACCTTTATCCTTCCTGTGATGTGGTGACCAGAAGTGGACAGCGTAGTCTAGATGAAGTCTGACCAGCGCCAAATGTAACTTTAATATTACTTCGGGAGTTCTACTTTTAGCACTCCTGAAAATGAATCATAATACACTATTTGCTTTGTTTCTGGCCTCTTTCCATTGCTTTCTTAGACGGAGTTGAGATATAATCTTAAATCTCAAATCTTTTACTTACCCAGAACCTACCAGAACTTGGTTGTTCATTGTGTAACTACTGTGTGGGTTTCTTCTACTTACGCTAAGTGCTTTGCATTTGTTGACATTAAACTGCATTTGCCATCTGTCTGTCCATTCGTTCAACCTATTCAAATCTGCCTGCAAGGCGATGGTATGCGCTTCTGACCTAATTAATCTACATATTCTCGTTTCATCCGCAAATTTACTAACAACACTACTAATTCCACTATCCAGGCCATTGACATATATTACAAACAACATCGGCCCTAATACTAATAATCCCTTTGTCACCCCATTAATTACTTGACCCCACTCCGATTTAGAGCCGTTTATTACGACACTCTGTCGCCTGACGCTTAGCCATGACCTTAACCAATCTAAACACCTCATCTCTCTCGTGCGCCGTAACATTTCTCAGTAGCCTCTGATGGGGTACCTTGTCAAACGCTTTACTAAAGTCCTGATATAGGATGCCATAATTATCACTATTACCTGCCGCCTTGTAAACCTTACTGTATAAACTTACCAAGTTTCTCAGGTAAGACTCCCCATTCGAGAAGCCGTGCTGTAACTGAGTTATCAAGTTATGTTTGTCTAAATGCTCTTAAATGTTCTTCGCTATTATTGACTCCATTATTTTACATTCAACAGAAGTTAAGCTGACAGGTTAGACGTTAAAGTTTTATCTCCTTTCTGAAAGGTAGGTACTATATTCGCCTGCCTCCAAATTATCGATACCTCACATGACTAAAGTGATTTCCGAAGGACAGAAACTAACAGATTACTTATAACCTTTTTCCTTTCCTTAAATACTGTGGAATATATTTCATCTGGTCCTGGTTACTTGAATTTTTCAACTTATCTATCTCCTGTTCCACTATCTCTTTTAGTTATGGTAATATCTGTCAGCTTCTCATCCTCTTCTACTCTAAATATCTTCTCACTATTCGGCAAATCCTGCATGTTTTCCTGGGCAAAGACAATTAAAAAATACTCGCTCACAATTTTACTAATCTCCTCTCAACAACTAATCAGGTCCCATTCTGCTGTCTTTAAGGAACTATTGTTTCTCTATTCTTCGTCTTATATGACTGATAAAATACTTTGAGGTCCATCTTCGCTTGGCTGGCTACCTTTAATTCATAACTATTTTTAGCTTTCCTTGTTAAACTCCTGACTTTTCTAATTCATTATATTATGGCCTTAAAACCACTTCCCCTGTCTTTAATCTCATATATACTCCTCCTTCGCCCTATATAGTGTTTTAACCTCAGTCATTCATTTAGGATCTTTCTTCTGCGATCTTTTTCTTCTGTAAGGGATGTTCCCTAACTGTCCTGAATGTAATTTATCAACGAAATATTTATTTCGCTTCTCCATAAAGGGTGTTTTGCATGGGTTTTAGCGTTTCTGTACATAAGAACCTATAAAACACATTTTTAGTAATGTTGTTTTGTATTCCTTTATAAAATGCTTTCCATGTTTTTTAGCGTTCTGGTGTCTAACACGTTGAAAAACACTCAAAAGGCACGTTGATGATCATGTCGTTTCGTTTCCCGATAAAGGGGGCTTCCAATGTATATTGTCTTTTGGTACTTAACAATATGAAAAAAGAGTTTAAATAAAAGTTTTCGGTAGAGTTGTTTTTCCATATAAAGTGCTAATTATGTGTTTTTGAGTCTTGGTACCTAAAATGCTCAAAATCTCTCATAATACACTTTTCTCGTAATGTCCTTTCTTTTCTCCATGTAGGATGCTTTGCGTGTAATTTGGCACTTTTTGTACTTAACAAGCACAAAAACAATCAAAATACAAATTTTTGGTAATGTTATTCTGTTTCTCCATAAAAGGTTGTTTTGCATGAGTTTTATCGATTTCGGACGTAAGAAGGTCAAAAACACTCTAAAGATACTTTCTTGGTAATGTTATTTTATATTGCCAAATAGGGTGCTTTCAATGCTTTTTAGCATTTTGATTCCTAACACTCAAGTAAACACTCAAAAGACACGTTTCCTGCAATATAGTTTTGCTTCTTCATATAAGGATCTGCATGCATTATGATGTTTTGCTTCATAATGTGAAAAACGCTCAAAATAAAGGTTTTAGTTAATGTTGTTCCTTTTCTCTATATAGGGTGCTATTCATGCGTTTTAGCGTTTTGGTATTTAGGAAGCTCAAAAACACTAACAAAACTTGTTTCTCCTAATGTCTTTCTATTTCCCCATATGGGATGCTTCGTATGTTTTTTGACGTTTTGGTACATAACAAGGTAAAAAAAAAAAACACTAAAAAACACATTTTTGGTGATGTTCTGTTTCTCCATTAAGAGATATAGGATATATTCAATTTTCATTCAGGCGGTTTAGTGTTTGGTACCTAAGAGACTCAAAACACTGATACTTCACGTTTCTCGTAATGTCCTATCGTTTCCACATACAGGGTGCTTTACATGCATTTTTAAGATGATGTACGTAACAGACTGAAAAAGACTCAAAATACACGTTTTTGGTAAGGTTTTTCTATTTGGTTGGGTTATTCGTGTTTGTTGCACGTGTTTTAGCCTTTTGGAACGTAAAAAGTTTAAAACACTTAAAAGACATGCTTTTAGTAATGTTATTTTGCATTTCTATATAAAGTGCTTTCCATGCTATTTAGCGTTTTCGTGCCTAACACGCTGAAAAACACATAAAAACACATTTCTTACATTGTTGTTTAATTTTCTCGTATAGCGAGCAGGCATTATGGTGTTTTGCTACCTGACAATGTGAAAAAAAAAACATTCAAATTACACGATTTTGGTAATGTTTTTATCTTTTTCCATACAGTGTGCTTCTCATTTATTTTAGCGTTTTGGTACCTAAAAAGCTGAAAAAAACTCATAATACACGTTTTTTGTCATGTCCTTTCATTTGCCCATATAGGCTCTTTTTGGTGCTTTGGAACCTAACAGGGTGTTTGCATGTATTTTGACATTTTAGTTCGTAAGAACCTTAAAAAACACTCTAAAGAGACGTTTTAGTAGTTTTGTATTCCCCTATAGGATGATTTCGTTGCTTCTTACTGATTTGGTGCCTAACACACTCAAAAAATAACAAAAGACAAGTTTCTAGTGATTTCGTTTCGTTTCTTCATATAGGTTGCTTTACATGCATGTTGGCATTTTGGTAATTATCAATGTAAAAAAATACACGTTTTTGGTAAGTTTGTTCTTTTTCTTCAGAGCACTATTGAAGCTTTTTACTGATTTGGTACTTAACAGAGTAATAAAAAAAAAAAAACATTTCTCGTAATGTCTTTTCATTTCCATATGCAGGGTGTTTTGTTTGATGATAGGTGATTTTGTACATAATTAGCTCAAAGACACTCTAAATACACGTTTTGGGTAAATGTATTCTGTTTCTCAATATAGGGTATTTTCATGCGTTTTTAATGTCGTTTCATATATCTATATATGGGTCTTTACATGCATTTTGGCTTTTTGGTAACTAACAATGTCATAACACTCAAAATGCACGTTTTTTTTTTTTGGCAATATTGTTCTTTTTCTCCATATAGAGCGTTATTCATGCGTTTTACCCTTTTGATACTAAGAAGGTCAAAAACACTCATAATACACGTTTCTCGTAATGTCTTTTGATTTTTCCCATATAGGGTATTTTCGATTCATTTAGGCGTTTTTTTACGTAACAATCTTATAAAACATTCAAAATACTTGTTTTTTGTTAATGTTAATCTGTGTCTCCATAAAGGGTGTTTTCTATGTTTTTTTTTTTTTTTATCGTTTTGGTACGTAGGACACTCAAAAGAAACGTTTTCTTAATGTTGTTTTGTATTCCCATATCAGGTGATTTGTATGCTTTTTAGCATTTTTGTGCCTAACACGCTGAAGAACACATTTTAGATACGTTTCTGAAATCTCGTTTCCTTTCCCCAAATAGGGGGCTTTACATGCATTATGGCGTTTTCATTCATAACAATGTGAAAACACTGAAAATATACGTTTTTCGTAATGTTATTTCATATAGAGTGTTATTCATCCATTTTAGCGACTTCGTACCTAATAAGTTAAAAAAAAAACACCAATAGTACACATTTTAGTAACGTCTTTTCATTTTCCCATTTAAGATACTATATATGCATTTTGGCGTTTTTCTACTTAACTAATTCAAAAACACTCGAAATATTTGTTTTTGATAATATTATTTCTGCATGTTTTTTTTTCTTTTTTTTTTTTCATGCGAATTAGCGTTTCGGTAGGTAAGAAACTCAAAAACACTGAAAACAGACGTTTTTGGTTAAATTGTTTTGTTTTCCTTTATAGGGCGCTTTCCATGCTTTTTAGCGTTTTGGTGCCTAGCACGCCAATAAACATTCATAAGGAACTTTTCTGGATATCGCGTTTCCTTTCCTCATTTAGGGTACAAAAACATGTATTAGTAGTGTTTTCGAAAACGCCAAAGTGCATGCAAAGTAAGCTATACTGGAGAAACAAACAAAAACGTGTCTTTTGAGTGTTTTCAGCTTTTTACGTACCAAAACACTATAATGCATAGAAAAGAAACTTCATGGAGAAACAGAATAATATTGCCAAAAACGTGTATTTTGAATGTTTTTCAGCTTATTACGTACCAACACGCAAAAATTCATCCATTTCACCCTCTATAGGGTAAAGAGACGACATTCCCAGAAAAAATGTTATTTCGGGGCTTTTCAGCGTTAGGCACCAAAACTCTAAAGAGCATGGAAGACACTTTATATAAAAATCAAAACAACATTATCAAAATGGTGTCTTTTGAGTGTTTTTGAGGTTCTTACGTTCCAAAATGCTAAAACGCGTGCATAATAGCCTTTATCAGGAGACATTACCAAAAACGTATGATTTAAGCGTTTTCCAGCTTTTTAGAAACCAAAACGCCTAAATGGATGTGCTAATCACATGTTTCAGTATTTTATTACCTAAGAAGCTCAAAAACACTTATAATATACGTTTTTGGTAATGTTGTTCTGTTTTTTTTATATATGGTATTCTGTATAGATTGTCGTACCTAACATGAGGAAAAAACCCATTTGTTTGGTTAATGCTTTTTTCTCCATATAGAGTGATATTCACGTGTTTTAGTGTTTTCGTACATAAGATGTTGAAAAACACTCATAATAATATTTTTTCTTAATAACTTTTCGTTTCTCAATGTCCGTTAATTTGTGTGCATTTTGGCGTTTTCGTACCCAACAAGCTCAAAAAGACTCAAAACACACATTTTTGGTAATGTTCTATTTCACCATAAAGGATGTTTTGCACACTTTTTTAGAAATTCGGTACGTAAGAAGCTCAAAAACATTCAAAAGACACGTTTTCGATGTTATATTTTTTTTCTTCCTATATAGTGTATTTTCCATGTTTCTTTTTTTTTTTGTGGGTTTGGTTTCTAATATGGTCAAAACACTCAAATGACACGTTTCCGGTAATATAATTTCTTTACATCAAATAGTGTGCTGTCTGCATTTTGGCGTTTTGGTAACTAATGATCGGGAAAACTCTCAAAACACGCGTTTATAGTAATGTTGTCCTCTTTCTCCATAAAGGTTGTATTTCATGCGTTTTAGAGTTTTAGTACGTAAGAAACTGAAAAACATTCAAAAGACAAGTTTTTGTTAATATTGATTGCTTTTCCTATTCAGGTTGTCTTGCATGCACTTTGGTGTTTTTGTATCTAACAAGCTCAAAAACACTCAGCATACAAGTTTTTCGTAATGTTGGCCTGTTTTTTTTTTTTTTTATGTATGGTGTTCACTATGATTTTGTTAATGTTATCTTGTTTTTCCATATAGGGTGTTTTCCTTGCTTTTTTAGCGTTTTGCTGCCTAATACGCTCAAAACACCTAAATGACAAGTTTCTGGTGGTTTTGCTACTGGTTTTGTTAATGTTTTTTTTTTCTCTCTCTCATATAGAGTAATATTCACGTGTTTTAGCGTTTTGGTACATAAAAAAAATAAAAATAAAAACACTCATAATACACGTTTCTGTTAATATCGTTTCGTTTCCTTAAATAGGGTTCTTTGCATGCAATATGAAGTCTAGTACCTAACAAGTTAAAAGACACTGAAATAATAATTTTTTGCTAAATTTCCAATAAATGTTTCTTTGCTCACATTTTAGCGTTTTGTACGCTCAAAAACACTAAAAAGAAACGTTTTTGACAATGTTGTTTTCTTTTCTCATATAGAGATATTTCCATGCATTTTAGCTTTTTGTTGCCTAATTTGCTCGAAAATTCCCAAATGGCACGTTGCAGGTACTATCTTTTAGTTACTCCAGACAAGGTATTCTACATGCATTCTGTCGTTTTGGTACCTAACTAACTTAAAAACACTTAAAACACACGTTTTTGTCAGTGTTATATTTCTCAGTAAAGTGCGTTTTGCATCACTTTTAGAGTTTCGGTACGTACGAAGCTGAAAAACACTCAAAAGATATGTTTTTGGTAATGTTATTTTTATTTTCTCTCTCTTCTTCTATAGGATGCTTTGCATGTACTTTGGCGTTTTGATAACTAACAAACTCAAAAATATTCATAATACATGTTTGTGATCATGTCGTTCTGTTTCTTCACATAGGGTGCTTTATATGTATTTTCGCGTTTTGGTCCCTAACATGGGGAAAAGCACCCATAATACACGTTTTTCGTAATGATGTTCTGTTTCTTCATATAGAATGCTATTTACGTGTTTTAGCGTTTCGTTACATAAGAAGCTGAAAAACAGCGTTAATATCTTTTCTTTTCCCCATATCTGAAACTTTGCATGCATTTTGGCGATTAGTTATCTAACAAGCTAAAAAACACTCAAACACACGTTTTTTTGCTAATATTGTTCTGTTTTTTTTTTCATAAATTGTTATCGTTTTGGTACGTAAGAAGCTCAAGAGCACACAAAGGACACGTTTTTGTTGAAGTTGTTTTGTTTTCCTATATAGGATATTTTCCATGTTTTTTTATTTTTTTATTTTAGCGTTTTGGTGCCTAATACCCTAAAAAAAAAAAAACACCTAAATGACACGTTTTTGGAAATGTCGTTTCGTTACTTCATATAGGCCGCTCTGCATGCATTTTGGCGTTTTACTACTTATTACGCTGATAATACACATTGTTGGTATTTTTTTTTTCTCCACAAACAGTGTTTTCCATGCGTTTTACCGTTTTAGTACGTAAGCTGAAAAACACTCGACACATTTTTTTAATATATATATATATATATATATATATATATATATATATATATATATATATATATATATATATATATATATATATATATATATATATATATATATATATATATATATATATATATATATATATATATATATATATATATATATATATGTATATATGTATTTTTTTTTCCATACAGGGTGCTTTGCATGCACTTTGGTGATTTAGCACCTAAGAAGCTCAAAAACATATAAAAGACGTTTTTAGTAATGTTGTTCTGTTTCTAGATATAGTGTGCTATTGACGTTTTTTAGTGTTTTTTTCTTTTTTACCTAAGAAGCTGAAAATACTCATAATACTCTTTCAATATCCTTTTTTTTTTTTTATCCAATATCGTGATATTTTCATTGAATATCACGTTTTGGTTCCTAACAAGTTGGAAGTCGCTCAAATCACACTTTTTTTTTTTGTAATGTGTCCCCATAAAACGTGTTTTCCACGCGCTTTAGCATTTTGATACATAAGAAGCTCAAAAACACTCAAAAAATATCTTTCTGGTAATGTCGCTCCGTGCTTTGCATGCATTTTGTAGTTTTGGTAGATAAGAAGCTCAAAACACTCAATAAACACGTTTTATGCAATGTTTTTTTTTTTCTGTTTCTCTATAAAGGGTACGTAAGAAGCTGAAAAAAACACTAAAAATGCATGTTTTTGGTTATGTTGTTTGCTTTTCCAATATAGAGCGTTTTGGTACATAAGACTTTCAAAAACACTCAAAAAGAGCTGTTTTTTTTTGGTAATCTCGTTCGGCTACTAAAATGGTGATTTCATTCATTTTGCAGTTTTGATAGCTAAGAAGCTCAACAACACTCAATATGGTCTTTTTTTGCAATTTTTTCTTTCTCCATGAAGGATTTTTTGTATGCACTTTTAGCGTTTTGGTAAATAAGCTCAAAACACTTATAATACACGTTTTAGATAATATTCTCATTTCTTTATGTAGGGTGTTTTGTATGCATTTTGGCGTTTTAGCACTTAACATAGAGAAAATCACCCATAATAAATGTTTTTTTGTTTTTTATATAATGTTGTTCTGTTTCTCCTTATAGATTCCTATTCATGTGTTTTAGTGTTTTGGTACATAAGAAGCCAAAAAAAAACACTCATAATACACGTTTTTGTTAATATCGTTTCCTTTAGATATATGAAATCATTTTTTTGGGCATTTTAATACCTAAACCTAACAATCTGGAAAACATACAAATCATACGTTTTTGGTAATGTTGTTCAGTTTCTCTGTAAAGGGTATTTAACACGTGTTTTAGCGTTTTGGTACGTAAGAAGCTTAAAAAAAAAACACACAAAATACACAGTTTTGATATTTTATAATGAATGTTTTTCTTCCTTTTTACCGTTTGTTGCCTAATATCCTCAAAAAACACCCTTTTGACACGTTTCTGGGAATGTCGTATTCTAACCCCGGATAGGGTGATTTGTATATATTTCGGAGGGTTGGTATCTAATAAGCTGGAACTACTGAAACGATGTTTTTGGTATTGTTGTTTGCTATTCACATATAGGGTAATTTGCGTGCTTTTTTGGCGTTTTGGTACCTAACAATCTTAATTACACTCATAATACACCATTTTAGTAATCTTTTTTTTTTTTTTTTTGTCATATAGGGTGCTTGTCTGCATTTGACGTTTTAGTACGTAACATGGCGAAAACACTCATAATACACGTTTTTGGTAATGTTGTTCTATTTTTCCATATAGAGAGCGATTCACGTAATTTAGTGTTTTGGTATCAATAATGTTGAAAAACACTTATAACACACGTTTTTGTTAATTTCGTTTCGTTTCCCAGTAACTTTGGATGCATTTTGGCGTTTGTTACCTAAATAGCTCAAAAACACTCAAAACACACGTTTTTCTTAATATAGTTTTGTTTCACCTTAAAGGGTGTTTTACATATGTTTTAGCGTTTTGGTACGTAAGAAGCTTAAGATTTCTTAAAAGACACGTTGTTGATAATGTTGCTTTGTTTCCCTTCGCTTTCTAGCGTTTTCGTGCCTAATATGCTCAAATCACACAAATTACACGTTTCTGGTGATGTCGATTCGCTACCCATGCATTTTCACGTTTCGGTACCCAACAAGTTGGAAAACAATGAAAAGACAGATTCTCGGTTATGTACTCCTGTTTCTCCATAAACAACGTTTTGTATGCGTTTTCGCGTTTTGGTACTAAGAAGCTAAAAAACTTTCAAAAGACACGTTTTTGTTATTGTTATTTGTTTTTGCCTTATTGGGAGTTTGCATGCACTTTAGCGTTTTGGTAAAAACACTCATAATACACATTTTTGTAATATTATTCTGTTTCTTCTTATAGGGTGCTTTATATGCATTTTAGCATTTTGTTTGTACCTAACATTGAGAAAAGCACTCATAATACAAGTTTTGATGATGCTGTTCTGTTTCTCAATATAGTGATATTCACGTGTTTTTAGCGTTTTGTTACTGTAGAAGTTGAAAAACAATTATAACACACGTTTCTGCTAATATCGTTTCGTTTCCCCATATCGGGTGATTATCATGGACTTTGGTGTTTTGTTACCTAACAAGCCCAAAAACAATGAAGAAACACATTTTTTGTTAATGTTGTCCTGTTTCTCTATAAACAGTATTACACTGTTTTAGCCTTTTGGTTCGGAAGAAGCTCAAAAACACTCAAAAGACGTGTTTTTGATAAAGAGCGTTTTCAATGTTTTTATAGCTTTTTTTGTGGCTAATACGTTCAAAAAACAGAAATGACACATCTCTGGGAATGCCGTTTCGTTACCTCAAATAGGATGCTTTGTATATGTTTTGTTATTTTGGTACCCAGCATGTTGGAAAAAAAAAAGAAAAAAAAACTCAAAACACGTTTTTGGCAACGTTGCTCTGTTTCTCCATAAAGAGCGTTTCGCATGTTTTAACTTTTTTGGTATGTTACGAGTTAAAAAAAAAAACGTGTATTATGAGTGTTTTTAAGTTCAATAAGTACGAAAAAGCTAAAACCCACAAATTACACTCTTTATTGAGAAAAAAAATTAAATAAATAAAAAAATACGATATTTTTTTTCATTCTTATTCATCTTCACAGGTAACGAGGTGCCAAAATTCGGGCAAAGTTCAGGAAATTATATAAAAAAAGAACATTATCAAAAAAGTTAAATTTAGCTTTTTTTCGGACTGTTATGTACCAAACCCCTAAAGTGTATGCAAAGCCACCTATATGGGGAAATTAGAAGTCTTTGCCAGAAAACTGTCTTATGAGTGTTTTTCAGCATGTTACGAACCAACACGATAAAACCCAAGGAAGTCAATCTATATGGGAATCCAAAACAAAATTACTGAAAACGTGTCTTTTCGGTGTTTTACGTAGAAAACGCTAAAACGGACGCAAACCAACCAAAATGAAGAAAAAGATTAACATTACCAAAAAGTTATATTTTGAGTGTTTTTGAAATTGTTACCTACAAAACACGCGAAAATGGATGGAAAGCACTCTATATTGGGAAGCAAATGGACATTACGAGAAACGGGTATAATGAGTGTTTTATAGTTTCACAAGAACCACAAGGCAAAAAACGCAAAAACTCGTGTATATAAAGAAGTTTCTTACATTCCAAAATGCTGAAACTCATGAATAAGACTTTTAATTGAGAAACAGAACTATCTTACCAAATGTGAGTATTTTGAGTGTTTTTCACATTCTTAGTTACGAAAATCCGAAATTACAAGCGAAACTATTTTATGTTGGAAAAAATGACATTACCAGAAAAGTGTCTTTTGAGTGTTTTAGAGCGTGATATGCAACAAAGCACTAAAAGGCAGAACAATCACATTACATGGGAATAAAACCAACTTTTACCAAAAACATGCCTTTAAGTGTTTTTAAGTCCTTACATAAGAAAACGCTAAAACGCATGCAAAACACCCTTTATGGAGAAACAAAATAACATTACTAAAAACATGAATTTTAAGTGTTTTTGATGATGTTACTTATAAAAACGCTTAAATACATGCAAAGAACCCTATGTTTGTGAAACGAAAAGATATTACGAAAATTATATATTATGAGAGTTTTTAGGTTCCTTAAGTACCAAAAAGCTTAAACACACAAATAACACTCTTTATAGAGAAAAAAATAAATAAAAATAAATAAATAAATTTTTTTTTTTTTGTTATTCATCTTCATAGGTACCGAGATGCTAAAATTCTGGCAAAAATCAGGGAAATTAGGTAAAGAAAAAAAATTAACAAAAAAAATAATTTTAGCTTTTTTCCGGAGTTATGTACCAAACCCTGAAGTGCATGCAAAGCCACCTATATGGGAAAATTACACGACTTTACCAGAAACCTGTACCAGAAGCAATTTCAACAATATTACTGAAAACGAGTCTTTTCAGAGATTTACGAAAAAAAACGCTAAAACGGATGCAAACCAACCAATATGAAGAAATAGAATAACATTACCAAAAAGATATATTTTGAGTGTTTTTAAGCTTGTTACCTACAAAAAATGCAAAAATGGATTTAAAGCACTCTATATTGGGAAACAAAGAACATTACGAGGAATGAGAAATAATGAGTGTTTTATAGTTTCACAAGAACCACAAGGCAATAAACGCAAAAACTCGTGTATATAGAGAAGTTTCTTATATACCAAAATTATGAAATGCATAAATAACACTTTTAATCGAGAAACAGAACTACCCTACCAAATTGTGTATTTTGAGTGTTTTTCACATTCTTAGTTACGAAATTGCCAAATTACATGCGAAACTAGCTTTATATGGGAAAAAATGACATTACCAGAAAAATGTCTTTTGAGTGTTTTTGAGCGTGATGCAACAAAGCACTAAAAATCACATTACTTGGGAATAAAACCAACTTTTACAAAGAACTTGCCTTCAAGTGTTTTTTAACTCCTTACATACCAAAACGCTAAAACGCATGTAAAACACCCTTTATGGAGAAACAAAATAACATTACCAAAAATATGTATTTTGAATGTTTTTGATCATGTTACCTATAAAAACGCTTAAATACATGTAAAGAACCCTATGTTTGTATAAGAAGAGGACATTACGAAAATCGTGTATTATGAGTGTTTTTAAGTTCCTTAAGTACCAAAAAGCTAAAACTCACAAATAACACTTTATAGAGAAAAAAAAAATTTGTTATTCATCTTCATAGGTACCAAGATAACAAAATTCTGGAAAAATTCAGGGAAATTTTGTAAAAAAAAAGTCATTATAAAAAAAATAATTTTACCTTTTCCGGAGTTATGTACCAAACCCTGAAGTGCATGCAAAGCCACCTATATGGAGAAATTACCCGACTTTACCAAAAACCTGTTTTTGAGTGTTTTTTTCAGCAATTTCAACAATATTACTGAAAACGTGTCTTTTCAGTGATTTACGTAGAAAAACGCTAAAACGGATGCAAACCAACCAATATGAAGAAATAGAATAACATTACCAAAAACATATATTTTGATGTGTTTTTCAGCTTGTTACCTAAAAAAAAATGCGAAAATGGATGAAACGCACTCTATATTAGGAAAGAAAAGTACATTACGAGAAACGTGTATAATGAGTGTTTTATAGTTTCACAAGAACCACAAGGCAAAAAACTAAAAAACTCGTGTACATAAAGAAGTTTCTTACATACCAAAATGCTGAAACTCATGAATAACACTTTTAATTCAGAAACAGAACTACCTTACCAAATGTGTGTATTAGAGAAGTTTCTTACATACCAAAATGCTGAAACTCATGAAAAACACTTTTAATTAAGAAACAGAACAACCTTACTAAATGCCTGTATTTTCAGTGTTTTTCATATTCCTAGTTACCAAAACCCCAAATTCCATGCAAAACTAGCTTTATGTGGGAAAAAAATAATATTACCAGAAAATGTATTTCGAGTGTTTTTGAGCGTGTTAGGCAATAAACCACTAAAAAGCAGGACAATCACATTACATGGGAATAAAACCAACTTTTACCAACAACTTGCCTTTAGGTGTTTTTGAGCTCATTACATACCAAAACGCTAAAACGCATGCAAAACACCTTTTATGGACAAACAATAACATTACCAAAAACATGTATTTTGAGTGTTTTTGATCATGTTATCTATAAAAACGCTTAAATACATGCAAAGAACCTTATGTTTGGGAAACAAAAAGGACATTACGAGAAATATGTATTATGAGTGTTTTTTAGTTCCTTAAGTACCAAAAAGCTAAAACCCACAAATAACACTCTTTATTTAGAAAATTAAATAAATAAAAAATAAAAAATAGGATTTATTTTTTTTTTTTTGTTATTCATCTTCATAGGTACCGAGATGCCAAAATTCTGGGAAAAATCCGGGCGATTATATGATAAAAGAAAATTATCAAAAAAGTTAATTTTAGCTTTTTTTGTTGACTGTTATATACCAAACCCTAAAGTGCATGCAAAGCCTCCTATATGAGGAAATTAAACGACCTTAAAAGAAATCTGTCTTTTGAGTGTTTTTCAGAATGTTAGGCACCAAAACGATGAATAAATAAGGAACTCACTCTATATGGGAATCCAAAACAATATTACTGAAAACGAATCTTCTCAGTGAAAAAAAAAACCCAAATTGCATGCGAAACCAGCTTTATGTCAGAAAAAAATGACATTACCAGAAAAATGTCTTTTGAGTGTTTTTGAGCCTGATAGGCAATAAAGCACTAAAAATCAGTGCAATCACATTACATTTGAATAAAACCAATTTTTATCAAGAACTTGCCTTTAAGTGTTTTTGAGCTCCTTATATACTAAACCGCTAAAACGCATACAAAACAAACTTTATGGAGAAACAGAATAAAATTACCAAAAACATGTATTTTGAGTGTTTTTGATCATGTTATTTATAAAAACGCTTAAATACATGCAAAGAACCTTATGTTTGGGAAAGAAAAGGACATTACGAGAAACGTATATTATGAGTGTTTTTAAGTTTGTTAAGTACCAAAAACCTAAACCTAACGTGGTGTTTTACGTAGAAAAACGCTAAAACGGATGAAACCAACCAATAAGAAGAAATAAAATAACATTACCAAAAAGGTACATTTTGAGTGTTTTTGAGCTTGTTACCTACAAAAAACGCGAAAATGGATGCAAAGCACTCCCTATTCGGAAACAAAAGGACATTACGAGAAACGTGTATAATAAAAACGGAGCGGTACAAGAAAACTTTTGTCCCCAGCAGTATTGTGATTTTTAACCATTTTTACTCATAGAAACTCTTTTAATGCTTTTTTGTGACACACTTTTATTTATATATAGTACTTCTGGAGCCTGTTTTTTGCCAAAAAGAATTTCACATGTATGCATATATGTATAACAATGTGACCAATAAATTATCTTATCTTATCTTATTTATCTTATAAGTGTCTTATTATTTTTGAGCAAAACAACTTGTGGTTCACAAGAAGCACAAGGCAAAAAACGCAAAAACTCGTGTATATAAAGAAGTTTCTTAGATACCAAAATGTTGAAACTCATGAATAACAATATTAATTGAGAAACAGAACAACCAACAACAAATGTGTGTATTTTGAGTGTTTTTCACTTTCTTAGTTAGCAAAACCACAAATAGCACGCGAAACTATGTTGGAAAAAAAAATGACATTACCAGAAGTGTCTTTTGAGTGTTTTTGAGCGTGTTAGGCAATAAATCACAAAAAAACAGGGCAATCAGATTACATGGGAATAAAACCAACTTTTACCAAGAACTTGCTTTGAAGTGTTTTTGATCTCCTTACAAACCAAAACGCTAAAACGCATGCAAAAAACTCCTTTATGGAGAAGCAGAATAATATTATTTAAAACATGTGTTTTAAGTGTTTTTGATCATGTTACCTATAAAAACGCCTAAAAACATGCAAAGAACCCTATGTTTGGGAAACTAAAGGACATTACGAGAAACGTGTATTATGAGTGTTTATAAGTTACTTAAGTACCAAAAAGCTAAAACCCACAAATAACACTCTTTATAGAGAAAAAAATAAATAAATAAAAAAATAGCTTTTTTTTATTTTGATTTTCATAGGTACAAAGATACCAAAATTCTGCCAAAATCCAGGGAATTTATGCGGAAAAAAGAACATTATCCAAAAAGTTAATTATAGCTCTTTTTCGGATTTTTATGTACCAAACTCTAAAGTGCATGCCACCTATATAAGGAAGTTAAACGACTTTACCAGAAACCTGTCTTTTCAGTGTTTTTCAGCATGTTAGGCACCAAAACGATAAATAATATGGAAGTCAGTCAATATGTGAATCCAAAACAAAATTACTGAAAACGTGTCTTTTCAGTGTTTTACGTAGAAAAACGCTAAAACGTATGCAAACCAACAAATATGAAGAAATAGAATAACATTACCAAAAAGTGTTTTTGAGCTTTTTTACCTACAAAAAACGCGCAAATGGATGGAAAGCACTCTATATTGGGAAGCAAAAGGACATTACGAGAAACGTGTATAATGAGTGTTTTATAGTTTCACAAGAACCACAAGGCAAAAAACGCAAAAACTCGTGTATATAGAGAAGTTTCTTACATACCAAAACGCTAAAACTCATGAATAACACTTTTAATTGAAAAACAGAACTACCTTACCAAATGTGTGTATTTTGAGTGTTTTTCACATTCTTAGTTACGAAAATCCCAAATTACATGCGAAACTAGCTTTATGTGGGAAAAAAAAATGACATTACCAGCGTAGTGTCTTTTGAGTGTTTTTGAGCGTTATATGCAACAAAACACTAAAAAGCAGAACAATCACATTACATTGGAATAAAACCAAATTTTACGAAGAACTTGCCTTTAAGTGTTATTTAACTCCTTACATACCAAAACGCTAAACGCATGCAAAACAACCTTTATGGAGAAACAGAATAACATTACCAAAAACATGTATTTTGAGTGTTTTTGATCACGTTACCTATAAAATCGCATAAATACATGCAAAGAACGCTATGTTTGTGAAACGAAAGGACATTACGAAAATCGTGTATTATGAGTATTTTTAAGTTCCTTAAGTACCAAAAATCTAAAACCCACAAATAACACTCTTTATAGAGAAAAAAAATAATAAAAGAAAATAGATTTTTTTTTTTATTCATCTTCATAGGTACTGAGATGCCAAAATTCTGAGAAAATTCAGGAAAATTATGTGAAAAAAAAAACATAAAAAAAATAATTTTAGCTTTTTCCGCAGTTATGTACGAAACCCGGAAGTGCATGCAAAGCCACCTATATGGGGAAATTACACGACTATACAAGAAACGTGTCTTTGGGTGTTTTCAGCAATTTCAACAATATTACTGAAAACGTGTCTTTTCAGTTTTAGCGAAGAACGCTAAAACGGATGCAAACCAACCAATATGAAAAAATAGAATAACATTACAAAAAAGTTGAGTGTTTTTGAGCTTGTTACCTACAAAAAACGCAAAAATGAATGCAAAGCAGTCTATGTTGGGAAACAAAAGGATATTACAAGAAAATTGTATAATTAATGTTTTAATAGTTTTCAAGAACCATAAGGCAAAAAACGCAAAAACTCGTATATATGGAGAAGTTTCTTAGATACCAAAATGCTGAAACTCATGAATAACACTCTTAAATGAGAAACAGAATAATCTTAGGAAATGAGTGTATTTTGAGTGTTTTTTTTCACATTCTTAGTGGTCCAACCCTAAATTACATGCGAAACTGTGGAAAAAAAAATGAAATTAATAGAAAAGTGTCTTTTTAGTGTTTTTCAGCGTGTTAGGCAATAAAGCACTAAAAAGCAGGGCAATCACATTACATGGGAATATAACCAACTTTTACCAAGAACTTGCCTTTAAGTTTTTTTGAGCTCCTTACATACCAAAACGCTAAAATCCATGCAAAACACCCTTTATGGAAAAACAGAATAACATTATCAAAAACATGTATTTTGAGTGTTTTTGAGCTTGTTACCAATAAAAACGCTTAAATACATGCAAAGATCCCTATGTTTGGGAATGAAAGGACATTACGAGGAATGTGTATTATGAGTGTTTATAAGTTACTTAAGTACCAAAAACCTAAAACCCACAAATAACACTCTTTATAGAGAAAAATAAATAAATAAATAAATAAATAGCATTTTTTTTTTATTGATCTTCATAGGTACCGAGATGCCAAAATTCTGGCAAAATTCAGGAAAATTACGTGAAAAAAAATATTATGAAAAAAGTTAATTTTAGCTTTTTTTTTCGGACTGTTATGTACCAAACCCTAAAGTGTATGCAAAGCGACCTATATGGGGAAATTAAACGACTTTACAAGAAACCTGTCTTTTGAGTGTTTTTCAGCATGTTAGGCACCAAACATGGAAGTCACTTCTTACGGGAATCCAAAATAAAATTACTGAAAACGTGTCTTTTCTGTGTTTTACGTAGAAAAACGCTAAAACGGATGGAAACCAACCAATATGAAGAAATAGAATAACATTACCAAAAAGGTATATTTTGAGTGTTTTTGATCATGTTACCTATAAAAACGCTTAAATACATGCAAAGAACCTTATCTTTAGGAAACAAAAAGACATTACGAGAAACGAGTATTATGAGTGTTTTTACGTTCCTTAAGTACCAAAAAGCTTAAACCCACAAATAACACTCTTTATAGAGAAAAAATAAATAAATAAATGAAAAAATATCATTTTTGCGTTTTTTTGTTATTGATCTTCATAGGTACCGAGATGGCAAAATTCTGGCAAAATTCAGGGAAATTATGTGAAGAAAGAATATCAAAAAAGTTAATTTTAGCTTTTTTTCAGACTGTTATGAGCCAAACCCTAAAGTGCATGTAGAGCCACCTATATCGGGAAATTAAACGACTTTACTTGAAACCTGTCTTTTGCCTGTTTTTCAGTATGTTAGGCACCAAAACAATAAATAATATGGAAGTCACTCTGTATGGGAATCCAAAACAAAAATACTGAAAACATGTCTTTTCTGTGTTTTACGTAGAAAAACGCTAAAACGAATGCAAATCAACCAATATCATGAAATAGAATAATATTGCCAAAAAGGTATTTTTTGTGTTTTTGAGCGAAAATGGATGCAAATCTCTCTATATTGGGAAACAAAAAAGGACATTACGAGAAACGTTTATAATGAGTGTTTTATAGTTTCACAAGAACCACAAGGCAAAACAAGCAAAAACTCGTGTTATATGGAGATGTTTCTTAGATATCAAAATGCTGAAATTCATGAATAACACTCTTAATTGAGAAACAGAACAACCTTACCAAATGCGTGTATTTTGAATGTTTTTCACATTCTTAGCTACCAAAACCCGAAATAACATGCGAAACTAGCTTTATGTGGGAAATAAATGACATTACCAGAAAAAACGTATCTTTTGAGTGTTTTTGAGCGTGTTAGGCAATAAAGCACAAAAAAAAGCAGGGCAAAGACATTAAATGGGAATAAAACCAACATTTACCAAGAACTTGTCTTTAAGTGTTTTTCAGCTCCTTACGCTAAAATGCATGCAAAACACCCTTTATGGAGAAACAAAATAACATTACGAAAAACATGAATTTTCAGTGTTTTTGATCTGTTACGTATAAAAACGCTTAAATACATGCAAAGAACCCTATGTTTGGGAAACGAATGGACATTACGAGAAACGTGTATTATGAGTGTTTTTAAGTTCCATAAGTACGAAAAGAGTTAAAACACACAAATAACACTCTTTATAGAGAAAATAAATAAATAAATAAAAACTAGGATTTTTTTTTTTTTTTTGTTATTTATCTCCATAGGTACCGAGATGCCAAAATTCTGGCAAAATTCAGGGAAATTATGTGAAAAAGATAATATTATGAAAAAAGTTAATTTTAGCTTTTTTTTATTTTTTTCGGACTGTTATGTACCAAACCCTAAAGTGCATGCAAAGCCACCTACATGAGGAAATTAAACGACTTTACCAGATACCTGTCTTTTGAGTGTTTTTCAGCTAGTTAGGTACCAAAACGATAAATAATATGGAAGTCACTCTATATGGGAATCCAAAACAAAATTACTGAAAACGTGTCTTTTTAGTGTTTTACTTAGAAAAACATTAAAACGGATGCAAACCAACCAATATGAAGAAATAGAATAATATTACTAAAAAGTTATATTTTGAGTGTTTTTGAGCTTGTTACCTACAGAAAACGCGAAAATAGTTGCAAAGCACTCTATATTGGGAAAGAAAAGGACATTACGAGAAACGTGTATAATGAGTGTTTTATAGTTTCACAAGAACCACAAGGCAAAACACGCAAAAACTCGTGTATATGGAGATGTTTCTTAGATACCAAAATGCTGAAATTCATGAATAACAAACACTCTTAATTGAGAAACAGAACAACCTTACCAAATGGGTGTATTTTGAATCTTTTTAACATTCTTACTTACCAAAACCCCAAATTGCATGTGAAACTAGCTTTATGTGTGAAAAAAAATATTACCAGAAAAGTGTCGAGTTTTTTTTGAGCGTGTTAGGCAATAAAGCACTAAAAAGCAGGGCAATCTCATTACATGGGAATAAAACCAACTTTTACCAATAACTTGCCTTTAAGTGTTTTTAAGCTCCTTACATACGAAAGCGCTAAAACGCATACAAAACAAGTATTTTGAGTCTTGTAAGATTGTTACGTAAAAAAACGCCTAAATGAATCGGAAATACCCTATATGAGAAAAATTCAAAGACATTACGAGAACGTGTATTATGAGTGTTTTTTTTTTTTTTTTCTTACTGTCAAAAGGATAAAACGCATGAAAAACACTCTATATGGAGAAACAGAACAATACTGCCAAAAAAAAAAAACGTGCATTTTGAGTGTTATGACATTGTTAGTTACCAAAAAAGGCAAAATTCATGCAAAGACCCATATATAGATATATGAAACGACTTTAAAAACGTATGAAAATACCATATATAGAGAAACAGTATACATTAACCAAAAACGTGTATTTTTTTTTTTTTTTTTGAGCTTATTATGTACAAAATCGCCTGTCATCAAACAAATCACCCTGCATATGGAAATAAAAAGGACATTACGAGAAACGTTTGTTATGTGTTTTTTTTTTTTATTACTTTCTTAAGTACCAAATCAGTACTTCAATAGTGCTCTGAAGAAAAAGAACAAACTTACCAAAAACGGGTATTTTTTTACATTGATAATTACCAAAACGCCAACATGCATGTAAAGCAACCTATATGAAGAAACGAAACGAAATCACTAGAAACTTGTCTTTTATTATTTTTTGAGCGTGTTAGGCACCAAATCACTGAGAAGCACCGAAATCACCCCATAGGGGAATACAAAACAACTTTACTAAAACGTGTCTTTAGAGTGTTTTTTTTTTTTAGGTTCTTACGAACTAAAAGGTCAAAATAAATGGAAACACCCTGTTAAGTACCAAAGCACCAAAAACAGCCTATATGAGGAAACGAAAGGACATGACAAAAAACGTTTATTATGAGTCTTTTTGAGTCTGTTACGTACATCATCTTAAAAATGCATGTAAAGCACCCTGTATGAGGAAACGATAGGACATTACGAGAAACGTGCATTATCAGAGTTTTGAGTCTTTTAGGTACCAAACACTAAACCGCCTGAATGAAAATTAAATATATTCTATATCTCTTAATAGAGAAACAGAACATCACCAAAAACGTGTTTTTGAGTGTTTTTTTTTTCCTTTTTATGTACCAAAACGTCAAAATACATACGAAGCATCCTATATGGGGAAATGGAAAGACATTTGGAGAAACAAGTTTTATTTGTGTTTTTGAGCTTCCTAAGTAAGCTTCCTAAGTACCAAAACGCTAAAAAGGATGAATAGCACCCTATATAGAGAAAAAGAACATTACCAAAAATCTTTATTTTGAGCGTTTTTCACATTATGAAGCAAAACATCATAATGCATGCAGATCCCTATATGAAGAAGCAAAACGATATTACAGGAAACGTGTCTTTTGAATGTTTACTTGAGTGTTAGGAATCAAAATGCTAAAAAGCATTGAAAGCACCCTATTTGGCAATATAAAATAACATTACCAAGAAAGTATCTTTAGAGTGTTTTTCACCTTCTTACATCCGAAATCGCTGAAAAGCATGCAAAACAACCTTTACGGAGAAACAAATTAATATTACCAAAAACTTGTATTTTGATTGTTTTTGTGCTTGTTAAGTATAAAAGTGCCAAATTACACGCAAAGCATCCTACATGGAGAAAAGAAAGGACATTACGAGAAAAGTGTATTATGAGAGACTTTGAGCTTTTTAGGTACCCAGACTCAAAAACACATGATTAGAACTTTATATGGAAAAATAACTCTACCGAAAACTTTTACTTAAATTTTTTTTTTCATATTGTTAAGTACCAAAAGACAAAATGCATTGGAAGCCCCCTTTATCGGGAAACGAAACGACATTATCATCAACGTGTCTTTTGAGTGTTTTTCAACGTGTTAGACACCAAAACGCTGAAAAGCATGGAAAGCGCTAAATAAAGGAATACAAAATAACATTACTAAAAACGTGTTTTAAAGGTTCTTATGTACAGAAACGCTAAAACTCAAGCAAAACATCCTTTATAGAGAAGCGAAATAAATATTTCGTTGATAAATTACATTCAGGACAGTTAGGGAATATCCCTTACAGAAGAATAAGATCGCAGAAGAATGATCCTAAATGGATGACTGAGGTTAAAACATTACATAGGGCGAAAGAGAAGTATATATGAGATTAAAGACAGGGGAAGTGGTTTTAAGTCCATAATATAATGAATTAGAAAAGTCAGGAGTTTAACAAGGAAAGCTAAAAATAATTATGAATTAAAGGTACCCAGCCAATCGAAGATGGACCCCAAGGGATTTTATCAGGCATATAAGACGAAGAATAGAGAAACAATAGTTCCTTAAAGACAGCAGAATGGGACCTGATTAGTTGTTGAGAGGAGATTAGTAAAATTGTGAACGAGTATTTTTTAATTGTCTTTGCCCAGGAAAACATGCAGGATTTGCCGAATAGTGACAAGATATTTAGAGTAGAAGAAAATGAGAAGCTGAAAGATATTACCATAACTAAAGAGATAGTGGAACAGGAGATAGATAAGCTGAAAAGTTCAAGTCACCAGGACCAGATGAAATATATTCCAGAGTATTTAAGGAATGGAAAAAGGTTATAAATAAATTGTTAGTTTCTGTCCTTCGGAAATCACTTTATTCATGTGAGGTATCGGTAATGTTGAGGCAGGCAAATATAGTACCTACCTTTAAGAAAGGAGAAAAAAAAATTAACGTCTAATCATAGACTTCTGTTGAATGTAAAATAATGGAGTCAATAATAGCGAAGAACATTTAAGAGCATTTGGACAAACATAACTTGATAAATCAGTTACAGCACGGCTTCTCGAATGGGGAGTCTTACCTGAGAAACTTGGTAAGTTTATACAGTAAGGTTTACAAGGCGGAAGATAATGGTGATAGTTATGGCATCCTATATCAGGACTTTAGTAAAGCGTTTGACAGGGTACCCCATCAGAGGCTACTGAGAAATGTTACGGCGCACGAGAGAGATTAGGTTTTTAGATTGGATAAGGTCATGGCTAAGCGTCAGGCGACAGAGTGTTGTAATAAACGGCTCTAAATCCGAGTGGGGTCAAGTAATTATTGGGGTGACAAAGGGATTATTAGTATTAGGGCTGATGTTGTTTATATTAAATGTCAATGACTAGGATAGTGGAATTAGTAGTGTTGTTAGTAAATTTGCGTATGACACGAGAATATGTAGATCAATTAGGTCAGAATCGCATACCATCGCCTTGCAGGCAGATTTGGATAGGATGAACGAATGGACAGACAGATGGCAAATGCAGTTTAATATCAACAAATGCAAAGCACTTAGCGTAAGTAGAAGAAACCCACACAGTAGTTACAAAATGAACAACCAAGTTCTGGTAGGTTTAGGGTGAGAAAAAGATTTGAGATTTAAAGTTAGCTCTGAACTCCGTCTAAGAAAGCAATGCAAAGAGGCCAGAAACAAAGCAAATAGTGTATTATGATTCATTTTCAGGAGTGCTAAAAGTAGAACACCCGAAGTAATATTAAAGTTACATTTGGCGCTGGTCAGACTTCATCTAGACTACGCTGTCCACTTCTGGTCACCACATCACAGGAAGGATAAAGGTCTATTAGAATCAGTACAAAGGAGAATGACTAAAAGGATACAGGGGATGAGGAGTATTCCTTACGAAGCGAGATTCAAGCTGTTAAATTTACATTCTTTAAAGAGACGTAGGTTAAGAGTTGGAGCTGATAGAAGTCTTTTAAGTGGTACATGGGTTATAACAAGGGGAACATAAGGAAAATTCTTAGAATCTGTAACCATGATAGAACAAGAAAAACTGGTTCAAGCCTGAAAACTTGATGTTCAAAAAGGAGACAGGATGGAATTGGTTCTCAAAATAGAGTAGTAGATGATTAGAACGGACGTATTAATCAAGTTGTTAGTGCTGAGGCATTTGGGAACTGTAAGAAAAAATTACACATTTATGGATGGGGATGATAGGTGGAAATAGGTAGGCATATTTCATACAAGTACTGCCACGTGTAGGCCTGATGCCTTCTTGCAGATTTACTTATTTCTTATGTTCTTATTACCAAAAGCGTGTATTTTCAGTGTTTTTTCAGCTATTACGTGAAAAAAATGCCAAAATGCATGCAAAGCACCCCATATGAGGAAAAAAAGGGACATTACGAGAAACGTGCATTATGAGAGTTTTTGAGATTCTTAGGTACCAAAACGCTAAAACTCTTGAATAACACTCTTAATTGAGAAACAGAACAACCTTACCAAATGCGTGTATTTTGAGTGTTTTTCACATTCTTGATTACCAAAACCGCAAATTTCATGCGAAAATAGTTTTATATGGGAAAAAAAATGACATTACCATAAAAGTGTCTTTTCAGTGTTTTTGAGCGTGTTAGGCAATAAAGCACTAAAAAGAAGGGCAATCACATTACATGTGAATAAATCCAACTTTTACCAAGAACTTGCCTTTAAGTGTTTTTGAGCTCCTTACATACCAAAACGCTAAAACGCATGTAAAACATCCTTTATGGAGAAACAGAAAAACATTACCAAAAACATGTATTTTGAGTGTTTTTGATCATGTTACCTATAAAAACGCTTAAATACATGCAAAGAACCTTATGTTTGGGAAACGAAAGGACATTACGAGAAACGTGTATTATGAGTGTTTTTAAGTTCCTTAAGTACCAAAAAGCTAAAACCCACAAATAACACTCTTTATAAAGAAACAAAAAAAAAAAAGTAAAATAAAGAAAAAAAATACCAATTTTTTTTTTTTTTTTATCTTCATAGGTACCGAGATGCCAAAATTCTGTTAAAATTCAGTGAAATTATGTGGAAAAAAGAACATTATCGAAAAAGTTAATTTTAGCTTTTTTTTTCGGACTGTTTTGTACCAAACCCTAAAGTGCATGCAAAGCCATATGAGGAAATTAAACGACTTTCCAAGAAAACTGTCTTTTGAGTGTTTTTCAGCGTGTTAAGCACCAAAACGATCAATAATATGGAAGTCTCTCTATATGGGAATGTAAAAGAAAATTTTTTTTTCTTTTTCAGTGTTTTACGTAGAAAAACGCTAAAACGGATGCAAACCAAACAATATCAAGAAATAGAAAAACATTACCAAAAAGGTATATTTTGAGTGTTTTTGAGCTTGTTACCTACAAAAAACACGAAAATGGATGGTAAGCACTCTATATTGGGCAACAAAAGGATATTACGAGAAACGTGTATAATGAGTGTTTTATAGTTTCACATAACCATAAGGCAAACCATAAGGCAAAAAACGCAAAAAACTCGTGTGTATGGAGAAGTTTCTTAGATACCAAAATGCTGAAACTCAGGAATAACACTCTTAATTGAGAAACAGAACAACCTTACTATATACGTGTATTTTGAGTGTTTTTCGCATTCTTAGTTACCAAAACCCAAAATTGCATGCGAAACTAACTTTATTTGGGAAAAAAAAATGACATTACCAGAAAAGTCTTTTGAGTGTTTTTGAGCGTGTTAGGCAATAAAGCACTAAAAAGCAGGGCAATCACATTACATGGGAATAAAACCAACTTTTACCAAGAATTTGACTTTAAGTGTTTTCATCTCCTTACATACCAAAACACTAAAACGCATGCAAAACACCCTTTATGGAGAAACAGAATAACATTACAAAAACATATATTTTGAGTGTTTTTGATAATGTTATCTATAAAAACGCTTAAATACCTGCAAAGAACCTTATGTTTGGGAAAGGAAAGGACATTACGAGAAACGTGTATTATGATTGTTTTTAAGTTCCTTAAGTATCAAAAAGCTAAAACCCACAAATAACACTCTTTATTTAGAAAAATTAATAAATAAATAAATAAAAATATAGGATTTTTTTTTTTTTTTTTTTGTTATTCATCTTCATAGGTACCGAGATGCCAAAATTCTGGCAAAATTCAGGGCAATTATGTGATAAAAGAACATTATCCAAAAAGTTAATTTTAGCTTTTTTTTTCGGACTGTTATGTACCAAACCCTAAAGTGCATGCAAAGCCACCTACATGGGAAAATTGAACGACTTTACCAGAAACCTGTCTTTTGAGTGTTTTTCAGCATGTTAAGCAACAAAACGATAAATAATAAAGAAATCAATCAATATGGGAATACAAAACAAAATTACTGAAAACGTGTTTTTTCAGTGTTTTACGCAGAAAAACGCTAAAACGGATGCATACCAACCAATATGAAGAAATAGAATAACATTACCAAAAATATGGATTTTGAGTGTTTTTGATCATGTTACTTATAAAAACGCTTAAATACATGCAAAGAACCCTATGTTTAGGAAAGGAAAGGACATTACAAGAAACGTGTATTATAAGTGTTTTTAAGTTCCTTAAGTACCAAAAAGTTAAAACCCAAAAATAACACTCTTTATAGAGGAAAAATAAATAAATAAAAAATAGGATTTTTTTTATTAATTTTCATAGGTACGAAGGTGCCAAAATTCTGGCAAAATTCAGGGAAATTATGTGAAAAAAGAACATCATGAAAAAAGTTAATTTTAGCTTTTTTCGGACTGTTATGTACCAAACCCTAAAGTGCATTCAAAGTCACCTATATGGGGAAATTAAACGACTTTACCAGAAACCTGTCTTTTGAGTGTTTTTCAGCATGTTAGGCACCAAAACGATAAATAATATGGAAGTATCTCTATATGGGAATCCAAAACAAAATTACTGAAAACATGTTTTTTTCAGTGTTTTACGTAGAAAAACGCTAATACGGATGCAAACCAACCAATATCAACAAATAGAATAACATTACCAAAAAGGTATATTTTGAGTGTTTTTGAGCTTGTTACCTACAAAAAACGCGAAAATGGATGGAAAGCACTCTATATTGGGAAACAAAAGGACATTACGAGAAACGTGTGTAATTAGTTTTTTATAGTTTTACAAGAACCACAAGGCAAAGCACGCAAAAACTCGTGTATATGGAGAAGTTTCTTAGATACTAAAATGCTGAAACTCATGAATAACACTCTTGATTGAGAAACAGAACAACCTTACCAAATGCGTGTATTTTGAGTGCTTTTCATATTCTTAGTTACCAAAACGCCAAATTGCATGCGAAACTAGCTTTATGTGGGAAAAAAATGACATTACCAGAAGTGTCTTTTGAGTGTTTTTGATCGTGATAGGTAATAAAGAACTAAAAAGCTGGGCAATCACATTACATGGGAATAAAACCAACTTCTACCGAGAACTTGCCTTTAAGTGTTTTAAAGCTCCTCACATACCAAAACGCTAAAACGCATACAAAACGCCCTTTATTGAGAAACAGAAAAACATTACCAAAAACGTGTGCTTTGAGTGTTTTCCAGCTTGTTATATTTAAAATTTTCAAAATATATGTAAAGGACCTTATTTCGGGTAACGAAACGACATTCCCGGATACATGTTGTTATATTACTTTTAAGCATAGTAGGCACCTAACGCTAGAAAAAAAAAAAAATATGGAAAATACTTTATATGGGAAAACAAAACAACTTCATGAAAATTTTTTTTGTGTGTTTTGAGCTTATTACGTACCGAAACTCTAAAATGCGTCGAAACCACCCATTATTAAAGAAACAGAAGAACGTTAGCAAAAAGGTGTGTTTTGATTTTTTTCTTGAGCTTATTAGGTAATAAACACCAAAATTCATGCAAAATACCTTATATAGGGAAACGAAACGATATTAACAATATTCCCCATGTCAGGTACCAAAACGAGAAAATGCATACAAAGAACCCTAAATGAAGAAATAGAACAAGATTACCAATATCTTGTGTTATGAAAATTTTGGATCTTGTTAGGTACTAAAACGAGAAAGTGGAAGCAAAGCACCCTATATGGGAAAAAAAAAAATAAAAAAAAATTTTTTTTCTATTTCTTATGTACAAACACGTTAAAACACATACAAAATAACGTGTAATGGAGAAACAGGACAACATTGCCAAAAACGTGTATTTTGAGTGTTTTTGAGCTTCATAAGTACCAAAATGCCAAAATACATGCAAAGAACCCTCGTTGCAGTAACGGAACGATATTACCAGAAAATTGTCATATGGGTTGTTTTGGGGTATATTAAGCACCATATCGATGAAAAAAAAAAAAAAAAAACATTTTTTTTTTTTTTTTTTAGTTTCTTGCGTACCAAAACACTCAAACGCGTGAAAAATAACTTTTTATGGAGAAACAACATTTGTATTGAATGTTTTTCAGCTTTTTTAGATCGCAAAACACCAAAATGCATGCATATTACCCGATATTAGGAAACGAAACGATATTAACAGAGAAGTGCATTATGAGATTTTGTCCAAAACTCAAAAATATATGAATAACACTCTATATAAAGAAACAGAACAATGTTACGAAAAACGTGTATTACAATTTTTTTTTTTGCAATGTTAGATAATAAAACTCCAAAATTCATACAAATCACCCTATCGAAGAAACAGAACATTACCAAACACGTGTATTATGAGTGTTTTTCCCTGTGTTAGGTACTAAAACGCCAGAATGCATACCAGAAGTAGCCAATATGAAGAAATAGAACAAATTTATTAGAAAAAAAATATAATGAGTGTTTTTGTGCTTGTTAGGTACCAAAACGCTTAAGTGCATGCAAAGCACGCTGTATGGGAAAAATAAAGAACATTCTTTTCATTGTTTTTTTTTTTTTTTCTGCTTACGTACTAAAACGTTAAAATGCATACAAAACGCCATTCATGGGCATGTAGAACAACATTACGAACTTGTGTGTTTTAAGCGTTTTCCATCTTGTTAGGTACAAAGACGACAAAATGCATGCAAAATATCCTATTTGGGATAATAAAACGATTTTACCAGAAACGTGTCATTTGGGTGTTTTTTTTTTTTTTACATCAAAACGCTGATAAGAATGGAAAACACTATACATGGGAAAATAAAACATTATCAAAAACGTGTCTTTTGCGTGTTTTTGAGCTTATTACGTACCAAATCGCTAAAACGCTCCAAAACAATTTTTATGGAGGAACGGAACATTACCAAAAACGGGTGTTTTGAGTGTTTTTGAGCTTGAAAGGTACCAAAACGCAAAAATGCATGCAAATTATCCGATATTTTGAAATAAAACGATATTAACAGAAAAGTCTATTAAGAGTGTTTTTTTGAGCTTGTTATTTACCAAAACGATAATGTGCATGCAAAGCACTCTATTTGAGAAAAGCAAACAACATTGCAAAAAAAAAAACTTGTCTTTTAACAACGCGTGCAAAACACCTCTTATTGAGAAACCTAACAACATTACTGAAAACGTGTGTGTTTAATATTTTCCAGCTGGTTAGATACTAGAACGACATTAACAGAAAACGTGCCATTTGGATATTTTTGAGCATATTAAGCACCAAAACTCTAAAACACATGAAAAATACTTTACATGGGAAGACAAAATAACATTATCATCGTGTGTATTTTGAGGGTTTATCTTCTTATGTACCAAAACGCTAAAACGCGCGAATATTTGTATATATGGAGAAACAGAATAACATTACCAAAAACCTTCTGTGAGTGTTTTTCTTTGTGTTAGGTACCAAAACTCCAAAATACATACAAAGCACTCATACAGATTGCTTTATATGCATTTTGGATACAAAAACGTGCGTTATGTTTTTTTTTTTTTTTAAGCTCGTAACATACCAAAAAGTTCAAACATGCGAAACGCTCTTTATGGAGAAACAGAGCAACGTTGCCAAAAACGTGTTTTGGGTTTTTTTTTTTTTTTCCAGCATGCTGGGTACCAAAATAACAAAACACATGCAAAGCATCCTATTTGAGTTAACGAAACGGCATTCCCAGAGATGTGTCATTTCTGTGTTTTTTTTTAGCATATTAGCCACAAAAAAAAAACTATAAAAACAATGAAAACACTCTATATGGGAAAATAAAACATTATCAAAAACACGTCTTTTGAGTGTTTTTGACCTTCTTCCGTACCAAAAGTCTAAAACAGTGTAACACTGTTTATAGAGAAACAGAACAACATTACCAAAAAATGTGTTTCTTCATTTTTTTTTAGCTTGTAAGGTAACAAAACACCAAAGTCCATGATAATCACCCGATATGGGGAAACGAAACGATATTAACAGAAACGTGTGTTATAATTGTTTTTTTAACTCCTTCTGTACCAAAACGCTAAAAACACGTGAATATCACTATATTGAGAAACAGAACAGCATCATCAAAAACTTGTATTATGAGTGCTTTTCTCAATGTTAGGTACCAAAATGCTAAAATGTATATAAAGCACCCTATAAGAAGAAACAGAATGATATTACAAAAACCTGTATTATAAGTGTTTTTACCAAAACGCTAAAGTGCATGCAAACTCCCAATAAGGCAAAAACAAATAACAATAACAAAAACGTGTCTTTTGAACGTTTTTCAGCTTCTTAGTACCAAAACGCGGAAACGCATACAAAACGTTGTTCATAGAGAAACAAGTACATAACCGAGAATTTGTCTTTTCATTGTTTTCCAACTTGTTGGGTACCAAAACGTGAAAATGCATGCAAAGTACCCTATTTGGGTAGCGAATTGACATCACCAGAAACGTGTAATTTGTGTGATTTGAGCATATTAGGCACGAAAACGCTAGAAAGCAGAGGGAAACAAAGCAACATTATCAACAACATGTCTTTTAAGAAATCTTAAGTTTCTTACGTACCAAAACCCTGAAACATATGTAAAACACCCTTTAAGGTGAAACAAAACTATATTAAGAAAAACGTGTGTTTTGAGTGTTTTTGAGCTATTTAGGTAACAAACGCCAAAATGCATCCAAATATATCCGTTACTGGGAAACGAAACGATATTAACAGAAACGTGTGTTATAAGTTTTTTTCAACATTATTGATACCAAAACACTAAATTACGTGAATCGCTCTCTATATGGAAAAATAGAACAACATTACCAAAAACGTGTATTATGAGTGTTTTCGCCATGTTACGTACTAAAACGTCAAATGCAGACAAGCACCCTATATGAAAAAAAAAAAAAAAAAGATTACTAAAATGGTGTATTATGAGTGTTATTAAGATTGTTAGGTACCAAAACGCCAAAATGCACGCAAATTACCCTATATGTGAATAGCAAACAACAATACCAAAAGCATCTTTTCAGTAGTTCCAGCTTATTATGTAACAACCCTCCAAAATATATACAAATCACCCTATCCGAGGTTAGAACACGACATTCCCAGAAACGTGTCAAAAGGGTGTTTTTTGAGGATTTAAGGCACCAAACGGTAAAAAGGAAGAAAAACATTCACTATAAAATATCAAAACTGTGTATTTTGTGTTTTTTTTTTTTTTAAGCTTCTTACGTACCAAAACGCTAAAACGTGTTAAATACCCTTTAGAGAGAAAATGAACAACATTACCAAAAAAGTATTGTTTGTGTGTTTTCCAGATTGTTAGGTTTAGGTATTAAAACGCCAAAATGAATGATTTGATATGTCTAAAGGAAACAATATTAACAGAAACTTGTATTATGAGCGTTTTTTTTAGCTTCTTATGTACCAAAACGCTAAAACACATGAATAGGAATCTATATGGAGAAACAAAACAACATTATAACTATGTTAAGTGCCAAAACGCCAAAATGCATACAAAACACCCTACATAGAGAAATCAGAACATTATCTAAAACGTGTATTATAAGTGTTTTGAGCTTGTTATTTACCAAAACGCTAAAAGTGCATACAAAAAATCCTTCATGGAGAAAGAAAAAAATGCAAAAAAAGACCATATTGAGTGTTGTTGAGCTTCTTAGCTATCAAAACTGCAAAATGAATGAAATCACCATTTTAGTAGCCGAACAAGATTACCAAAAACAACTCTTTTTGAGTGTTTTTGAAAATCTTATGTACAAAAACGCTCTATATTTGAAAAGCAAACAATATAACCAAAAACATGTATTTTTAGTGTTTTTTCAGCTTCTTCCTTTATAGAGAAACAGAAAAACATTCTATAAAACGTGTTTATTGAGTGTTTTTGAGCTTCTTATCTACCAAAACTGCAAAATGCATGCAAAGCACGGAGCAACATTATCAGAAAGATATTTTTTGAGTGTTTTTGAGCTTCTTATGTAGCAAAACGCTAAACCGCATGGAAAACACGTTTTATGGGGATACATTACAAAAAAAAAAAAAAAAAGTGTGATTTGAGCGTTTTCCAGCTTGTTAGACACCAAAACTTGAAATTCAATGGAAATATCACGGTACTGGATAATAAAGGATATTTAAAGAGTATTATGAGTATTTTCAGCTTCTTAGGTTAAAAAAAAAAAAACGCTAAAAAAACGTCAATACCACACTATATCTAGAAACAGAACAACATTACCAAAAGCGTCTTTTATATGTTTTTGAGCTTCTTAGGTGCTAAATCACCAAAGTGCATGCAAAGCACCCTGTATGTAAAAATATATATATATATATATATATATATATATATATATATATATATATATATATATATATATATATATATATATATATATATATATATATATATATATATATATATATATATATATATATATATATGTATATATTAAAAAAATGTGTCGAGTGTTTTTCAGCTTACGTACTAAAACGGTAAAACGCATGGAAAACACTGTTTGTGGAGAAAAAAAATACCAATAATGTGTATTTTGAGTTATCAGCGTAATAAGTAGTAAAACGCCAAAATGCATGCAGAGCGCCTATATGAAGTAACGAAACGACATTTCCAAAAACGTGTCATTTAGGTGTTTTTTTTTTCAGGATATTAGGCACCAAAACGCTAAAAAAAAAAAAAAAAACATGGAAAATACCCTATATAGGAAAATGAAACAACTTCAACAAAATCGTGTCCTTTGTGTGCTTTTGAGCTTCTTACGTAACAAAACGATAACTAAACTAAACAAAAACTTGTGTTTGAGTGTTTTTGAGCTTGTTAGATAACTAATCGCCAAAATGCATGCAAAGTTTCAGATATGGGGGAAAGAAAAGATATTAACGCTGTTTTTCAGCTTCTTATGTAACGAAACGCTAAAACACATAAATAGCATTCTATATGAAGAAACAGAACATCATTACGAAAAACGTGTATTATGGGTGCTTTTCCCCATGTTAGGGACCAAAACGCCAAAATACATATAATGCACCCTATATGAAGAAACAAAACGACATGATCACAAACATGTATTATGAATATTTTTGAGTTTGTTAGTTACCAAAACGCCAAAGTACATGCAAAGCACCCTATAGAAGAAGAAAAAATATATTACCAAAAACATATCTTTTGAGTGTTTTTCAGCTTCGTACGTACCGAAACTCTAAAAGGGATTGAAAACGCACTTTACTGAGAAATAGAACATTAAAAAAAACGTGTTTTAAGTGTTTTTAAGTTAGCTACCAAAACGAAACGAAACAAAACGAAACGAAACGAAACGATATTAACAGAAATGTGTATTATGAGTGTTTTTATTTATTTTTTTTTATGTACCAAAACACTAAAACACGTGAATATTACTCTATATGAGGGAAAAAAAAAAAACATTAACAAAACCAGTAGCAAAACATCACCAGAAACTTGTCATTTAGGTGTTTTGAGCATATTAGGCAGCAAAACGCTAAAAAATCAAGGAAAACACCCTATATGGGAAAACGAGATAACCTTAACAAAATCGAGTGTTTTTGAGCTTCTTACGTACCAAAACGATAAAAGATGTCCGAACCAATATTAGCAAAAACGTATGTTCTGAGATTTTTTTAGCTTGTTAGGTAACAAAACGCCAAAATGTATGCAAATTACCCTATATAGGTAAATGAAACGATATTAACATAAAGGTGTATTATGTCTTTTTCAGCTTCATAGATACCAAAAGTCTAAAACACGTAATTAATACTATATTTGCAGAAACAAAACAACATTACCAAAAGCGTACTTTATGAGTTTTTTCCCCATGATAGGTACCAAAACGCCTAAAAGCATAGTGAACACCATACATAAAGAAACAGACCAACATTACGAAAAACTTGTATACTGAGTGTTTTTGAGCTTGTTAGATACAAAAACACCAAAGTGCATGCAAGACAACCTGTATAGGAAAAGCAATCAATATTAACAAAAACTTGTCTTTTGAGTGTTTTTCAGTTTCTTACGAACTAAAACTCTGAAACGCATGAAAAACACCCTTTATGGAGAAAGAGGACATTACTATAAACGCGTTTTTTGAAAGTTTTCCCGATCATTAGCTACCAAAACGCCAAAATGCAGACAGCACACTATTTGATGTAAAGAAATTATATTACCGGAAACGTTTCATTTCAGTGTTTTGAGCATATTAGAAACTAACCCCAACAAAAAAAAAAAAAAAAATATATATATATATATATATATATATATATATATATATATATATATATATATATATATATATATATATATATATATATATATATATATATATATATATATATATATATATATATATAACATCGAAAACGTGTCTTTTGAATATTTTTGAGCTTCTTACGTACCAAATTTCTAAAAAGCGTGCAAAACATCCTTTATGGTGATATAGAACATTGCCAAAAATGTGTGTTTTGAGTCTTTTTGAGCTTGTTGGGTACGAAAACGCCAAAATGCACACAAATTAACGGACATTGACAAACTAAAAGTTATTAAGAAAAAATATTATTATGAGTGTTTTTTAACTTCTTATGTACGAAAACACTAAAACACGTGAATATCACTCTATATGGAGAAAAAAAGCATTAACCAAAAAAATGGGTGTTAGGTACGACAATCTATACAGAATACCATATATGAAAAACAGAAAATCATTATCAAAAACGTATATTATAAGTGTTTTTGAGCTTCTTAGGTAATAAAATACTGAAACACGTGATTAGTACATATATTTAGGCGTTTTGGTTTCTAAAAAGCTGGAAAACGCTTAAATCATACGTTTTTGGTAATGTCTCCCGATAAAGGCTATTTGTCGTTTTAGCATTTTGGAACGTAAGAAACTCAAAAACACTCAAAAGACACCATTTTGATAATGTTGTTTTGATTTATATATATATATATATATATATATATATATATATATATATATATATATATATATATATATATATATATATATATATATATATATATATATATATATATATATATATATATATATATATATATATATATATATATATATATATATATATATATATATATATATATATATATATATATATACGTTTCAGGAAATCTCGTTTCATTTCCTGAAGTAAAGTGCACTTTAGCGTTTTAGCACTTAACCTTGAGAATTAAAATCAAATTACATGTTTTTTTGGGGTAATATTGTTCTGTTCCACCATAATGAGTGTGTGTTAATGAATGTACTTTAGAAACTCAAAGATAAATTATATTTAGCTTAAAAACAGAAAAGAGACGTTTTTTGGTATTGTTTTGTTTTCCCATATATGGTGCTTTCCATTTTTTTTTTTTTTAGCGTTTAATTGCCTAACACGCTCATAAACACTCAAAAGACATTTTTTGCGGGAGAAATCTTGTTTCCTTATCCGATATGGGGTACTGCATGCACCAAACAAAGTGAAATACACTAAAAATACACGTTTTTTATAATATTGTTCTGTTTTTCCCATATAGAGATATATACATGCATTTTAGCGTTATGGTACTTAAGAAGCTCTAAAACAATTATAATACAAGTTTCTAGTAATTTGTTTTCGTTTTCATGTATAGGCTACTTTCCATGCATTTTGTTTTTGTTAATAACACGCTCAAAAACTTTTTTCTGTGTGTGTGTGTGTGTGTGTGTGTGTGTGTGTGTGTGTTATTCTGTTTTGTCCATAAAGGGTGTTTTCCTTGTGTTTTAGTATTTTGGTACGTAATAAGCTCAAAAATACTGAAAAGACACGTTTTTGGGAATGATGTTTTGTATTCCCATATAGGGTGGTTTCCATGTTTTTTTTTTTTTTTAGCGTTTTAATAATAACCACACTAAAAAAAAAAAAAACGTTGCTGGTAATGTTTTCATTCGTCATATATGGAGCTTTGTAGGCATTTTGGCGTTTTAGTAGCTAATATTATGGAAAACACTCCAAAATACACTTTTTTCGATATAGACTGCTGTTGATTAATTTTATCATTTGGTATCTAAAAAGCTCAAAAACTCTCATAACGGAGTTTGTAACAAGAATATTATTATATTTCGCTATATTTCTCCATATTCCAAAAAATAAAACCAGTGTTCCACTGTTTAAAATCAATAAAATATTAATTAAAAATAAAAATATATAAGAACATAAGAACATAAGAAATAAGGGAAGCTGCAAGAAGCGACCAGACTTACACGTGGCAGTCCCTGTATGAAGTATACCTACCTATTTCCATCTATTATCCCCATCCATAAACCTGTCTAATCTTCTCTTAAAGCTCTGTAGTGTCCTATCACTATCAACATGATTACTGAGTCCGTTCCACTCATCTACCACTCTATCTGAGAACCAATTTTTTTCCTATCTCCTTCCTAAACCTAAATTTTTCAAGCTTGAACCCGTTATTTCTTGTTCTACCCTGGTTGCTGATCCTAAGAATTTTGCTTACATCCCCCTAGTTATAACCCTTATACCACTTAAAGACTTCTATCAGGTCCCTTCTTAACCTACGTCTCTCTAAAGAATGTAAATTTAACAACTTCAATCTTGCCTCGTAAGGAATACTCCTCATCCCCTGTATCCTTTTAGTCATTTTCCTCTGTACTGATTCTAATAGACCTATATCTTTCCTGTAATGTGGGGACCAGAACTGCACAGCGTAGTCTAGATGAGTTCTGACCAGCGCCAATTATAATTTTAATATTACTTCCGGCCTTCTACTTTTAACACTCCTAAAAATGATTCCTAGTACCCTATTTGCCCTGTTTCTGGCCTTTATGCATTGTTTTCCTAGAGGGAGTTCAGAGATAACTATAACTCCTAAATCTTTCTCGTACCCTGTACCTAACAGAGTTTGGTTGTTTAATGTGTACCTAATGTATATGATTCATATACATTGATTATATGTTTGATTTACGAAAAAAAATAATAATAATAATAAATAAGTTCTGGAAATATTAGTTTTAGCTAAATATTTTGCATTCTATAGCTGTACGTAGAGAGAGAGCCGTAGATTTTTACAGGAGACAAAAGAAGACCGGATACTTCAGAAAAATATAGGAAAAAGAAAAAAAAAATTATACTTATATCGCCTGCATACCAGTATATTTATAACTGGACCCCTCATTGCATAATACATTTTTTTTAGCATAATTTTGCATAAAAAAAAAAAAAGCGGAAAAAAGGGTAGACAATATGAGGAAAAAAAGTTTCATGTAACCTTTTTACAATCCCCCATAATACACGTCTCTCGTATTATTATTATTTTTTTTTTTGCTTCCGCATATAGAATACTTTGCACGCATTTTGCCAATTTTTCTACGTAACAAGCTGAAAAACACTAAAAATACACGTTTAAAAAAAAAAAAAAAGTTATAGTGCCCCATGAAGTCCTTTTGGTACATAAAGTTTTGGTACATAAATAGCTAAAAAAAAAAAACTCTGAAAAAAATGTTTTCGGTAATATTAATTTACTTTCCTATATAGGGCTCTTTCCATGCTTTTCATTGTTTTGGCAACTAGCCCTCTCATAAACACTATAAAGACACGTTTCTGGATATCTCGTTTCCTTTCATCATATTAGGTGCTTTGCCTGCATTTTGGCGATTTGTTACCTTGAAATGTGAAATACGCTCAAAATATACATTTTTGGTATTGCCCTTCTGTTTCTACATATAGAGTGCTATTCATGCCTTTCATTGCTTTGATACCTAAGAAGCCATCATGATACATGTTTCTCATAGTGTCTATTCGTTTTCCCATACAGGGTACTTTGCGTGCATTTTGGTGTTTTATAGATAAGAAGCACAAAACACTAAAAATACTTGTTTTTGTTGATGAAGTTTTTGTAATGTTACTGTTTTTTTTCTCTCTCTCTCTCTTCTCTCTCTCTTATAGGGTCCTTTCCATTTTTGTGTGTGTGTGTGTGTGTGTATTGCTGCCTAAAATACTCAGAAACACTCAAAAACAAGTCTCTGGAAATCTTTTTTTTTTTTCCAATAAAGAGTGCTTTGCGTGCATTTTGCCATTTTGGTACCTAACAATATGAAATACAATCAAAATACACGTTTTGGTAATGTTTTGTTTCTTCAAATACACAACAATTCATGCTTTTTCGAGTTTTAGTACCTAAGAAGCTCAAAAACATACATAGTACACTTTTCTCGTAATGTTCTTTTGTTTCCCCATACAGGGTACTTTTCATGCATTTTGACTTTTTTTTACGTAACAAGCTTAAAAAAGATAATAATACTCGCTTTTTGGTAATGTTATTTTATCTCTCTATAATGGGTGTTTTACATTTTTTTTTTTTTTTGTGGTAAGTAGGTAGTTAAAAAAAACTGAAAAGAAACGTTTTTGTAAATGTTTCGTTTTCTTATATAGGGTGCTTTATGTTTTTTTTTTTTTTTTTTTTTTGCGTTCTATTGCCTAGCACGCTCAAAACACTCAAAAGACACATTTCTTGAAATCTTGTTTCCTTTACCAATATAGGATGTTTTATGTGCATTTTGTCGTTTTGGTAACTAATAATGTGAAATACACTCAAAATACACGTTTTTCGTAATGTAATCATGTTTATATACTGTGCTATTCAAGAGATTTCGAGTTTTGATACCTAAAAAGCTCAAAAAAAAACTTTCATGATACACGTTTTTCGTAATGTCCAATCTCTTCCCCATACATATGGTACTTTCCATGTCTTTTTACGTTTTTGTACCTAACAAGCTCTAAAACACTCAAAATGCATGTTTTTGGTTAAATTAGTGTGTTTCTCCATAAAGGGTGTTTTGCATGCGTTTTAGAATTTTGCTATGTAATTAGATCAAAACACTAAAAAATACATGTTTATCTATGTTGTTTTATTTCTTTATATAGAGTGCTATTCATGCGTTTTAGTATTTTGGTACCTAAGAAGCTCAAAAGCAATCAAAACACACGCTTCTCGTAATAACTTTTCGTTTCCCCATAGAGGGTACTTTCCATTCATCTCGGCTTTTTTCTACACTTGTTTTTTAGTATTGTTATTATGGATCTCCATTAAGGGTGTTTTACATGCGAATTACAGTTTTCATACATAAGACAGTGACACGTAATGTGCCACGTCCAGTCCATAAAATTCATGCAGGTATGATCTATAGTTGAGATATGTGCCGACTAATAACCCCACATCAATCTCACAATACAGTCTTATGTAATCGACTAAAGTGCGACAGGATGCCATACTCCACACGCTTTGAGCGTGTTCATATTCTCCAGGTGACAGAGCCTTCTCCTTGAGCATGTCATAAAATGCTTCGCGAGGTGGCAATTGCCGATCTTCTAAGTGGGCAAGGTCGGTGATGTACTCATAACAAAGAAACTGTTTTTGAGTGCAAATTACACGTCTTTTATCCTCGGGGAGTAATTCACCATCTCCTGGGCGTAACGTGTGTCATAGCCCGCCTACACGTGATTCTGAGCGGGATGACCGAGGCCGGCATTCATAATGGAAAGCGTGTCCTGAAACTGCAATTCCTTAATCCTTACTTTCAATAAATGCGATTCTGACTTGGCAAGGATGTCCACGTGCGACTCTGGCAACTGAAGGTCTTTTATGATTAAGGAGACGTCAAAGCTCATATTATGCGCCAGAGAGATGAGATATTTCCTCATGTCACGACACTGGAGGTTGCATCGCGCGCACAATGCTCCCTTGTAATTTGTGGTAATGAGTGGTCGTGATGTTTATGAGGTGGGGTTTTCACATTAAAGGGTTGACGGCAGAGCTCGCAGTGGTGCTGACGTTTGAAGTGGGCTTCATCCTCCGCAGACATGCTAATTGGATAGCTAACTACACTTTCCTTCATGATTCGCCAAGCTTCGGATAGGCTATCAATTAAATTATTCACGGGATCTTCGCTGAAATAACTTCTCTTTTCCACGACATCTCCATGCCCATTGATGATGAGATATGAGTATCCAATTGGCTCATGTTCAGCTATCAAACTCCTATTCTCCTTAGGTTTTATTATAGTTTCAAAATAAAAAAAATGCTAATTAGGCAGACTGATAGGTGTAGGCAAAATTTTTTAATTTTACTTGTTTCATTATCTTCGCCCTTACCCTTATCCTGCCTTGATCGATTCTCTTCAAAACTTTACGTCCGAGACACAAAAATTAACGTGGTCTTATATGTAACACACTTGTGTGTTACTTACTTCATAATCTTACTTCCCCATCTTCAAACTGAATAGGTTTGCCTCTTTGATTGGTAATTTTGATGGCCACACTATGTATAGTTGATATGGAAAGTGGTTTATACGTAATTGAATTCGTACCTTTACTGGTGCTGTCGCCAGGTAGTGGTATGTCGTATAATATTTTAAATAGTTTGTTACCAAATCGCGTGGGAGAAATAATGTCGGTATAAACGTACATATAATCCGTCCCCACGTCAGCTCGTGGTACGTATTGAGCGAATAATTTTATGGGTATCGAGGGGGAAGCTTCGCTCGCACTGGAAGATGAAATGGAGTCGCCAGGTCTTTGAAAGTAGACGGTGTAGCGAAAAGTTGGATTGAAACCCAGAATGCGAGCTATATGCGAGGCAAATTTTATACTTATATCACTGTAAATACGATCGTTATTAGGAGGCACGATCGCATTGTTAACTACGACTCTCTCCAAGTCGCGGTCGTAATAGATAATTTCCGAGTATGGGAAATAGATCTTAAAGGACTCCTTCAAAATTGTTTGAAGTTCTCTCACTATCTGTCCATTGATCGTCTTAGTTATGGCCGGTATGTTCTTATCGGTAAAATTGGAGAAGATATTCCTTTCCGGTATATAGGTATACATGTTATATTCATACACATCAAACTCGGAATGCTTAACCCGGCCATAAAACGATATACTGGAATTTGGATCCCCTTCCGTAATGCAGTAGAAATATTTAGGGAATAAGATATTACACAGGCCGACTTCATAATCCCTGCCGGTGTCTAAAGGAATGGGTAGAATTCTATTTTCAAATTCTGTTGTTGTGTTTTTTGGGAAATGGCCTGCCGCCTGCAAGAAAAGATAGGTATACGTATATATCGTCACTATCTCTGAACGACATGTTTTTTATGATCTGTCAACTAACAGACTGACTTTAAACTTCACCTTTTCATGTCATTTATACGCCAACAGGCTGGAGGATATAATGGTACAGCGTGGCCGACCTTGACCATCGAGTGGTGGGAGACACTGGAATATACTGAGATGTCGGAGGGAACAAGTAACGGCAAGACTCGGCCACCCTGGCTGCCCAGGACCCGCGCGTGTGACTAGCACGTGGCGGTCGCGTGGCGGTCCAACCTATAGCCCTCAACTTCCCGTTCCCACCCAAAACAAAGGCCGCATGACCCCTGGCGGCGTCGCCACCCACTTTCCTGATGCGTTCAGTCCTCCACCCCACCCCCTTTCCTTATGCCGACCTTAACCATCGAGATGTCGGAAGGAACACGTGATGGCAAGACTCACCACCCTGGCCGCCCAGGACCTGCGCGAACGAAGGGGACCGTGGTGACAGCTCATTTTAGAATGGGCGACCTCCATGGCAACGCCAGCAGTGTCCCCACCGCCTGCCTTACCTGACGCGTTCAGGTTTCCCCTCCTCCTCCTTCTTAGCATTTAATTACTTCCCACTCACCATTATTGTTTCATTTAGTCATTTCATAGCCGCCGAAGGATAAGGACGCACGCCCCCACATCTCCCTGTCAGCGCCGCCGTCACCGTCCCCCCCTCCCCCTTTTAGCATGGCCCCTGGTGACGTCGCCGTGAATGATCCACCCCTCCGCTGGTGTTAATTTACAGCCAGGTTCCCTGGAAAAATGCCACCAGGGTCCCTATCCTTAAATGCCATTTTAAGATAGGGGACCCTGGTGGCATTTTCCCTACTACTCATAATACACGTTCGTTGTTATGTCTTTTCGTTTCTTTATATAGGGTTCTTTGTATGCATTTTGGCGTTTTTCTATGTAAGAAGCTCAAAAGCATTCAAAATACACGTTTTTGGTAAAGTTGTTCTCTTTCTTCAAAAAAGGGTTGTTTCATACATTTTAGCGATATGGTATGTAAGTAGCTAAGTAAGTATGTAACTAGTTTTGGTAATGTTTTGTTTTCCCATATAGGTTTCTTTCCCTGCTGTTTAATGTTTTGGTGCCTAACATGAACACAAACACACCTTTCTGGAAATGTCACTTCTTTTCCTCATACCGGATGCTTTGCATGCATTTTTTCGTTCTGGTTCCTAACAATGTGAAATACTCACAAAATACTTGTTTTTGTAATGTTGTTGTTTCTCCATATATAGTGCTGTTTATGCGTTTTAGCGTTTTGGAAACTAAGGAGCTCAAAAAACTCATAATACACGTTTCTTGTAATGTCCTTTCTTATCCACATATAGGGTACTTTGCATACATTCTGGCGTTTTTGTAAGCAATGAGCTCAAAAACACTCAACATTCAGGCTTTTGGGTAATTTTTTTCTGATTTTCCATAAAGGATGTTTTGCATGCTTTTTAGCGTAGGAAACATAAGAAACTGAAAAAAAAAAACTCAAAAGACATGTATTTTGGTAATGTTTTTTATTCCCATATAAAGAGCTTTTCAAGCTTTTTTGGTACATAGCTATGTGAAAAAAAAACTATATACATATTTTTGATAATATTGTTTTGTTTTTAAATATAGAGTGTTATTCGTGCTTTTTTGCGCTTCGATACCTAAGAAGCTCAAAAACACTCATAATACACGTTTCTTGTAATGTTCTTTCGTATCCCCATACACGGTACTTTGCATGCATTTTGGCGTTTCTATAGTTAAAGAGCTTAAAAAGAAAAAAAAATTCTTAATGTACTCGGTTTTGGAAATATTTGCATGTTTTTGCGCTACTTACGTACCAAAAACACGCTTTATATTTAAAGTGTGTTTTTGATACGTAAGTAACATGCAAATGACATGTTTTTTGGGTATTATTGTGTTGTTGTTTTCAATAGAGAGAGCTCTCCATGCATTTTAGCGCTCATAAGCACTCAAAAAAAAAAAATATATATATATATATATATATATATATATATATATATATATATATATATATATATATATATATATATATATATATATATATATATATATATATATATATATATAAGATTTTTTTTTCTTTTTTCCCATATTTTTTTCTGATATACCAATTTTTCTTTGGTGTCCTATGAAAATATCTGTTCTCTCTTAATACAGCGTTAGTTAACAAGAAATTTTTAAGATAACTAATATTCTTGGATTTATATACGGAAAATAAAAATATATGAATTTTTCTTCATAAATCAAACAAATAATCAATGTATCTGCATCAGAAATATTTTGCATTAATCTTTTAATGTTTTTAAACAGCAGAATACTGGTGTTTACTTAAAAATGTGGGGAAATATAACAAAAATCTATACCCACCCCAGCGCCCCCACCAATTAAACGTGATATCATGAATCACTTTAGGCCTATGTACAAAACCAATTTGAGTAACTAAAAGAAAAAATATCTGCTTTTTTCAACGTATCCTTATGTATATATCCTGTGACCTTTACCTTTGTCGCTTGATATCTAAAAATATCGCTTTTTTGGCATATAAAAATTATCTCCTCCGTTGCTATTTCTGTTACACATATATGAGCTCTTGCAGCTGATGAAACTATGAATCACGAACAATTTCTGCTATCGAGATTATTGTTTAGATTTGATTTTGATTTTTTGACAAATGTTTGAATGTCATTTTTTTTACTTTTTAATCTAATAAAAAATTGTTTTACTCTTTAGAAAAAAAAACATACATAAAAAAACAGAAAATTGTTTTCCTATCTTTCCTGATTGAAACAGTTTTTGAATGAAAGAATTGGGTTAATAAATAAGGGATGAGATACGAGTTGAACATAGCCAATTTGACACAGGATTCGCGATTCTACAACCCCCCCCCCCATAAACATTTAAAAGACACGGTTCTGGAAATGTCGTTTCTTTTTCCCTATATATGCATTTTGGCGTTTTGGTACTTTACAGTGTGACATATACTCAAAATACACGTTCTTGGTAATGTTGTTCTTTTTCTCCATATAGATTAAAGTTACTTTGAATGCATTTTGGCATTTTTTTCTACGAAAGAAGATTACAAAAACTGAAAATATGTTTGTTTGTTTTTTTTCTTTGTAATATTAATTGCTTTTTCCTTAAAGGGTGTTTTGGATGCATTTTTTATAAAAAAAAAAAAAAAAACTTTTTTGGTAGTGTTATTTTGTTTTTCCATATAAAAGTACTTTCCATGGTTTCCATGGTTCCAGTCATGTTCATAAAAACTCAAAAGAAACGTTTCTGAAAATCTCGTTTCCTTTCCCCTTATAGGACTCTTTGCATACACTTTGACGTTTTGGTATCTCACAAATACTCAAAATACGTTTTTTTTTTTTTTTTTTTTTTGTAATGTTGTTCTGTTTCTCAATATAGAGGACAATTCATGCGTTTAGCGATTTAGTATCTAGGAAGCTTAAAAACATTCATAACAGAAGTTTCTCGTGATTTTTTTTTTCCTAATACAGGGTATCTTCCATGCATTTCGGCGTTTTTTCTGTCTAACAAGCTGAGAAACACTCAGAATACTTGTTATTGGTAATGTTATTTTGTTTCTACATAAATGGTGTTTTACTAGTGTTTTATCGTTTTCGTATGTAAATAGCTGAAAAAAAATGAAAATGCACGATTTTGGTAATGTTGTTTTCCTTTCCCATATAGGGTGATTTCCATGCTTTTTAGCGTTTAAATGCCTAACATGCACAAAAAACACACAAAAAAAATACATTTCTTGTAATACTGTTTCGTTTCCCAATGTAAGCGGCTTTGCATGCATTTTGGCATGTTGTTCTTTTTTTTCCATGCATAGTTCCATTCATGCTTTTTTCGCGTTTTCGTACCTAGAAAGCTCAAAAACAGTCATAATACACGGTTCTCGTAATATGTTTTCGTTTTTACTATCGAATACTTTGTATGCATTTTGCCGTTTTCTACGTAATAAACTGAGAAAAAACACTAAAGATACTTGTTTTTGGTCATTTCATTTATTTTTTTTTTTCCCATAAAGGGTGTTTTGTATAAGTTTTACTGTTTTGGTAGGTAAGAAGTTCAAAACATTCAAAAGATACGTTTTTTGTAATACTGTTTTGTATTCCCATATAGGACATTTCCACGCATTTTAACGTTTTGTTATCTAACACACTCAAAAACAAAATACACGTTTCTTGTAATCTCATTTCGTTTCTCCATACAAAAGACTTTCCAAGCATTGTGAGCTTTTTTTGGCACACGAGAAGATGAAAAATACACGTTTTTGGTAATGTTCTCTTTCTCCATATAGAGTGCTACTAACGGATTTCCACGTTTTGGTACTTAAAAAAAAAAAATTCATAATACAGCTTTTTCGCAATGTCTTTTTTTTTTCATATAGGGTACTTTGCATGCATTTTTGCATTTTCGTAGATAACAAAAGTTAAAAAAAATTAAAAAATACACGTCTTCGGTAAAGTTATTGTATTTCTGAATGAAGCGTGTTTTGCATGCATTTTAGCTTCCCGATGCGCTCATAAAACATTAAAAAAAAATGTTTTTGTAATGTTTTGTTTTCCCATATATGGTGTATATATGAGAAAAGGGAACAACATTACCAAAAATGTGTCTTTTGATTGTTAATAAGCGTGCTAGGCACCAGCACGGTAAAAAAAAAAAAAAAAAAGCATAGAAATCATCCTATATGGTAAACCAAAACAATATTACCAAAAACATGTCTTTTAATTTTTTTGGGAGATGCTTACGTTCCAAAACGCTAAAACGTAAGCAATAAACTCTTATGGAGAAAGAAAATAATATTTCGAAAAACAAGTATTAAAATTGTTTTTGAGCTTACGTACAAAAACTCCAAAATGCATGGAAAGTATCCTATATAAGGAAAGGAAGGAGCATTACGAGAAACTTGCATTATGATTATTTTTGAGCTTAATAGGTACCAAAACTCGAAAACGCATGAATAGTACTATATATGAATAAACTGAACAACATTACCAAAAAAGTTACAATTTGAGTGTATCCATTGTTGGATACCAAAGCACCAAAATGCAATCAAAGCACCTTATATTAGGAAAGGAAAGGATATTTCCAGAAAAGTATCTTTTGAGTGTTTATGAGCGAGCTAGGCACCAGAAACGCTAAAAAAAAAAAAAAAAAACACGGAAACCACCCTGTATATAAAAAAAAAAAAAAAACACTACTGAAAACCTCTCTTTTCAGTGTTTTTGAGCCGCTTACGTACCTAAACACTAAAATGCATGCAAAACACCCTGTATAGTGAAGGGGAATAACATTATCAAAAACAAGTTATTTGAGTGTTTTTGAGCTCCTTAGGTATGAAAACATGAAAACATGATTAGCACTCTATATATAAAGACAGAACATCAACAAAAATGTGTAATTTGAGTGTTTTTCACAATGTTAGGTACCAAAACGCTAAATGCATGGAGCTCCCCTCATATGAGAAAGAAAACGACTTTTCAAGAAACATATCTGTCCAGTGTTTTTGTGCATGTTATGCACCAAAACGCTACAAAAAAAAAAAAAAAAAAAATGAAAGCACCATATATGGGATTAGGAAAAAAAAAAAAACATTACCAAAAAAGGCTTTTGATTGTTTTTATCTTACATAGTAAAACGCTAAAACGCACGCAAAAACACACTTTATGGTGAAACAGGATAAAATTACCAAAAACAAGTATTTTGTGTGTTTTTGAGCTTTTTACGGACAAAAACGGCAAAATACATGGAAAGTATTCTATTTGGGGAAACGAAAGGACATTATAAGGAATGTGTATTATGAGTGTTTTTGGGCTTCTTAGGTATCAAAACGAGAAAATGAATAGCACTCTATATAGAGAAACATAACAACATTTTCAAAGCGTGTATTTTGAGTGTATTTCACATTATTAAGTATGAAAAACGCCTAGATGCACGCAAAGCACTTTCTATATGAGGAAATGAAACGAAATAAAAAAAAGTGTTTTCAGCGTTTATGAGCGTGCTAAGCACGATAAAAAGCATGACATACACTCTATGAGAAATGAAAATAACTACCAAAAACGTCTCTTTTCAGTGTTTTTGAGCTTCTTACGCATAAAAACGCCAAAATGCACATAAATTACTCGAAATGTGAAAGCAAAAAGACCACGAGAAACGTGAATGTTTTAACTTCTTAGGAACCAAAACACTAAAAGGCATGAAGAGCAATCTTTATGCGCAAACAGAACAAAATTACCAAAAACTTGTATTTTAAGTGTATTTCACATTGTTAGCAAAACGCTAAAATGCATGGAAAGCACCCTATATGATGAAAAGAAACGACATTTCCAAAACATGTCTTTTTAGTGTCTTTTAATGTGTTGGGCACTAAAACGCATGGAATTCACCCTATATGGAAATACAAAACAACTTTATCATAAACGTGTCTTTTGAGTGATTTTAACCTTCTTACGTACCAAAACGATAAAACGATGCAAAACACACTTTATGTAAAACAGAATAAGGGGGAAGGAGGAGGATCTAAGCAGTAGACACCTGCCGAGACGATAATTACTTCCAGTGAAATCTAAAAGCACTGGATCAGGGGGTGCTGTGAACTTATCATTAAACCCAGCTGTGACCTCACTGAACGTTTCCCTTTGCATCTCACAACACAAAGGGACAGTCACAGCCTGCCCTCTTAAGAGAACTCTTTTCCTTCACACAAAACTACAAGCACCTAATTAGACACAGAACGTTTACTCAAAATTCAATATTATCATGGCGACTCCTACACCAGACTCGGAGTCCCCATCTGGGGACGGGACCCACAAATGTCGCCAGGTCGGACTGCCCTTCTGGTATCGACCCTAAGTGTCAAGAAACACTCCCCTTAACTTTTTCTTCATTAACTTCTGCAACATTCGCGGTCTTAAATTTAATTTTCTATCTGTAGAACATCACCGCTCCTCTACTAAACCTCATCTTCTTTTTCTCACAGAAACACAAGTGTATGAGGCAACTGACAGTAGCCTTTTTTCTGCTCGTTCCTTCTTTCTTTATCCTCATTTTTCAATACAAAGCTGGATGTTGCGTTTATGTGCGCAACGACTTAACCTGCTCTTATGCCCACGCTCTTGAATCTTCTGAGTTTTCCACCATCTGGCTACAAAGTCACTCTCAAACCAAATTTATCTGTGCTGTATATCCCTTACCTAACTCCTCTGAATATACGAAATCCTTTGACTACTTAACCTCCAAATTGGAGGTCATTCTGACTCTTTTCCCTTTTGCTGAAATCTCCATTCTTGGAGACTTCATTGTTCACTACCAGCTTTGGCATTCCTCTCCCTTCACTGACCATCCTGGTGAAATAGCCTTCCGCTTTGCTATCCTCCACAACCTAGAGCAATTCTCGCAACACCCTACTCGCATCCCTGACCGTCTTGGAGATACGCCCAACATTCTTGATCTTTTCTTAATCCTTCTGCTTACGCTGTTACCCTTTCTTCTCCGTTGGCTCCTCCGATTACGATCTCATATCTGCATCTTTTCCTATCGCTCCAATCCCTGCTCAGGATTCCCCTAAGTGAAGGTGCCTCTGCTGTTTTGGGGGGACCTGACGAGGAATTTTGCTGATTTTCCTTGGAATGACTACTGCTTCCGTGTAAGAGACCCATCTCTGTGTGCCGAGGTAATAGTGTCTGGCATGGAGGCGTAATTTAGTTTAACATGGACTGTTCTCGTGCCATAAATTATAGAGTGGTGGCCCACAAAAGGTAATTGAGCCCTCGATCACTTAAATCTCAAGCGCTCTATATTTGTGCCCGGAACCTTGCCAAGGTTCCGGGCACTTGCTCTCTCCAAGTAGCCAAAAACTCCTTCATCAATAGAAAGTGTCAAAATATTTCAAGATCTAAATCCCCTCGTGACTTATGGCATGTAGTAAAAAATATTTCCAATAACTATGCTTCTTTTTCTTTCCTTCCTTTATTTTAACCAAATAACACCACGGCTATCAAATTTATCTCTAGAACTGAACTCTTCCCCAAAAAATTTCCTAAAAACTCTACCTTGGATGATTCAGGGCTTGTTCGTCCCTCTCTTCCATCCAGTGACGACTTCATGCTATTAAAATTCTTCCCAATGATGTTTTCCGTGCCCTCGATGGCCTAAACCGTCGGAAGGCTTATGAACCTGATGGGGACCCTCCTATTGTTCTTCGATGCTGCGCCTCCTTGCCTAGTCAAACTCTTTTAACTCTGTCTGTCAGCATCTACCTTCCCTTCTTGCTGGAAGCTTGCCTACATTCAGCCTGTTCCTAAAAGTGTGACCGTTCTTATCCCTCAAACTACCGTCCTATAGTTCTTAATTTCCTGTCTATCTAAATTTTGTTTTTTTATCTATCCTCAACAGGACTATTATTAAACATCTATCATTTTACAACCTTCTATCTGATCGCCAGTATGAGTTCCGTGAAAGCCGCTATAGTGGTGGTCTTCTGGCATTCCTTACTGAGTCTTGGTCATCCTCTTTTATAGATTATGATGTAACTTTTGCTGTTGCCTTAGACATACCTAAAGCTTTTGATAGAATCTGGCACAAAGCTTTGATTTCCTGATTACCCTCCTACGGCTTCTATCCTTCTCTCTGTGACTTCAACTCAAATTTCCTTTCTGACCGTTCTAATGTTGCTGTGGTAGACGATCACTGTTCTTTTCCTAAATCTATTAACAGTGGTGTTGCTCGTGGTTCTGTCCTGTCACCCACTCTTTTCCAAATGTTCATTAATGATCTTCTAAACCAAACTTCTTGTCCTATTCAATCCTTTGCTGATGATACCACCCTGCACTTTTCCATGTATTTTCACAGACAAGCCTTCAAGAAGTAAACAGTAAACAGGCAGGGAAACCAAACAGCACCTAACTTCTGATCTCTCTAAAATTTCTAATTGGGGCAGAGCAACCTTGGTATTGTTCAGTGCCTCAAAAACTCAATTCCTCCATCTGTCAACTCGACACAACCTTCCAGACAAGAATCCTCTCTTCTTCAATGACACTCAACTGTCCCCCTTTTCTACACTGAACATCCTTTGTCTGTCTTTTTCTTATAATCTAAACTGGAAATTCATATCTCATCTCTAGCTAAAACAACTTCTAGGAAGTTAGACGTACTAAGTCATCTACACCAGTTTTTCTCACCCCCACTTATCTGTCCATGTATGGGGTATGCTTCACATGTCGGGGGGAGGGTTCCACACATACCGCTCTTTTAGACAGGGTGGGATGTAAAGCTTTTTGTCTCATCAACTACTCTCCTCTAACTGTCTTCATCCTCTTTTTCATAGCCGCAGTGTTACATCTCTAGTTATCTTTCACTGCTATTTTCATGCTAACTGCTCTTCTGATGTTGCTAACTGCATGTCTACGCTCCTACTGCGACCTCGATGCAAAAGATTTTCTTCTTTCTCTCGCCCGTATACTATACCACGTATCTAATGCAAGAGTTAACTAGTATTCTCAATCATTCATCTTTTTAGCTGGTAAACTCTGGAACTCCCTAGCTACTTCTATATTTCCACCTTCCTTGAAGAGGAAGTTTTCAAGACACGTATCCTTCAATTTGTGATGGTAATCTTTTTTTTGTTATTGGATGTTTGTTGCCCTTGGCCGATGTTTTTCCTACACTGAAAAAAAAAGAATTTTGACTGCTTTTTGTGCTTTTTACGTAGAAAACCGTCAAAATGCATGCAAACTACCCTATATATTGAAACAAATACACATAACAAGAAACGTGAATTATGAGTTAGAACTTCTTAGGTAATAAAACGTGAAAATATGTTAAAACCAATCTATATGGAGAAACAAAACAACATTACCAAAACAGGTATTTTGAGTGTTTTTGAGCTTTTACGTACAAAAACACAAAAATGCATGCAAAGTACCCTGCATGGGGAAATAAAAAGAGATTAAGAGAAACGTGTATTATGAGTGTTACTGGGTTTTTTAGGTACCAAAAAAAATAAAATCCATTAATAGCATTCTATATGGAGAAACAGAGCATTACCAAAAATATGTATATTAAGTGTATTTCACATACATAGGTGGTAAAGCAAAAATGCTCGGAAAGCACCATATACGAAGAAAGGAAACTACAATTCCATAAACGTGTCTTTTTCAGAGTTTACGAGCGTATTATGCATCAAAACGCTAAAAAGCATGAAAGCATCCTATATGGGAAAAAGAAATTACCAAAAATGTTCCTTTTTCAATGTTTTTGAGCTACTTATGTACAAAAACGCAAAAAAAAAAAAACACATGCAAAACAACCTATATGGAGAAACAGAACAGAATAACATTAAAAAAAACAAGTACTTCGAGTATTTTTTTTATCTTCTTATGTGCAAAAACGCTGAAGTGCAGGTAAAGTACCCTATATGGGAAAAAGATAGGACATTAACAGTATTATGAGTGTTTATGAGCTTCTTAGGTACCAAAAAACGAAAACACATGAAAAGCACTCTATGGAGAAAAAAAAAAAAATTGATACTCAAAACGTGTATTTTGAGTGTATTTCCCATTGTTATGTACTAAAACGCCAAAATGCTCACAAAGCATTTCGAATGAAACAAGATTTCCAAAAACGAGCATTTTGAGTGTTTATGAGCGTGCTATGTACCAAAACGATGAAAAGCATGAAAAGCGCCTTATATTGGAACACAAAGCAACAGAAACAAAAACGTCTCTTTTCAGTGTTTTTTAGCTACTTGCGTATCAAAACGCTAAAACACATGCAAAGCACCCTTCATGGAAAAAAAAAAAAAAAAACATTACGAGAAATTAGTATTTTGTGTTTTTTTTTAGCTTAATACGTATAAATATGCCAAAATGCATGCAAAGTACCCTATATTGGGGAACAAAAGACATTGCGAGAAAAGTATAAGTGTTTTTTTTAGTTTATTAGGTACTAAAACACTAAAAGGCAGAAATAGCTCTCTATATCGAGAAACAGAACAATATTAAAAAAAAAAAAAAAAACGTATTTTGACTGTATTTCACAGTTAGGTACCAAAACACCAAAATGCATGTAAAGCACCCTATATGGGGAAAGGAAATGAGATTTCCAGAAACGTGTCTTTTGAGTTTTTATGAATATGCTATGCAAAAAACGATAAAAAGCATGAAAAACATTTAAAATTGAAAAGAAAACATTATTACCATTTTTTTAAGTATGTTTCAGGTACTTAGGTTCAAAAACGGTGAAACGCATGTCCCCGCCCCAAAAAAAAAACTTTATGGACAAATATGAAAACTTTTCTAAAAACGTTTATTTTCAGTGATTTTGAGCCTGATATGTAAAAAAAAAATCTATATATATGCCTCCCCCCAAAAAAAATGAAAATTAAGCTATATAAGGATACGAGAAGACCTTACGAGAAACGTGTATTATGAGAGTTTTTGAGATTCTTGAGTACCAGAATGATAAAACGTGTGAATAGTGTTCTATATGGTAAAAAAAAATAAATAAATAAATAAATAATAATAATAATAATAATAATAATAATAATAATAATAATAATAATAATAATAATAATAATAAATAAAATAAAAAAATAAGAACAAAACGTGCATTTTCAGTGTATTTAACAATACTACGTAATAAAACGCGCTACGTAATAAAATGCAGGCAAAGAACCTTATATATGGGAAAGAAACGACATTTCCCCCCAAAATTGTCTCTTGAGTGTTTATGAGCGCATTAGGCACCGAAACGATAAAAAAAAAAAAAAATACAAACGATACAGGGAAACAAAACAACAACAAAAAAAAAAACGTGTTTTTGAGCGTTTTTGAGCTATTTACGTACCAAAATGCTGAAACGCATGCAATTACCGTTTTTTTCGAGACTGGGAATAACATTACCAAAAACAAGTATTTTGAGAGTTTTTGAGTTTCTTACGTACAGAAACGCCAAAATGCATGGAAAGTACCTATATGAGGAAACGAAAAGACATTACGAGAAACGTGTATTATGAGGCTTTTGAACTTCTTAGGTACCAAAACTAGAAAACACATGAATAGCACTCTATATGGAGAAACAGAACAAATAAAAAAAAAAAAAAAAAAGTATTTTGAGTGCATTTCACATTGTTACGTGTCATAACGCTAAAATGCATCTTAAGAACCCTATAAAAATAAATAAACGTGTCATTTGATTATTTATAATCATCCTGTATGGGAAAAAAAAAAAAAAAACATTACCAAAAGCGTGTCTTCTGGGTTGTTTTAAGCTACTTACGTACCAAAATGCTAAAACGCATGTAGAAAACCTTTTTATGGAGAAACACAATAACATAACCAAAAAACAAGAATTTTGAGTTTTTTTGAGCTTGTTATGTAGAAAAAATCGACGAATGCATGGAAAGTACCCTCAATGAAGAAACGAAAAGACATTACGAGAAACGTGTATTATGAGAGTTTTTCAACTTTTTAAGTACCAAAACGCGAAAACGAATGAAGTACACTTATATGAAAAAAAAAAAAACATTACGAAGGTAATGTATTTTGAGTGTATTTCACAATGTTAGATACCAAAACACATTGTATGCAAAGCCTCCTACATAGGGAAACGAAACGACAATACCAGAAACGTCTTTTTTTTTTTTTTCTTATCATGTTAGCTACCGAAACGCTAAGAACCATGGAAATCATTCTAAATAGGAATAGAATACAACATTATTATAAAACAACGTTTTTGAACTTCTTACATGCCAAAACGCTAACACACATGTAAAACATTTTAAAGTAAAACAGAGTTACATTACCCAAAACAAATATTTTGAATGTTTTTGACCTTGTTACGTAGTGAAACGCCAAAATGCATGCAAATTATTATGCACGGGGAAATGAAAAAAAAAAAACACAAGAAACGTATATTATAAGTGTTAATGAGCTTTTATGATACCACACGAAAAAATATATTAATACCTCTATATATGGAAAGAAGAGTAACATTATTAAAAAAAAGGTGTATTATTGAGTATTTTTTTCATATTTTAGGTACCAAACGCCAAAATGCATGTAATGCCCTTTATATAGAGGAAAGGACAAGACATTTCAAGAAACGTATCTTTTATTTTTGTGCATGTTAGACATGAAAACGCTAAAAAGAATGGAAAGCATAATATATGGAAAGAGAAAACAGTATTACGAAAAACGTGGCTTTTGAGCATTTTTAACTTCTTACGCACAAAAAGTATTACCAAAAAAAAGTATTTTGAGTGTTTTTTAAGCTTGTTATATACAAAACCGCAAAATTGCATGGAAAATACTGTATATGGGGAAATGAAAAGACGTTATGAGAAACGTATAATATAAGTGTTTTTGAGCTTCGGAACCTAAACACTACAAAGCATGAATAGCACTCATATGGAGAAACAGAATAACATTACCAAAAAATGTGTATTTCCTCTGTATTTCACATACGTACGAAAACGCAAAAATGCATTCAAAACACCCTATATGAGGAAAAGAAACATTTTCAGAAACATGTTTTTATTAATGTTTATGAGCTTGTTAGACACCAAAACGCTTAAAAGCATAGAAAGCACCCTATATGGGGAAACAAAACAATTCTACAAAAAAAAAAAAAAACGTGTCTTTTAAGTGTTTCAAAATGGTAAAATGAATGCAAAACACCATCTAAACAGAAACAAAATAACGTTATCCAAAAAAATTATTTCAGGTGCTTTTGAGCTTGTTGCATATAAAAACGTTTAAATGCATGCAAAGTACCTTGTATGGAGAACGAAGACATTATGAGAAATGCGTATTATGAGTGTTTTTGAACTTTTTTTCGTACGAAAACTCGAAAACACATGAATAACTCTCTATATGGAGAAAAGAACAACATTATCATAAAAGTGTATTCTTAGGTAATTTCACATTGTTTGGTACCAAAACGCCCAAATGCACGCAAAATACCCTATTTTTGGTAAGGAAACAAGATTCCCAAAGCACGTGTCTTTTGAGTGTTTATGGGTGTGCTATGCACTAAAATGATAAAAAAAATAAAATAAAATAATCAAGGAAAGCATCCTACATGGGAAAACAAAACCTTAACAAGACCGTCACTTTTAGGAGGTTTTCTTTACGTTCAAAATTGGAGAAAGGAACGGAAAGCCACGATTATTGAGAATCAGAATAAATTACGAAGAACAAGTATTTTTAGTGTTTTTGAGTTTTTTACTCAAAGAAACGCAAAAGTTCATGAAAAGTACCCTACATGGGGAATCAAAACGACATTACCAGTAACGTGTCTTTTGAGTGTTTTGAGCGTATTAGGCACAAAATCACAAAAAAAAAAAAGCATGGAATTCTCTCTATATGGAAATACAAAACAATATTTCGAAAAACGTGACTTTCTAGTGTTTTCTTCTTAGGTACCAAAACGCGAAAACGCATGCAAAATACTCTTGATGAAGAAACATAATTGCATTACCAAAAAAAAACAAGAATTTTGAATGTTTCTGAGCGCCAAATTCATACAAAGTACCCTACCTATATGGAGAAAGGAAAGGACACTCCTAGAGACATGTTTTATGATTGTCTTTGAGCTTCTTGGGTACCAAAATGATAAAATACACGAATAGCACTCTATATAGAAAAACAGATAAACATTATCAAAAACATGTATTTGAGTGTATTTTAAATTGTTAGGAATGTAAAAGCCAAAATGCATGCAAAGCATTCTATATGGGATAAGAAAAGATTAACATAAACGTGTCTTTTGAGTGTTTATGAGCGTACTATGCACCAAAATGATAAAAAAAAAAAAAAGAACCCTATATCAGAAAAAAAAAATTACCAAAACGCTAAAACCCGTGCAAAGAAAATAAAAAAAAAATGTGGAGAAACATATAAATATTAACATAAAGAAGTATTTTGAGTGTTTTTTGAGCTATTTACGTACCAAAACGCTAAAAGCCATAGAATAAAAAAAGAAATATGGAGTAACTTATAAATATTAACATAAAGAAATAATTTGTGTTTTTTGAGCTTGTTACATAGTAAAACGCAAAAATGCAAGTACCTTATATGGGAAAGATATATGGGAAAGGAAATGAAATTACGAGAAACGTGTATTATGAGTGATTTTTAGCTTTTAATCTACCAGAACGCTAAAAAGACATAAAAAAAAACATTCATAAATTAATCACTCTTAATATCTTTTTGTGTCCCCATATAGAGAACCTATTATGCATTTTGAGGTTTATGTATGTAAGAAGCTCAAAAACACTCAAATTAACTGTTTTTGGTGTTATTGTCTATCTCCATAAAGGGTGCTTAGCATACGTTTTAGCGTTTTGTTACGTGAATACATGAAAACACTGAAAAGAGATGTTTTTGTTGATGTTATTTTGTTTCCTCTTATAGGGTGCTTTCTATGCTTATTAGCGTTTTGGTGCCTGACACACTCATAAACAATCAAAATACACATTTCCGGAAATTTCGTTTTGTTTACGTTGATATTGGCGTTTTGGTATCTAATAATTTGAAATTAAAAAATCACGTTTTTGTATTATTTATTTATTTATTTTTATTTATTTATTTTATTTATTTATTTATTTATTTTTTTTTTCGCTATACAAAGCGTTATTCATGCGTTTAAGCGCCTGGTACCTAAGAATTTCAAAGACACTCAAAATACACCTTTCTCGTAGTGTCTTTTTTTTTTGTTTCCGCATATAGGGTAATTTGCATGCATTTTGGCATTTTTCTATGTAACATGTTCAGGAACTTTCAGAATACTTATTATTGGTAATGTTATTCTCTTTTTCCATTATGGGTATTTTGTATGCGCTTTACCTATTTGGTTCCTAAGCAGGTCGAAAACATTGAAAAGAGAGGTTTTCGTTTTTTTTTTTCTTTTTTTTCGCGTTTTGTTACCAAAGAACCTCAAAACTTCTTTTCGGTAATGTTATATTATTTCCATGAAGGGTGTTTTACATGCGTTTCGACGTTTTGGTAGGTAAATACCTAAAAAAAAAATTAAAAAAGTTTTTGCTACTGTTTTCTTTTTCTATATAGATGATTTCTATGTTTTTTTTTTTTTGTCGTTTTGTTGCGTAGGTTTAAAACAATATTTTTTTTTTTCGTAATGTTGTTTTCTATTCCCATATATGGTGGTTTTCATAGTTTTTAGTGATTTGGTGTACAGCACGCCCATAAACACTCAAAACACACGTTTCTGATATCTCACTTCTTACCTATATAATGTGGTTTGCATGCATTTTGGGTTTATGGTTCTTAACAATGTGAAATACACTCAAAATGCACGTTTTTTGTAATGCTCTTTTGTTTCTCCATATAGAGTGGTATTCATGCGTGTTCACGTATTGTAACCTAAGAACCTCAAAAATACTCATAATACATATTCCTTGTAATGTCCTTTTGTTTCCCCATATAGAGTTCTTTCAATGCAATTTGGTGTTTTTTTTTACGTAAAAAGCTAAAAGAAACACTAAAAAACCTGCTTTTAGTAATGTTTTGTTTCTTCATGACGGGTGTTTTGCTTACGTTTTAGCGTTTGGTACGTAAGTACCAAACAAAAAAAAAAGTGAAAAAGAGAAGTTTTGGTTATGTTGTTGCTTTCTATGTTTTTTTTTTTTTTTTTGGTGTGTAAATAAAAACTGAAATAAAAGATAAGTTTTTCGTAATGTTGTTTTCTATTTCAATATAAGATGCTTTCCATGATTTTAGCGTTTTGGTACCTAACATGCACAAAAATATCAAAAAAATACATTTTTTGTAATGTTTCGTTTCTCTGTATAAGGGGCTTTCCATGCATTTTGTCCTTTTGGTACCTAAAAATGTGAAGAACATGTTTTTAGTAATGTTGTTCTGTTTCTTTATATAGAGTGGTATTAATTTAATAATAATTAACTTAATACACTTTTCTCATAATGTGTTTTCGTTTCCCCATATAAGGTACTTTGAATTTTTTCTTTGATTTTTTTTTCTCAATAACATTATGTTTTTCCTTCAAGGGTGTTTTGCATGAGTTTTATTTATTTATATATTCATTTATTTATTCTATTTTTTTTTTGTGGGGGAGTACGTAGATTAAAACCTTTGAAAAAAAAAAAAGTTTTCGATAATGTTGTTTTGTTATCCAATATTGGGTGATTTCCATGTTTTTTAGCGTTTTGTATCTAACAGGTTCAAAAACACTCAAAAGGCACGTTTCTGGTAATGTCTTTTCGTTTCCCCCTATAGGAGGCTGTGCATGCATTTTGGCGTTTTTGTACCTAAGAATGTGAGAACATTCAAAATACGCGTTTTTAGTGATGTTATTCCGTCTCTCAATATTGAGTGTTATTCATGTATTTTAGAATTTTGGTACCTACGAAGTAAACAAAAAAAATAAAGAAAGAAAACTCTCATAATACACGTTTAACGTAATCCCTTTTGTAATATGATTCTCATCATATTAGAATTATAATGTCAATGTTGGCACCTTTGAATGTGGAGCGGGCAGTGTGTGTCGCTGTCATTGGTTGGAAAGAGGTGTAGACACGGGTTGTATTCCAGTTACTGTATAATTGTTATTGGCATATATGACAAGAATTGTAATTATTATTAAGATACATATATTGTTTTCTTACTTATTAACAAGTTTGGTATTGGTTAGTAATGTGTATTTGTTTGTCAAGAGGAAGTTTTCTTTTAGGGTCTGTGTATGTAACACGGATATATATTATACCGCACTCAGGGTGTAGGGGGAAGGTAGGCAGAGGTACAGTTGGTGCCTGTCAGGGGTGAGTGGCGGTTGTTTGACTGAGGTGAGTTTTGTGATAACATTATTTCTCTGATTTGTTTGACTTATGTTATGCCGCTGATTGTGCATATTGGTTGGTGTTATATTGAATGTGGTGCTGATAGGAGGATTTGATTAAGTGTAACTTTGCAGCATAGTTGGGGTAATGCTGTAATCAGACATATGGTGAAGTCTGCCTTGGCTGATGATGGGCGGTCATTTTGTGAGTACTATTTTATATGTATCGTGTGTCATTGCAATAGTGAATAATAGAATGGGATATGTGTTCATCTTATGTTATTCTTCTGTTTACTGGGTGAAGTTACAAGATATTGAAGGGAGTTACATGATATTGAGGTATGCTGTGTTTATGTTGACATTAAATTTGCAGGCTGAATCAATCAATAAATCAAGATACAGCAAGTCAGCCCAATCATAGTCATTATCCTACACTACAATTCAGCAAAATTCGCAGAGCAGCCATGGATGACTTGAAAAGGGAACGTGCTAATGCCAAGAGGAGATTCACCAGGAAGGTGGGACTCTTCAAGGATGCACACAAGAGAGGAGACTCCACAGCAACCCTACAAGTATTGTATAGTGAAGTTTGTGATTCTTTCAAAGTAGTGGATGTGGTGAATGAGAAAATTATTGACCTTTTAGATGGTAGTTCATCTTGCCAAGAGTATGAAGACTATATCATGGAATTGGAAACTATAAAGTGCACTCTTCTTGAGACATTAAAAGAAAAACCTAAGGCTGTACTTGCCATGAAAAAAATTGAGCCTCCTAAATTTGGTGGATCTGTAAGGTCATTTCCCTCATTTATTAGGGATTATACAAGACTGGTTGAATCACAACATGGTGAGGATCCCTATGTACTCAGAATGTCACTAGAGGGGGAACCCAGGAGACTTGTAGAAGATTTAAATGATTACAAAAGAATGTGGGAGAGATTGAATGAAACATATGGTCCTAAATTTGGTGGATCTGTAAGGTCATTTCCCTCATTTATTAGGGATTATACAAGACTGGTTGAATCACAACATGGTGAGGATCCCTATGTACTCAGAATGTCACTAGAGGGGGAACCCAGGAGACTTGTAGAAGATTTAAATGATTACAAAAGAATGTGGGAGAGATTGAATGAAACATATGGTCATGAAGGAAAGTTAATTGATTCAATCTTGGGAGACATTAGGTCATATAAGCCAATAAGTGAAGGTGATGATAAACGGTTAATCAAGCTAATCAATACTGTAGAAAAGGTATGGTTAGATGTAAGCAACTTGAACCTAACAAAGGAGTTGGAGAATGTTACTGTCCTGACTCAAGTAGAAAAATTGTTACCCTCTATGTTGAAAAAGGAATGGGCTAGTAAAGTACAACAAGTGAAGACTGACAAGTTTAAAGAGTTGGTTGCATTCTTAACAGAGCATCGAAAAGCTTTAGAATACTTACAAGATGAGTCAAGACTTGGTGCGTCAAAGGTAACGGTGCATACCACTGATGTATCAAACACAAAAGAAAATGACTTATTAGAAGTCATAAAACTGTTAGCTGTGGGACAAGAGAAACTACAAAACCAGATGTCAGAGTGTTTAACTAATATAGCTCAAGTAGCAGATGGAAGATATTGCAGTAGGAATTACACATCAAAAGTTAATGGTGTTCAGAAGGAGAAGTATTGTCTTGTTCATGATAGTGAATCTCATCACTTACAGGATTGTATGACATTTAAGCAATGGACAGCTGAAAATCAAATGGATTTTTTAAAGCAAAATAGAATTTGTTTTGCATGTCTCAAAAGAGGGCACCTATCTAGGGATTGTGATAAGCAAATGCCTTGTAGAGTAAAGGTAAAGGGAGACATTTGTGGTAAGCACCACCATTCAATTTTGCACCCTATATTTAGCAGTCCTTATACTTCTACAATGGATGTTATGAGTAACCATTTGACAAAGAAAGGTGCATTTTTGATGACTGGGTTTGTGGATAGTGGAGGTGTTTCTGTTCCCACATTATATGATGCAGGAAGTAACATCAGTCTGATCACTTTTAGAATGGCAAAGCAACTAGGACTCAAAGGTACTCCTATACAGCTTTCAGTGACAAAGGTCGGTGACCACACAGAAGAATTGGATAGTTTTGTTTATAAGATGTCCTTGAGGGATCAAACAGGGAAGGAAAAATTTGTTGAAGTTTGTGGAATTTCCGAAATAACTGGTGCTCATCAACAGGTGAATTTATCGGAAATTGCTAAGAAATTTGAAGTGCAAGAAAAGGATATCCAAAGGCCTGAAGGGCGTATAGAACTACTAATAGGATCTGATCACTGTACTTTAATGCCACAAGTTAAAAAAACCATAGATAATGTTCAGTTAATGTCAAATGAGTTTGGTTTCTGTATCAGAGGTAGATTGGATGACAAAGGAAAGGGACATAGCTATTGCGTGCAAATTAATCACGTGAGTTGTAATGACACCACAGATTGGCATTTCAGGACTAAACCTAATGTGGGCAAGTTGATAGAAAATTATTTTTTGAATGAAAGCTTAGGAACAGAATGCAATCCTAAGTGTGGAGGCTGCAAATGTGGAAAATGCTCAACCAAGGGAAATTTAACCATTAAGGAAGAAAGAGAGAAGAAACTTATTGAAGATGGATTAACTTATGATGCGAAACATCAGTGCTGGATAGCTAAGTATCCTTGGATTTATGATCCGGCTAAACTACCTGATAATTATCCTATGGCATTTGCTAGATTAAAGGCCACTGAACAGAGATTAATGAAGATGGGGTCGACCCAGTGTGTAAAGTATCAAGAACAAATAAAAGACATGTTGGATAGAGGAGTAGCGGAGAAATTATCAAAGGAGGAGAATGGAAGTTAGCGGAAGTTGTAGAAGGTATACCAGGAAGGGATGGAAAGATCAGAGATGTGTTGTTGAGGTATAAAATTAATGAACCAGGAAAACAGTACAGGGGCCAACATGACAAGCAAATGGTAAGATCAGTACATAGACTGGTGGTGTTGCTCCCAGTCGATCAACAATAGAAGTATAGAAGCCTTTGATTTGTGGTGGGGGGAGTGTAATATGATTCTCATCATATTAGAATTATAATGTCAATGTTGGCACCTTTGAATGTGGAGCGGGCAGTGTGTGTCGCTGTCATTGGTTGGAAAGAGGTGTAGACACGGGTTGTATTCCAGTTACTGTATAATTGTTATTGGCATATATGACAAGAATTGTAATTATTATTAAGATACATATATTGTTTTCTTACTTATTAACAAGTTTGGTATTGGTTAGTAATGTGTATTTGTTTGTCAAGAGGAAGTTTTCTTTTAGGGTCTGTGTATGTAACACGGATATATATTATACCGCACTCAGGGTGTAGGGGGAAGGTAGGCAGAGGTACAGTTGGTGCCTGTCAGGGGTGAGTGGCGGTTGTTTGACTGAGGTGAGTTTTGTGATAACATTATTTCTCTGATTTGTTTGACTTATGTTATGCCGCTGATTGTGCATATTGGTTGGTGTTATATTGAATGTGGTGCTGATAGGAGGATTTGATTAAGTGTAACTTTGCAGCATAGTTGGGGTAATGCTGTAATCAGACATATGGTGAAGTCTGCCTTGGCTGATGATGGGCGGTCATTTTGTGAGTACTATTTTATATGTATCGTGTGTCATTGCAATAGTGAATAATAGAATGGGATATGTGTTCATCTTATGTTATTCTTCTGTTTACTGGGTGAAGTTACAAGATATTGAAGGGAGTTACATGATATTGAGGTATGCTGTGTTTATGTTGACATTAAATTTGCAGGCTGAATCAATCAATAAATCAAGATACAGCAAGTCAGCCCAATCATAGTCATTATCCTACACTACACCTTTCTCTTTCCCTATGTAAGGAGTCTTTGCATTCATATTGGCATTTGTCTACGTAGCAACCTCAAAAACACTTAAAATTCTTGTTTTTGGATATGTTATGTTTTTTCCATAAAGGGTATTTTGCATTCTTTTAACGTTTAGTTACGCAATTAGCTCATAAACATCGAAAATAAACTTTTTTTGGACATGTTGTTTTGCTTTTACATAAAAGGTGATTTTTATCGGTTTGGGTGCCTAGCACGCTCATAAACACTTAAAAGACACGTTTGTGGAAATCTCGCTTCCTTTCCCCATATAGGGTGCTTTGCATGCATTTTGGCGTTTTGATACCTAACAACTCAAAATATATGTTTTTGGTAATGTTTTCTCTTTCTCCCTATAGAGTGCTATTCGTGCATTTTCGTGTTTTCGTAACAAACAAGCTCAAAAAACACTGAAAATGCACGTTCCCCGTAATGTCCCTTCTTTTTCCCATATAGTGTACTTTCCATGCATTTTGTAATTTTTTTTTTTTTACGTAACAAGCTCAAAAACTCTCATCATACTTGTTTTGGGTAATGTTAATATTTCTCTCCAAAAAGATATTTTTCCATGTGGTTTAGTATATAAGTATATAAGAATGTTAAAACACTTAAAAGACACGTTTTTTGTAACTTTTTTTTTCCCATATATGGAGATTTCCATGCTTTTTTAGAATTTTGATGCCTAACACGCTCATAAACGCTAAAAAGACACGTTTCTGGAATTGTCTTTTCTTTTCCCCATACAGGGCGCTTTGTATGCATATTGTCGTTTTACTACGTAAAAAGATGAAATATATTGAAAATACCCGTTTCGTTAATGTTGTTCGGTTTCTCTATGTTAATTGCTATTCATGCGTTTTAACGTTTTGGTAGCCAAGAAGCTCAAAAACACCTATAATACACGTTTACCGTATGCCTTTTCATTTCCCAATTTAGGTACTTTCCATGCACTTTGTTGTTTTTCTACGCAACAAGCTGAAAAACACTCAAATACTTGTTTTTCATAAGGTTATTATGTTTCCAAAAAAGTTTTTTTGCCTGCGTTTTATCGTTTTGATATGAAAGTAACCAAAAACACTGGGACGAGACTTTTTTTTTTTTGTAATAATCTTTTGTTTTCGAATATAGGATGCTTTCCATGCTCTCTAGGATTTTGGTGACTAGCAATCTCATGAACAGACAAAATACACGTTTCTAGAAAATTCCTTTCCTTTCCCCATTTAGGATAGTTGCCGTGCAGGTTGGCGTTTTTGTACCTAAGAATGTTAAATATACTCAAAATACAAGTTTTTCGTAATATTGTTCTGTTTCTCAATATAGTGTGCTAGTCATGCGTTTTATGCATTTGGTACCTAATAAGCTGAAAAAAAAAATTTCATGATACATGTTTCTTTTAACTTATTTTATTTTCCCCATATAGAGTACTCTGAATGTATTTTGGCATTTTTCTACTTAATCTTTAAAAAAACTCAAACTACATGGTTTTGATAATGTTATTCTATTTCTCCATAGTTTTTTTTTTAGCATTTTTGTAATTATGTAGCTCAAAAACACCGGAGAGATGTTTTCATAATATTTTGTTTTCCCATATAAGGTGATTTCCATGCATTTTATCGTTTTTGTGCCTAGGACTCTCATAAACATTTAAAAGACACGTTACCTGAAATCTTGTTTACCTTCCCCAAATATAGTGCTTTGCATACATTTTGAGTTTTTTTCCTACCTAACAATGTGAAATACACTCAAACGTTTTGCTAATATTGTTCTTTTTCTCCATATACAGTTCTATTTATACTCTTTAACGTTTGGTACCTAAGAAACTCAAAAACAAACATTATATACGTTTCTCGTAATGTCTTTTCATTTCCCGCATATAAAGTACTTTTCATGCAGTTTAGCGGTTTTTTTTTTTTTTTTCTTTACTTAAGAAGCTTAAAAACACTATAATACTTTGTTTTGGTAATGTTATTTTGTTTCTCCATAAAGTGTGATTTACACGCGTTTTAGCGTTTCGATTGCGTAATAACCTCAAAAACACTAAGACACGTTTTTTGATAATGTTTTTTTTTTTCTTTTTTTTTCTACTCCCATATAGGGTTCTTTCCATGCTTTGTATAATTTAGGTGTTTAGCACGCTGATAAACGCTTAAAAGACACATTTCTGAAAAAGCTCGCTTCCTCTCCCCATATAGAGTGCATGGCATGCATTTTTTGCGTTTTGGTACCTAACAATGTAAATACACTAAAAATACACATTTTTGGTAATGTTCTGTTTCTCCATATTGAATACTATTTCTGAATTTTACCGTTTTGATACTTAAGAAGCTCAAAAACTCTCATAATCACAGTTTTTCGTAATGTTCTTTCGTTTCCCCATATAGGGTTCTTTGCATGCATTTAGGAGTTTTTGTGTAAAAATCTCAAAAACACTTAAAAGCCTTATTTTTTGTAATGTTATTCTCCTTTTCCATAGAGAGCGTTTTGCATGCGTTTTTTTGCGTTCTGGTAGGTAAGCAGCTCAAAAACGCTTAAAAGACACGTTTTTTTGGTAATTTTATTTTATTTATTTATTTTTTTTTCCTTATAGGGTTCTTTCCATGATTTTAGTGCCTAACGCGCTCATAAACACTCAAAAGACAAGTTTCTGGAAAAGTAGTTTCTTTTCTCTATATAAGGTACTTTTCATGCCTTTAGGTGTTTTGGTACTTAACAATGTAAAATACTTTGAAAATACACCTTTTTGGCAATGTTTCTCCAAATAGAGTGGTATTCATACATTTTAGCGTTTTTGGTAACATAATATACGTTTCTCATAGCTCTTTTCGTTTTCCCATATTGGGTACTTTGCATGAATTTTTGCGTTTCTCTCCATTACAAGGTCAAAAATTCTCTAAATAATTATTTTTTGGATATGTCATTCCGTTTCTCCATAAAAGTTATTTTGCATGTTTTTTTTTTTTTTACGTTTTGGTACGTAAAAAGTTGAAAAACACTCAAAAGACTTCAGTTTGGTAATGTTTTGCATTCCCATAAAGGGCGCTTTCAATGCTTTTAAGCCTTTTGGTGCCTCATATACACAAAAACACTCAAAAGATTCCACTCTTGTAATATCGTTTTGTGTCCTCATAGAAGGGGTTTTGCATGTACTTAGATGTTTTGGTACCTACCAAAGTGGTAAAACACTCAAATAATACGTTTTTGGTAATATTTTTTCTGTTTCTCCATATGGAGTGGTATTAACGCGTTTTAATACATAAGAACATAAGAACAAAAGAAATAAGGGAAGCTGCAAGAAGCGACCAGGCTTACACGTGGCAGTCCCTGTATGAAATATACCTACCTATTTCCATCTATTATCCCCTTCCATAAACCTGTCTAATCTTCTCTTAAAGCTCTCTAGTGTCCTAGCACTAACATCATGATTACTGAGTCCGTTTCACTCATCTACCACTCTATTTGAGAACCAATTTTTTCCTATCTCCTTCCTAAACCTAAATTTTTCTAGCTTGAACCTGTTATTTCTTGTTCTACCCTGTTTGCTGATCCTAAGAATTTTGCCTACATCCCTCTCGTTATAACCTTTATACCATTTAAAGACTTCTATCAGGTCCCCTCTTAACCTACGTCTTTCTAAAGAATGTAAATTTAACAACTTCAATCTCGCCTCGTATGGAATATTCCTCATCCCCTGTATCCTTTTAGTCATTCTTCTCTGTACTGATTCTAATAGACCTATATTTTTCCTGTAATGTGGGGACCAGAACTGCACAGCGTAGTCTGGATGAGGTCTGACCAGCGCCAAGTATAACTTTAATATTACTTCCGGCCTTCTACTTTTAACACTCCTAAAAATGAATCCTATTTGCCCTGTTTCTGGCTTCTATGCATTGTTTCCCTAGACGGAGTTCAGAGCTAACTATAACTCCTAAATCTTTCTCGTACCCTGTACCTACCAGCGTTTGGTTGTTTAATGTGTACCTACTGTGTGGGTTTCCTCTACCTACGCTAAGTACTTTGCATTTATTGATATCAAATTGCATTTGCCATCTATCCGTCCATTCATCCATTCTATCTAAATCTGCCTGCAAGGCGATGGCATCCGATCCTGATTTAATTAATCTACCTATCTTTGTGTCATCCGTAAATTTACTAACATCACTGCTACTTCCACTATCCAAGTCATTGATATATATTAGACATAACAATGGCCCTAATACTGATCCCTGTGGCATCCCACTAATTACATGACCCCACTCAGATTTCGAGCCGTTCATTACAACTCTTTGTCGCCTGTCACTAAGCCATGACCCTATCCAGCCTAACACCTTCCCATCTATCCCGTGTGCCCTAACCTTTCTCAGGAGCCTTTCATGAGGTACCTTGTCAAATGCTTTACTAAAGTCCAGATATAAGATGTCATAACTATCACCATTATCTACTGCCTCCTACACTTTATTGTAAAAACTTAACAAGTTTGTCAGGCAAGACTTCCCCTTCATGAAGCCATGCTGTGACTGATTTATCAAGTTATGTTTGTCTAAATGTTCCCTAATGTTCCTCGCTATTATTGACTCTAATACTTTACCTACAACTGAAGTTAAGCTGACAGGTCTATAATTAGATGCTAAAGTTTTATCTCCTTTCTCAAAGATGGGTGCTACATTGGCCTGCCTCCACATTACTGGTACCTCACCCGACTCCAGTGATTCCCTAAAGACAGAAACTAATGGCTCACTAATAATCTCTTTGCATTCCTTAAGTACTCTGGGATATATTTCATCTGGTCCTGGCGTCTTGAACTTTTTTAGCTTATTTATCTCCTGTTCCACTATCTCCCTAGTTCTGGAAATATGTCAGCTTCTCATTCTCATCTGCTCTAAACACCTGTTCACTATCTGGCATATCCTGCATGTTTTCTTGGGTGAAGACAGTTAAAAAATACTCATTCAGAAGTTTACTACACATCTTCCCTCCTCTTGTCCTACACCCTCACGCCTCACTTCACCTCTCTCATCCTGCCTTATCTCTCTGAAGTCCGTCTCTGACCAGACCTCACCCTGCATCCATTGCCAGTCCACTCCTTGGAGGTACCTTTTTAATTCCTCAAAATCTGTTCTCCTAAAGTCAGGTATTTTACTAGTGTTTTTGCTTCTAAAAGCTTCTTCCCATTCTAAATTGTACCTAATTTCCCTATGGTCACTGTTACCTAGCTGTCCTCCAACCTCTACCTGCGTGACTGCCTCCTCCCTGTTAGTAAGAATTAAATCTAGAATATTATTCTCTCTTGTTCCCCTTGTTACCCCCTTGCTGTTTTAAAAAATCATCCTGACTTACCTTAAGAAATTATTCTGCTTCCTTGTTACCCACCATCAGACTTCAGTCGATATTCCTAAAATTAAAATCTCCTACCACACATACCTGACTGTACCTGCCTGCTCTATTTAATTCCTGCCACAGTGAAGTGTTAATTTCCTTTGTACTGGTCGGTGGTCTGTAAACTACCACTAGTACTACTGACTGCGATCCTTCCTTAACATCTACTCATATCGACTCTGCTTTGTTCTGTTTTAATTCTACTGTTAATACAACACTGTAATGTGTCCCTAACATATAACGTGACGCTTCTTCCTCTCCTGTTTTCCCTATCTTTATAGAACATTGTATAACCATATATCTTAACCTCTGGATTAAATACTTTTCCTGACATATCTAACCAAGTTTCAGTTAAACCAATGATATCAAATTTCTCTACACACGCTATTCCTTTAAGCAAGTCTATTTCATTCAGAATACTTCTAACGAAAAAAACGCTGGAGTGCAGTTACCTCCCGTTCCAGTGTTTCGGCCAAAACACGAACACACTGGCGTGATAAATGCACTCCATCCCTGGCGTACAAGGTGTCCCTACCATAGAAAAGGTCCCTGTTGTCGATGAACGTCCATCCATTACTCTTACAATGATTCGCTAGCCTGCGATTCACTGTAATAGCCCTGGATAGCCACTCAGCACCAACTCCCCTCCTCGGCAAGACACCACATACCACAGGGATCTCTTCCTTGTCCCTTATCCTGTCCAAAGCCTGTCGAAACCTCCCGATAAGCTCCTCACTCCTGATCTTACCAAGGTCATTCCCTCCCGCACTGAGAAAAACAATGGGCTTGGTCCCATCTTTTTCCAAGCACGTGTCTAGCCTATCCCTATCCCAGCCCCCGGCAAACACACCCTCGACCTACGCTTCCTATCATTAGCACAGAACACACTATCTAAGTGCCTAACCTGACTATCACTAAACACAAGCACTCTACCATGGGGCAGGGTAACTGCATCTGCCCCCTCCTTCTTGTCTCCTCCCGCCATGTCCACCTCCATCTCTTTCACTTCCTCCAGCACACTGAAGGGATTCTTCGTCTCCACACAAGGCGCCCTAAGGACCTTCACCCTCTTGGCTCCCCTGCACACAACCGACCACTGCTCCTCCATCGCCTTACTAGGTAAGGTGACGGTGGGGCACGACCCTCCCACAGGTGTTGAGATCCTCTCACAGAACTCAACCTGCAGGTCTGAGATCCTCTCACGAAACTCAGCCTGCACCTCCGAGATCCTTCGATGGAACACAGCCTCCACCTCTGAGACCTTCGCAACGAAGGCCTCGAGAACAGGAGAACTAACATAACCAGACGACTCAGCAACACAAGGCGCCATGTCTACACTAGCCAGCTACATTAGCGTCAGGTCACTGCTCACTAAACACGTCCGTTCATCTTAAAAACTCAAAAATACTCATAATACACGTTTCACTTAATGTCTTTTGGCATTTTGGTATTTTCTACATAATAAGTTGAAAACAGTTTTAATATTTGTTTTTGGTAATGCTGTTCTGTTTTTCCATAAAAGGTGTTTTGCATGTGTTTTAGCGTTTAAGTACATAAATACTTTTAAAACATTAAAGAGATCCTTTTGGTGATTTCCATATTTTTTTTTTTTTTATGTGTAGCATAAAAAAAACTGCTACACATTTTTATGCGTAGCACCTCATAAACACTCAAAAGATCCGTTTTTGGAAATATCGTTTCTTTTCCCCATATTGAATGCCTTGTATGCATTTTGGCGTTTTTGTACCTAACAATGTGAAATACTCAAAATACACGTTTTCGGTAATGTTCTTTTTTTTTCCCATTATAGAGAGCTCTTGATACATTTTAGCGTTTCTATCTAAGAAGCTCAAAAATACCCATAATACACGTTTATCGTAATATCTTTTCCCTATATTGCTTAATTTCCATGCATTTTGGCGTTTTTCTACGTAATCACCTCAAAAACACTCAAAATACTTATTTTAGATAATGTTAAAGTATTTTTACATCAACGGTGTTTACATTGTTTTTAGCATTTAAATACGTAAGTAGCTCCTCAACACACAAAAGTGATTTTGGTGCATGGCATGCTTATAAACACTCAAAAGACACGTTTTTGGAAATCTCACTATCTTTCTCCATATACGGTGTTTTTCATGCATTTTGACAGTTTGGTGTCTAACATTATGAAATACAATAAAAATACACGTGTTTGATAATGCTGTCCTGTTTCTCCATATTGAGTTCTCTTCATGCGTTTACGCGTTATGGTACCTAAAAGCTCAAAAACACTCATAATACACGTTCCTCGTAATGTCCTTTCCTTTCCCATTTAGTGTACTTTCCATTCATTTTGGCAATTTTGTACGTGACAAGCTCAAAAACTCTCAAGATACTTGTTTTTGATAATGTTAATCTTTTTTTTTTTTTATCTATAAAAAGATTTTGCCATGCGGTTTAGCTTTTTGGTACGTAAGAAGCTCAAAAACACTCAAAAGGCACGTTTTTCGTAATGTTGTTTTATTTTCCCATATAACGAGATTTCCATGCTTTTTAGCGTTTTGGTGGCTAACACATTCATAAACACTCAAAAGACATGTTTCTGGAGATATCTTTTCTTTTTCCCCATATAGGGTGCTTTGAATGCGTTTTGGCGTTTTGGTGCCTAATAATGTGAAATGCACTCGATTTTGGTAATGTTGTTCTGTTGCTCCATATAAAGTGTTGCTCTTTCGTTTTAGCGTTTTAGTACCTAAGAATCTCAAAAACACTAATAATACACGTGTCTTGTAATATCCTATTGTTTCTTAATGAAGGTACTTTGCATGAATTTTTACGTTTTTCTATGTACCAAGATCAAAAACTTTTTTGGTCATATTAATATATTTCTCTGTAAATGTCGTTTTGCATGCTTTTTAGCATTTTAACACGTGAAAAGCTGGAAAAAAAAATCAAAGGGCACGTTTTTGGTAATGATGTTTTATATTTCCATATAGGGTGTTTTCCGTTTTTTTTCCCCACGTTTTGGTGCCTAATAGACAAAAATAAAAAAATAAAAAAATAAATAAAAAGATACGTTTCTTGTAATGTCTTTTCGTTTCCTTTGCATGGATTTTGGCGTCTTGGTACCTAACAATGTGAAAAACACACTAATTACACATTTTTTGGTAATGTTGTTTTTCCAAATAGAGTGGTATTAACGAGTATTTACGTTTTGGTACCTAAGCTCAAAAACTCTCATAATACATGTTTTTCGTAATGTCATTTTGTTCCCTCATATGGGATACTTTCCATGCGTTTTGGTATTTGACTATATAACAAGCTCTGAAGCACTCAAAAAACTTGTAATGTTATTCTGTTTCTCCGTAAAGGGTTTGTTGCACGCATTTTATTGTTTGGTACGTAAGAAGTTCAAAGACACTCAAAAGACACGTTTCTCGAAAAGTTGTTTTATATTCACATTTAAGTTGATTTCCATGCTTTCAAGTGTTTTGGTCCGTAAAATGCTTAAAAACATTCAAAAGACACGTCCCTTGAAATGTCGTTTCTTTCCCTATATACATGCATTTATACATGGAGAAAGTTTTCTTCTAATGTCGTTCTGTGTCCCCATATGTAGGGGCTTTGTATTCATTTTGGCGTTTTGGTACCTAACCATTTGAAAAAACACTCAAATTACACGTTTTTCGTAATATTGTTTTTGTTTCCCCAAATAGAGTGGTTTTATCTCTTATTCTGGTACCTAAGAAGCTGAAAAAAAAAAAAAAACATAATGCACGTTTTTCGTAACTTTTTTTTTTCTTTTCCTTATATACGGTACTTTTCATTCAGTTTTTCATATTTTTACGTAATAAGCTCAAAAACACTTAAACACTTGTTTTTTATAATATTGTTATTCTTCATAAAGAGTGTTTTCCAAGCGTTTTAGCGTTTTGGTACGTAAGCAGCTTAAAAATACTCAAAGGATACGTTTTTGGTCAAGTTGTTTTCTTTTCCCATAATAGGTACTTTCCATGTTTTTATTTATTGCTTTGTTGACTAAAACGCTCATAAACTCTCAAAGGACACTTTTATGGAAGTGTTTTATTTTCCTATATAGGGTGCTTTGCATGCATTTTGACATCATGGCACCTAATAATGTGAAATACAGTCAAAATACACGTTTTTGGCAATATTGTTCTTTTCTGCATATAGAGTGCTATTCATGCGTTTTTTTTTATCTTTTTTTGGTAACTAAAAAGCTAAAAAAAAAAAAACTCATAATAAATTATTCTCGCAATGTCTTTTCGTTTCTCCATATACAGAAATTTTCATGTGTTTTTCCATTTTTCTATGTAACAAGATGAAAAATGTAAAATACTTGTTTTTTGTAATGTTATTCTGTTTCACAATAAAGGATTTTTGCATGTATATTAGCGTTTCTGTAGGTATGTGGCTTAATGTAGAAACGTCATTGGTAATGTTTTGCTTTCCCATCTGTAGTGCTTTTCATCATTTTAGCGTTTTGCTGGCTAGCTCGCTTATAAACACACAAAAGACAGTTTTATGGAAATTTCGTTTTCTTTTCCCATATACGGTGGTTTGCGTGCTTTTTTGTTGTGTTTAGTGTGCCTAACTATGTGAAAAAATTCAAAATATTAGTTTTTGGTAATGTTCTTTTTCTCCATATAGAGTGATATTTATTCGATTTAGCGTTTTGTTGGTTAAGAAGTAAAAAAAAAACATCATAGACGTATGTATTTTCGTTTCCCCATATAAGATACTTTTCCATGCATTTTTGACGTTTTTCTACATAGGAAGCTTAAAAACACAAAAAATACTTGTTTTTGGTAATGTTATTCTGTTTCTCCGTAAATGGTGTTCTACAGTCGTTTTAGCATTTTGGTACGTGGGAAGTTAAAAAAAATAAATAAATAAATGAATAAATAAAAAAAATTAAAATGTTTTTCGTTTTTTTTTTTTCTTGCATTTTTGTGATTTAGTGATTGGCACTCTCATAAGCACTCAAAAGACACGTTTTTGGAAATCTTGTTTTCCTTTCCCATACTTATTCAGCGTTTTAGTCCCTAACACGCTCATAAAATCTCATTAGACAGGTTTCTGGAAATCTTGTTTCCTTTCCCTTTATTTATTTATTTATTTTTGTTACATAACAAGCTCAAAAACAATCAAAATACTTGTTTTTGGTAATGTTATTCTGTTTCTCCATAAGAGTTGTTTTCCTTTTATTATTATTATTATTATTATTATTATTATTATTATTATTATTATTGTTATTATTATTATTATTATTATTACCTATTATTATTATTATTTTTATAGGGCTTTTTCCATGCTTTTTTTGGCGTGTTGGTGTATAACACACTCATAAACAATCAAAAGACACGATTTCTGGAAATTTACTTTCCGTTCTCTATATTCTCCAAAATTCATGCTTTGCATGAATTTTGTCGTATTTTTGGCGCATGAATTTTTGGTACCTAAGAATGTAAAATAAACGTTTTTATTAATGTTGTTCTATTTCCGTACATAGCGTGCTATTGATTCGTTTAAGCGTTTTGATTCCTGAAAAGAATTATAATATATGTTTATAGTAATGTTCTTTCGTTTTCCCAAATAGGATATTTTTCATGCATTTTGGCGTCTTTCTACGTAACAAGCTCAAAAAACTCTAAAAATACAGTTTTTTGGTAAGGTGAATGTGTTTCTCCTTAAAGTGTGTTTTGCGTGCATTTTGGCGTTTTAGTACGTAAGTAGTTCAAAAACACTTAAAGAACTTTTTTTTTCAGTAATGTGGTTTCCTTTCTTTTTTCCCATATAAAGTTATTTCCGTGCTTTTAAGCAATTTGGTTCCTAACACGTTGATAAACATTAAACAGACGCATTTGGGGAAATGTTTCCATTCCCAATAGAGGGTGTTTTGCATGCATTTTGACGTTGTGGTAGTTAACAATGTTGAAATACTTAAAATACATGTTTTTGGTAATGTTTGGTAATATTCTTTTTAACATATCGGTACCTAAGAAGCTCAAAAAAAAAAAAAAAAAAACTCAATGCACGTTTCTCCTAATGTCTTTTCGTTTTCCCATACATTGTACTTTCCGTGCATTCTAGACATTTTTGCACGCATGAACCTGAAAAATACTTTTGTGTGTGTGTTAGTTATTCTATTTTCCATAAATAATGTTTTTGCATGCGTTTTAGCGTTTTATTACATAAGTAGCTTAAAACACTCAAAGGACGTATTTTTCGTAAGGTTGTTTTCTATTCCCAAATTGGATGCTTTCTGTACTTTTTAGCGTTTCGGTGACTAACACCGAAAATCACGTTTCCCTTCCCATATATGGCATATTTCATGCATTTTGGCGTATTTTACAACTTAATTGTGAAATACAATGAAAATACACGTTTTTAGTAATGTTTTATTCCTCCATATAGAGTGCTATTTACATTTTTTTTTTTTTGCGTTTTTTTTTTCTTTTTATGTAGGAAGGATACTGGCCAAGGGCAACAAAAATCTAATTAAAAAAATGCCCACTGAAATGCCAGTCCCATAAAAGGGTCAAAGCAGTGGTCAAAAATTGGTGGATAAGTGTCTTGAAATCTCCCTCTTGAAGGAATTCAAGTCATAGGAAGGAGGAAATACAGAAGCAGGCAGGGAGTTCCAGAGTTTACCAGAGAAAGGGATGAATGATTGAGAATACTGGTTAACTCTTGCGTTAGAGAGGTGGACAGAATAGGGGTGAGAGAAAGAAGAAAGTCTTGTGCAGCGAGGCCGCAGAAGAAGGGGAGGCATGCAGTTAGCAAGATCAGAAGAGCAGTTGGCATGAAAATAGCGGTAGAAGACAGCTAGATATGCAACATTGCGGCGGTGAGAGAGGGGCTGAAGACAGTCAGTTAGAGGAGAGGAGCTGATGAGACGAAAAGCTTTTGATTCCACCCTGTCTAGAAGAGCAGTATGAGTGGAACCCCCCCAGACATGTGAAGCATACTCCATACATGGACGGATAAGGCCCTTCTACAGAGTTAGCAGCTGTGGGGGTGAGAAAAACTGGCGGAGACGTCTCAGAACACCTAACTTCATAGAAGCTGTTTTAGCTAGAGATGAGATGTGAAGTTTCCAGTTCAGATTATAAGTAAAAGGACAGACCGAGGATGTTCAGTGTAGAAGAGGGGGACAGTTGAGTGTCATTGAAGAAGAGGGGATAGTTGTCTGGAAGGTTGTGTCGAGTTGATAGATGGAGGAATTGAGTTTTTGAGGCATTGAACAATACCAAGTTTGCTCTGCCCCAATCAGAAATTTTAGAAAGATCAGAAGTCAGACGTTCTGTGGCTTCCCTGCGTGATATGTTTACCTCCTGAAGGGTTGGACGTCTATGAAAAGATGTGGAAAAGTGCAGGGTGGTATCATCAGCATAGGAGTGGATAGGACAAGAAGTTTGGTTTAGAAGATCATTAATGAATAATAAGAAGAGAGTGGGTGACAGGACAGAACCCTGAGGAACACCACTGTTAATAGATTTAGGAGAAGAACAGTGACCGTCTACCACAGCAGCAATAGAACGGTCAGAAAGGAAACTTGAGATGAAGTTACAGAGAGAAGGATAGAAACTGTAGGAGGGTAGTTTGGAAATCAAAGCTTTGTGCCAGACTCTATCAAAGGCTTTTGATATGTCCAAGGCAACAGCAAAAGTTTCACCAAAGTCTCTAAAAGAGGATGACCAAGACTCAGTAAGGAAAGCCAGAAGATCACCAGTAGAGCGGCCTTGACGGAACCCATACTGGCGATCAGATAGAAGGTTGTGAAGTGATAGATGTTTAAGAATCTTCCTGTTGAGGATAGATTCAAAAACTTTAGATAAGCAGGAAATTAAAGCAATAGGACGGTAGTTTGAGTGATTAAAGCGGTCACCCTTTTTAGGAACAGGTTGAATGTAGGCAAACCTCCAGCAAGAAGGAAAGGTAGATGTTGACAGACAGTGTTGAAAGAGTTTGACTAGGCAAGGTGCAAGCACGGAGGCACAGTTTCGGAGAACAATAGGAGGGACCCCATCAGGTCCATAAGCCTTCCGAGGGTTTAGGCCAGCGAGGGCATGGAAAACATCATTGCGAAGAATTTTAATACGTGGCATGAAGTAGTCAGAGGGTGGAGGAGAGGGAGGAACAAGCCCAGAATCGTCCAAGGTAGAGTTTTTAGCAAAGGTTTCAGCAAAGAGTTCAGCTTTAGAAATAGATGTGATAGCAGTGGTGCCATCTGGTTGAAGTAGAGGAGGGAAAGAAGAAGAAGCAAAGTTATTGGAGATATTTTTGGCTAGATGCCAGAAATCACGAGGGGAGTTAGATCTTGAAAGGTTTTGACATTTTCTGTTAATGAAGGAGTTTTTGGCTAGTTGGAGAACAGACTTGGCATGGTACTTAAGAAGCTAAAAACACTTATAATACACGTTTCTCGTAAAGTTCTTTCGTTTCCTTATATAGTTTACTTTCCATGCATTTGGTGTTTTTGTACGTATGAAACTAAAAAGAATAAAAAATAGTTGTATTTGGTAATATTATTCGCTTTATCCATAAAGGGAGGTTTGCATGCGTTTTAGCCTTGTGGTAAGTAAGTAGCTCGAAAAGACAGAAAAGAGACATTTTTAGAAATATTATTTTGTTTTCCCCTACAGGGTGCTTTCCATGCTTTTTTTAGTGTTTTGATGCCTAACACGCTCATAATGATTCATTGGACAAGTTTCTTCAAATGTCATTTCTTTTCTAATAGAGGGTGCTTCGCATATATTAGGCGTTTTGGTACCTAACAATGTAACGTGATAATTCACGTTTATGGTAATATTACTGTTACTATTATTTTTTTTTTTTTTCATATTGAGTGCTATTCAGGCGTTTTTAGTATTTTTGTACAAAAGAAGCTCAAAAACATTTATAATAATACACGTTTGTCTTAATATCTTTTCGTTTCTCCATAGTTCCTCATACTTTGCATGCATTTTGGCGTTTTTATACGTAACTAGGTGAAAAAACATTCGAATTACTTGTTTTTAGTGATTTTATTATGTTTCTCTATAAAGTGGTGATTTCCATTCGGTTTACGTCTTGGTTCTTAGGAAATTCAAAACACTTAAAAGACACGTTTCTGGTAATGTTGTTTTTCTATTACCATACGGGATGATTTCCATACTTTTTAGCGTGTTGGCGCCTAATGCTCTCAAAAACACTCAAAAGACACGTTTTTGATAATGACGTTTCCTCTTCCCATAGAGAAGATTTTGCATGTATTTTTGCGTTTTCTTACCTAACAATGTGAAAAAACCCTAGAATTCACGTTTTTCGTAATGTCAATCTGTTCTACTGTATAGAGTGCTATTAATGTGTTTTAGCTCAAAACACTCATGCCTAATAAATGTTTATAATGTCTTCGTTTCCCTATAGTTGGCACTTTCTATAGATTTTTGGCGTTTTTCTACGTAATAAGAACAAAAACACTCAAAATAGTTGTTTTTGGTAATTTCATTCTATTTCTCTATAAGGGGTGTTTTACATATATTTTATCGTTTTTGATTTCTCATATAGGGTGCTTTTTTCTAGCTTTCAAGTGTTTTGGTGCCTAACACCTACATAAACACTCTAAAGACATGTTTCTGGAAATCTTTTTTTTTCTTTTTTTTTCTCCTATATAGGGTACTTTCCATGCATTTTAGTGTTTTTTTTCTTCTAAATAACAATCTCAGAAACTCAAAATATTTATTTTTGATAATGTTATTTTCTTCTCTACAACAACCGTTATTGCGTTTTTTAACGGAAGTAGCTGATTAACACTGAAAAGTTACTTTTTGGTAATGTTTTATCTCATATAGGGTGCTTTCAATATTTTTCAGCGTTCTGGTACCTAACACGCTCAAAAAGGGTTGAATGATTGAGAATACTGGTTCTCTTGCAATACAGAGGTTGACAGAATAGGGATGAGAGAAAGAAGAAAATCTTGTGCAGGGAGGACGCAGGAGGAAGGGAGGCATGCAGTTAGTAAGATCATAAAAGCAGTTAGCATAAAAATAGCTGTAGAAGACAGAGATGCAACATTGCGGCGATGAGAGTCCTAAGAACAGTCAGTAAGAGGAGAGGAGTTGATGAGACATGAAGCTTTTTAATTCCACCCTGTCTAGAAGAGCAGTATGAGTGGAACCCCCCCCAGATATGTGAAGCATACTCCATACATTGACGGACAAGGCCCTTTTCCAGTTAGTAACTGAGGGGGTGAGAAAAACTGGCGGAGACGTCTCAGAACACCTAACTTCATAGAAGCTGTTTTAGCTAGAGAAGAGATGTGAAGTTTCCAGTTCAGATTATAATTAAAGGACAGACCGAGGATGTTCAGTAGAAGTAGGATGTTCAGTGTAGAAGAGGGGGACAATTGAGTGTCATTGAAGAAGAGGTGATAGTTGTCTGGAAGATTGTGTCGAGTTGATAGATGGAGGAATTAAGTTTTTGAGGCATTGAACAATACCAAGTTTGCTCTGCCCCAATCAGAAATTTTACAAAGATCAGAAGTCAGGCGTTCTGTGGGATCCTTGTGTGAAATATTTTCTTCCTGAAGAGTTGGACGTCTATGAAAAGAAGTGGAAAAGTGGTATCGTCAGCGTAGGAATGGATAGGGCAAGAAGTTTGGTTTAGAAGGTCATTGATAAATAATAAAAAGAGAGTGGGTGACAGGAGAGAACCCTGAGGAACACCACTGTTAATAGATTGAGGAGAAGAACAGTGAATGTCTACCACAGCAGCAATAGAACGGTCAGAAAGGAAACTTGAGATGAAGTTACAGAGAGAAGGATAGAAGCTGTAGGACGGTAATTTGGAAATCAAAGATTTTTTGCCAGACTCTATCAAAAGCTTTTGAAACATCCAAGGGATATATAGCAAAAATTTCACCAAAATCTCTAAACGAGGATGACCAAAACTCAGTAAGAAAAGTCAGAAGATCACCAGTAGAGATGCTTAGATGGAGCTCATACTAGCGATCAGGAAGAAGGTTGTAAAATGTTTAAGATGTTTAATAATCTTCCTGTTGAGGATAGATTCAAAATCTGTATATAGGCAGGAAATTAAAGCAGTAGGACAGTAGTTTGAGAGATTAGAACGGTCACCCTTTTTAGGAACAGACTGAATGTAGGAAAATTTCCAGCAAGAAGGAAAGGTAGATGTTGACAGACAGTGTTGAAAGAGTTTGACTAGGCAAGGTGAAAGCACGTAGGCACAGTTTCGGAGAACAATAGGAGGTAGCTGAAGTAGTAGTAATAGGAGGTAGCTAGGTAGCTGAAGAACACTTAAAAGACGCGATTTTAATAATGTTTTATTTATTTATTTATTTATTTATTTATTTATTTATTATTATTATTATTTTTTTATTATTATTATTATTATTTTTTTTTCATAGAGAAGGTATTTACGATGCTTTTTAGCGTTTTGGTGCCTAAGAAACTTATAATCACTCAAAACACGTGTTTCTGGAAATTGCTTTTTTCTGTCCCCATATAGGGTGATTTACATGTATTTTAGCAGTATGGTACCTAACAATGTAAAATACACTCAAAATACACCTTTTTGGTAATGTTGCTCTATTTCGCCAAATAGAGTTCTTTTCCTCCACATAAATTGCTCTACATGCGTTTTAACGTACCTAAGAACCTCAAAAAACTGTTCTTTTGTTTACCCTTATATGGAAATTTGCATGCATTTTGGCTATTTTCTACGTAACACGCTTAGAAACACTCAAAAGACACATTTTTATATATATGTCGTTTTATTTCCCTACATATATAGTGCTTTCAATGCATTTTGGCGTTTTGATACCTAATAATGTGAAACACACTCACTATATGATTTTTTGGTAATGTTATTCTGTTTCTTTATAGAGAGTGCTGTTCATGCGTTTTAACATTTTGGTACCTAAAAGTCTCAAGCACTTATAATACACGTTTTTGATAATGTCTTCTCGTGTCTCCGTATAGGGAGCTTTCCATGCACCTTGGTGTTTTACTAGGTAACAAGCTCTAAAACTCTCAAAATACTTGTTCTTGGTGATATTATTTTGTATGTCCACAAACGGTGTTTTTCATGCGTTTTATCGTTTTGGTACGCAAGTACCTCAAAAGACTGAAACAGACTTTTTATGGTAATGTTTTGTTTTAAAGTATAGGGTGCTTTCCATGCTTTTTAGCTTTCACGTGCCCAGCAAGCTCAAAAACACTCAAAAGACACGTTTTTGAAAATATCGTTTCTTTTTCCCACATTGAATACTTTACGTTTTGGTATTTTGGTACCTAAGAATTTGAAATACACTCAAAATACAGGTTTCTTTATTGATATTCATGCCTTTTAGCGTTCTGGTACCTAAGAAGCTCAAAAACATTTCGTGCTCCATATAAGGTACTTTGCATGCATTCTTGCGTTTTACTACTTAACAAGAAAAAAAAAAAAAACAGTCAAAATACTTGTTTATATTAATATTTAAATGTCTCTCTCTCTCTCTCTCTCTCTCTCTCTCTCTCTCTCTCTCTCTCTCTCTCTCTCTCTCTCTCTCTCTTTTTACACGTGTTTTAGCGTTTTGGTACGTAAATTGCTAAAAAAAAAAAAACACTGAAAACAAACGTTTATTGTATTTTATTTTATTTATTTTTTCTCATATAGGGTTCTTTCTATGCTTTTTTGCATTTTGGTGCATAGCACGCTCTAAACACTCAAAAGACACGTTTTTGGAAGTCTCGTTTTTTTTTTTTTATCCTATATATAAAAAAGAAAAACACTGAAAAAAAACGTTTTCAGTATTTTTTTTCTTTTCTCATATAGCGTTCTTTCTATGCTTTTTAGGATTTTGGTTCATAGCACTCTCATAAACACTCAAAAGACACACGTTTTTGGAAATCTCGTTTTATTATCAAATATAGGGTGCTTTGCATGCATTTTGGCTTTTACATTCCTAACAATATCAAATACACTCAAATAAACGTTTTTGGTAATGTTTTTCTGTTTTTCTATATAGAGTGCTATTCATGCGTTTTATCATTTTGGTACCTAAGAAGCTCAAAGACACTCATAATACACGTCTCTAGAAATGTCCTTTCTTTTTTTTCCCATATAAGATACTTTGCATGAATTTAGCGTTTTTGTACGTAATAAGCTTAGGAACACTCATAATTCCTGTTTTTATTAATGCTATTATGTTTCTTCATCAAGTGTATTTTGCATACGTTTTTTTGGTACGTAGGAAGAAAACACTCAAAAGTCACGTTTTTCGTAATGTTGTTTTGTATTCCCATATAGAGGGAATTCCATGCTTTTAAGTGATTTTGTGGCAAATGCGGCTCAAAAACAGTCATAAGACATGTTTCTGATAATGTCGTTTTAATTCCTCATGTAGAGTACTTTTCATGAACTGTTGCGTTTTTCTAAGTAAAAATCTCAAAAACACTAAAAATACTTGTTCTTCATAATGCTATTCTGGTTCTCAATAATCATAAGAACATAAAAACATAAGAAAATAAGAAATAAGGGAAGCTGCAAGAAGCGACCAGGCTTACACGTGGCAGTCCCTGTATGAAATATACCTACCTATTTCCATCTATTATCCCCATCCATAAACCTGTCTAATCTTCTCTTAAAGCTTTCTAATGTCCTACCACTAACAACATGATTACTGAGTCCGTTCCACTCATCTACCAATCTATTTGAGAATCAATTTTTTCCTATCTCCTTCCTAAACCTAAATTTTTCAAGCTTGAACCCGTTACTTTTTGTTCTACCCTGATTGCTGATCCTAAGAATTTTGATTACATCCCCCTAGTTATAACCCTTATACCACTTAAAGACTTCTATCAGGTCCCCTCTTAACCTACGTCTCTCGAAAGAATGTAAATCTAACAACTTTAATCTCGCCTCGTAAGGAATAATCGTTGCTTTGTGTTCCTTTTTGCAATTTTGAACGTAAAGAAAACCTTTGAAAAATGACGGTTTTGTTTATGTTGTTTTGTTTTCCAATATAGGGTGCTTTCATTGTTTCTTTTTTTTTTTTTTCGTTTTGGTGTCTAACACGCTCATAAACACTCAAAAGACACGTTTCCTTATTAAATATATGGTACTTTGCATGCATTTGGGCGTTTTTGGTACGTAACAATGTGAAATTAACTCAAAATACATTGTTATGGTAATGTTCTTCTTTTCTTCATATATTCATGCGTTTTTGAGTTTTGGTACGAAAGAAGCTCAAAAACATTCATAATACGCATTTCTCGTAATGTGTTCTCGTCTCCCCATACAGGGTACTTTGCATGCATTTCAATGTTTTTATACATAACAAGCTCAAAAAAAACTCGAAAATATTTTTTGTTAACGTTATTTTGTTTCTCCATAGGAGGTGTTTTGCATTCATTTTAGCGTTTTGAAACACTAAAAAGACACTTTTTTTTTGTAAAATTGTTTTTCTTTCCCTATATAAGGTGCTTTCTATGCTATTAAGCGTTTTGGTGTCTAATAAGCTCATAAACATTAATAAAACATATTTCTGAAAATGTTGCTTTTCCTTATATAGGATATTTTGTATGCATCTTTGCGTTTTCGTACCTATGTGAAATACACAGAAAATACATTTTTTTTGGTAATGTTATTCTGTTTCTCCACATAGATTGCTATTATGCGTTTTAGCGTTTTGGTTCCGAAGAAGCTCAAAAATACTTATACAGTAAAATCCCTCTCATCCGGCATTCGAGTATCCGGCAACTTCAAGTATCCGGCACATTTTTCCCCGAGCCTTAAAATCAATAAAAAATCAATGTGTACTCATAAAATCGATTAAAATTCCCGCACGAGGCATACTTTGTCCCCTCGCCACCAGAGCGCACTGCTTCGCGCCACCCGCGGCCCACTGCACTGTGTTTACTCAGTGACTCAGTCCTGCGTGTGCACTGTTTATCGCCTGATGCCTTCATCATGCCTAAAGTTGTAGAAAAGAGGAAGCGTGTTGTGCTTACACTTAAGCAGCTGATCAGATCAACTGCTGATTAAGATCAGCTGATCTTTGTTATGGTAAGATGCGTGAGTGTAGGGTGGTGATTGTGGACATAATTTCACTTCTATTCAAGTATCTGGCAATATTCAAGTATCCGGCATGTCGGCGGTCCTGTTGATGCCGGATAAGAGGGATTTTACTGTATTACACGTTTCCCGTAATGTGCTTTCGTTTCCCCATATAGGGTATTTTCCATGCAATTTTGCAGTTTTATACGTAACGAGATCAAAAACACTCAAAATACGTGTTTTTGATAATATTTTTTTGTGTGTAAGAAGCTAAAACTTCTCAAAAGACACGTTTTTCGTAATGCTGTTTTCTCTTTCCATGTAGGATGCTTTCCATTCTTTTTTTTTAGCGTTTTCGTGCCTAACATGCACAAAAACAAAAGATACGTTTCTTGAAATGTCTTGTCCTTTCCTCCATATAAAGGGCATTCCAAACATTTTGGCGTTTGGTACCTTAACATTGAAAAATACTCAATATTACGCCTGTTTAATAATGTTATTCTTCTCTCCTTATAGAGAGGCATTAATATGTTTTCTCATGTGGTATCATATAAGCTCAATAACACTAATAATATGCGTTTCTCGTAATGTTTTTTTTTTTTTTCATTTTACCATACAAAATAATTTGCATGCATTTTGGCGCTGTACTACGTGCCAAGCTCAAAAACACTCAAAATACTCTGTTTTATCATAAAGTGCGTTTTATTGTGTATTAACGTTTTGGTACACAAGAAGTTCAAAAACATTGTTTTTGATAATGTTGCCTTCTATTCCCATATAGAAAGATTTCCATGGTTTTTAGCGTTTTGGCAGCTAACACGATGAAGAACACACAAAGACACATTTCTGGTATTGTCGTTTCGTTTCCCTATGTTGGAGGCTTTGCATGCATTTTTATGTTTTGGTATCTATCATTGTGAAATACACTCAAAATACACGATCTTCGTAATGTTATTTATTTATTTATTTATTTTCATATAACGTACAATTTATTCGTGTTTGCGTTTTGGTACTTAAAAAGTAAAAAAAAAAAAAAAAAAATCACTCATAATGCACGTTTCTCGTAATGACTTCACTTCATCATAGAGGGTACTTTTCATGCATTTGACTTTTTTTTTTTTTACGCAACAAGCTCGAAAAAAAATAAAATTCTTGTTTTTCATAATTTTATTGTGTTTCTCCATTGAGAGTGTTCTGCATGCGTTTTAACGTTTTGGTACGTAAGTAGCTCAAAACAACTCAGACACGTTTTTGATAATGTTCTTTTCTTTTCTCATATAGGATGCTTTCGATGCTTTTTAAAGTTGTTGTTCCTGACACGCTTATAAATAATCAAATGACACGTTCTTTTATTCATATAGGGTTCTTAAGATGCATTTTGGCGTTGTCACCTAACAATGTGAAATACACTCAAATTATTATTATTATTTTTTTTTTTTTTTTTATGTGTTCTGTTTCTCCATATAGAGCTCTATTCATGCGTTTTCTAGTTTTGGTACCTGAAGAGCTCAAAAAGTCTCATAATACACGTTTTTCATAATGTCTTTTCGTTTCCTCATATAAGGCATTTTCCTTGCATTTTAGCGTTTCTTTACGCAAGAAACTCAAAATCACTCAAAATGCATGTTTTTGGTAATCTTATTCTCTTTCTCCGATAAAGGGTATATTGATGCATTTTAGCGCTTTGGTACGTGCGTAGCTCAAAAACACTCAAAAACACTTTTTTTTTTTTTATAAGGTAGTTTTGTTTCCGTTTTTTTTTCCTTTTTTATCGTTTTGGTGCCTAATACCCTCATAAGCACTCGAGACACATTTTTGAAAATCTCGTTCTTTTCCACATATAAGGTGTTTTGCCTGTATTTTCGCGTTTTATTACTTAGCAAGGTGAAATACACTGAAAATGTACGTTTTTTGGTACTGTTGTTCTTTTTTTTTTTTTTTTTACCATATAGAACGTTATTTTATCATTTTGGTACTTAAGAATCTCAAAAACTTTCATAATTCGTGTTTCAAAACGTCTCATAATGCACGTCTTTTCGTTTCCCTTATATAGCTTAATTTTCATTTTTTTTTGTGGGGGGCATATTTTTACGTAACAAGCTCAAAATCAATCAAAATAAACGTTTTTAGAAAAGTTATCTTTTTCTTCATAAAGATTTTTTTTTTGCATGCGTTTCACCATTTTTTTTAACGTAAGTACCTGAAAAATACTGAAAAAAATGGCAATAATGTTTTATTTTCCATTTTGAGTGTTTTCATGCTTTTTATCGTTTTTGTGTATAGCACATTCATAAAAACTCAAAAGACACGTTTCTGCAAATCTCGTTTCTTTTCCTCATATAGGGTGCTATGCATGCAAATTAGTGTTTTGGTACCTAACAATGTGAAATACAGTCAAAATACACGTTTTTGGTAATATTGTTCTGTTTCTCCATATAGAGAGCTATTCCTGCCTTTTATCTTTTTAGTACCTAATAAGCTTAAAAACACTTACACTTTTCTCACAATGTATTTTTGTTTCCCAATATAGGGTATTTTACATGCATTTTTTTGTTGTTGTTTTTTTCCCCATATAAGGGACTTTCCATGCTTTTTAGCGTTTTGATGCATAACACGCTCATAAATCTGAAACAACACGTTTATGGAATTGTAGTTTCCTTTCTCCGTATATGGTGGTTTGCAAGCATTTTTGCTTTGCGGTACTTATGAATGTTAATATACATGTTTCTGGCAATGCTCTGTTTCTCCATATAGAGTGCTATTCATGGGTTTTAGATTTTTGGTACCTAAGAATCTTAGAAACACTCATAATACAAGTTTCTCTATTTTTTTTTCTCTCCCATAAAAGGTACTTTGCATGCATTTTTGTATTTTTGTACGCAAAAGCTGAAAACACATAAAATACCTGCTTTTGGTAATGTTTTCTTTCTCCATATAGAATGGTTTTAAGACGTTTTCGCATTTTATTACCTAAGAAGATCTAAAACACTCATAATTTACGTTTCTCGTTATGTGTATTTCTTTCAATATATAGTATATTTTGTATGCATTTTGACGGTTTTCTACGTAACAAGCACAAAAGCAGTCAAAATACTTTTTTTTTTTTTTTTTCAATGTAGGAAGAACATCGGCCAAGGACAACAAACATCAAGTAATAAAAAAGATCACTGAGATGCCCGGCATCTCAGTATGGGTAGTCAGAAATTGAAGGATAATTGTCTTGAAACCTTCCTCTTCAAGAAAGGTAGAAATATAGACGCAGGCAGTGAGTTCCAGATTTTACTAGAGAAAGGGATGAATGACCTAAACCTTCTAAGGTTTGGGAGGTTTAGGTCGAGAAAAAGAGGAAAGTACGCCTCCATCCCAGACACAGACCTTTGATATGCGCTCGGCACATAAAGCCTTTCATGCATTTTGGCGTTTTGCTAACAATGTGAAATACACTTAAAATACACGTTTTTCGTAATTTTGTTCTGTTTGTCCATAAAGATTGGTCTTCATGCGTTTTAGCGTTTTGGTACCTATGAAGTAAAAAAATATTATAGATTAAAAAAATATTATAGATTAAAAAATATTATAGAGAAACATAACATTTCCAAAGAGCGTGTATTTTGAGTATATTTCACATTCTTAGGTACGAAAAACGCCTAAATGCACGCAAAGCACTCTGTATATAGGGAAATGAAACGAAATTTCACCCCAAAAAAGTGTCTTCAGTATTTATAAGAGTGCTAGGCACCAAAACGCTAAATATCATGAAAAATAACGTTTATGAGAAATCAAAATAATACCAAAAACGTCTTTTCAGTGTTTTTGAGGTTCTTACTTATAAAACCGCCAAAATGCACATCAAATATCTTATATGGGAAAACGAAAAGACGTCACAAGAAACGTGTGTTATGAGTGTTTTTTTTTTTTTTACTTCATAGGTACCAAAACGCTAAAACGCATGAAGACCAATCTTTATGGACAAACAGAACAAAATTACGAAAAACGTGTATTTTAAGTGTATTTCACATTGTTAGCAAAACGCCAAAATGCATGAAAGGCTTTATGTGCCGAGCGCATATCAAAGGTCTGTGTCTGGGATGGAGGCGTACTTTCCTCTTTTTCTCGACCTAAACCTCCCAAACCTTAGAAGGTTTAGGTCATTCATCCCTTTCTCTAGTAAAATCTGGAACTCACTGCCTGCGTCTATATTTCTACCTTTCTTGAAGAGGAAGGTTTCAAGACAATTATCCTTCAATTTCTGACTACCCATACTGAGATGCCGGGCATCTCAGTGATCTTTTTTATTACTTGATGTTTGTTGTCCTTGGCCGATGTTCTTCCTACATTGAAAAAAAAAAAAAAAAAAGTATTTTGACTGCTTTTGTGCTTGTTACGTAGAAAACCGTCAAAATGCATACAAAATATACTATATATTGAAAGAAATACACATAACGAGAAACGTAAATTATGAGTGTTTTAGATCTTCTTAGGTAATAAAATGCGAAAACGTCTTAAAACCATTCTATATGGAGAAAGAAAACATTACCAAAAGCAGGTATTTTATGTGTTTTCAGCTTTTGCGTACAAAAATACAAAAATGCATGCAAAGTACCTTTTATGGGAGAGAAAAAAAATAGAGAAACTTGTATTATGAGTGTTTCTAAGATTCTTAGGTACCAAAAATCTAAAACCCATGAATAGCACTCTATATGGAGAAACAGAGCATTGCCAGAAACATGTATATTAACATTCATAAGTACCGCAAAGCAAAAATGCTTGCAAACCACCATATACGGAGAAAGGAAACTACAATTCCATAAACGTGTTGTTTCAGATTTATGAGCGTGTTATGCATCAAAACGCTAAAAAGCATGGAAAGTCCCTTATATGGGGAAAAAAACAACAACAAAAAAATGCATGTAAAATACCCTATATTGGGAAACAAAAATACATTGTGAGAAAAGTGTAAGTGTTTTTAAGCTTATTAGGTACTAAAAAGATAAAAGGCAGGAATAGCTCTCTATATGGAGAAACAGAACAATATTACCAAAAACGTGTATTTTGACTGTATTTCACATTGTTAGGTACCAAAACACTAATTTGCATGCATAGCACCCTATATGAGGAAAAGAAACGAGATTTGCAGAAACGTGTCTTTTGAGTTTTTATGAATGTGCTATACACAAAAACGATAAAAAGCATGAAAACACTCAAAATGGAAAATAAAACATTATTGCCATTTTTTTCAGTATTTTTCAGGTACTTACGTTAAAAAAAATGGTGAAACGCATGCAAAAAAAAAAATCTTTATGAAGAAAAAGATAACTTTTCTAAAAACGTTTATTTTGATTGATTTTGAGCTTGTTACGTAAAAATATGCCCCCCACAAAAAAAAATGAAAATTAAGCTATATAAGGGAAACGAAAAGACGTGCATTATGAGACGTTTTGAAACACGAATTATGAAAGTTTTTGAGATTCTTAAGTACCAAAATGATAAAATAACGTTCTATATGGTAAAAAAAAAAAAAAAAGAACAACAGTACCAAAAAACGTACATTTTCAGTGTATTTCACCTTGCTAAGTAATAAAACGCGAAAATACAGGCAAAACACCTTATATGTGGAAAAGAACGAGATTTTCAAAAATGTGTCTCGAGTGCTTATGAGGGTATTAGGCACCAAAACGATAAAAAAGGAAAAAAAAAACGGAAACAAAACTACCTTATAAAAAAAAAAAAAGTGTTTTTGAGTGTTTTTGAGCTACGCACGTACCAAAGCGCTAAAATGCATCAATATACCCTTTATCGGAGAAAGAGAATAAGATTACCAAAAACATGCATTTTGAGTGATTTTGAGTTTCTTGCGTAAAGAAACGCTAAAATGCAAGGAAAATGCCTTATATGAGGAAACGAAAAGACATTATGAAAAACGTGTATTATGAGACTTTTTGAGCTCTTCAGGTACCAAAACTAGAAAACGCATGAATAGAGCTCTATATGGAGAAACAGAACACATAAAAAAAATAATAATAATAATAATAATAATTTGAGTGTATTTCACATTGTTAGGTGACAACGCCAAAATGCATCTTAAGAACCCTATATGAATAAAAGAACGTGTCATTTGATTATTTATAAGCGTGTCAGGAACAACAACTTTAAAAAGCATCGAAAGCATCCTATATGAGAAAAGAAAAGAACATTATCAAAAACGTGTCTGAGTTGTTTTGAGCTACTTACGTACCAAAACGTTAAAACGCATGCAGAACACTCTCAATGGAGAAACACAATAAAATTATGAAAAACAAGAATTTTATTTTTTTTCGAGCTTGTTGCGTAAAAAAAAAAAAAGTCAAATGCATGAAAAGTACCCTCTATGATGAAGTGAAGTCATTACGAGAAACGTGCATTATGAGTGATTTTTTTTTTTTTTTTTTTACTTTTTAAGTACCAAAACGCAAACACGAATAAATTGTACGTTATATGAAAATAAATAAATAAATAAATAACATTACGAAGATCGTGTATTTTGAGTGTATTTCACAATGATAGATACCAAAACATAAAAATGCATGCAAAGCCTCCAACATAGGGAAACGAAACGACAATACCAGAAATGTGTCTTTGTGTGTTCTTCATCGTGTTAGCTGCCAAAACGCTAAAAACCATGGAAATCTTTCTATATGGGAATAGAAGGCAACATTATCAAAAACAATGTTTTTGAACTTCTTGTGTACCAAAACGTTAATACACAATAAAACGCACTTTATGATAAAACAGAGTATTTTGAGTGTTTTTGAGCTTGGCACGTAGTACAGCGCCAAAATGCATGCAAATTATTTTGTATGGTAAAATGAAAAAAAAAAAAAAACATTACGAGAAACGCATATTATTAGTGTTATTGAGCTTATATGATACCACATGAGAAAACATATTAATGCCTCTCTATAAGGAGAGAAGAATAACATTATTAAACAGGCGTAATATTGAGTATTTTTCAATGTTAAGGTACCAAACGCCAAAATGTTTGGAATGCCCTTTATATGGAGGAAAGGACAAGACATTTCAAGAAACGTATCTTTTGTTTTTGTGCATGTTAGGCACGAAAACGCTAAAAAAAAAGAATGGAAAGCATCCTACATGGAAAGAGAAAACAGCATTACGAAAAACGTGTCTTTTGAGAAGTTTTAGCTTCTTACACACAAAAAAATATTATCAAAAACACGTATTTTGAGTGTTTTTGATCTCGTTACGTATAAAACTGCAAAATTGCATGGAAAATACCCTATATGGGGAAACGAAAGCACATTACGGGAAACGTGTAATACAGTAAAATCCCTCTTATCCGGCATCAACAGGACCGCCGACATGCCGGATACTTGAATATTGCCAGATACTTGAATAGAAGTGAAATTATGTCCACAATCACCACCCTACACTCACGCATCTTACCATAACAAAGATCAGCTGATCTTAATCAGCAGTTGATCTGATCAGCTGCTTAAGTGTAAGCACAACACGCTTCCTCTTTTCTACAACTTTAGGCATGATGAAGGCATCAGGCGATAAACAGTGCACACGCAGGACTGAGTCACTGAGTAAACACAGTGCAGTGGGCCGCGGGTGGCGCGAAGCAGTGCGCTCTGGTGGCGAGGGGACAAAGTATGCCTCGTGCGGGAATTTTAATCGATTTTATGAGTACACATTGATTTTTTATTGATTTTAAGGCTCGGGGAAAAATGTGCCGGATACTTGAAGTTGCCGGATACTCGAATGCCGGATGAGAGGGATTTTACTGTATAAGTATTTTTGAGCTTCTTCGGAACCAAAACGCTAAAACGCATAATAGCAATCTATGTGGAGAAACAGAATAACATTACCAAAAAAAATGTATTTTCTGTGTATTTCACATAGGTACGAAAACGCAAAGATGCATACAAAATATCCTATATAAGGAAAAGCAACATTTTCAGAAATATGTTTTATTAATGTTTATGAGCTTATTAGACACCAAAACGCTTAATAGCATAGAAAGCACCTTATATAGGGAAAGAAAAACAATTTTACAAAAAAAAAGTGTCTTTTTAGTGTTTCAAAACGCTAAAATGAATGCAAAACACCTCCTATGGAGAAACAAAATAACGTTAACAAAAAATATTTTCGAGTTTTTTTTGAGCTTGTTATGTATAAAAACATTGAAATGCATGCAAAGTACCCTGTATGGGGAGACGAGAACACATTACGAGAAATGCGTATTATGAATGTTTTTGAGCTTCTTTCGTACCAAAACTCAAAAACGCATGAATATATGAAGAAAAGAAGAACATTACCATAACAATGTATTTTGAGTTAATTTCACATTGTTACGTACCAAAAACGCCCAAATGCATGCAAAGTACCATATATTTAATAAGGAAACGTGTCTTTTGAGTGTTTATGAGCGTGTTAGACACCAAAACGAAAAAAAAAAAAAAGAAACAATGAAAGCACCCTATATTGGAAAACAAAACAACATAAACAAAACCGTCATTTTTCAAAGGTTTTCTTTACGTTCAAAATTGCAAAAAGGAACACAAAGCAACGATTATTCCTTACGAGGCGAGATTAAAGTTGTTAGATTTACATTCTTTCGAGAGACGTAGGTTAAGAGGGGACCTGATAGAAGTCTTTAAGTGGTATAAGGGTTATAACTAGGGGGATGTAATCAAAATTCTTAGGATCAGCAATCAGGGTAGAACAAAAAGTAACGGGTTCAAGCTTGAAAAATTTAGGTTTAGGAAGGAGATAGGAAAAAATTGATTCTCAAATAGATTGGTAGATGAGTGGAACGGACTCAGTAATCATGTTGTTAGTGGTAGGACATTAGAAAGCTTTAAGAGAAGATTAGACAGGTTTATGGATGGGGATAATAGATGGAAATAGGTAGGTATATTTCATACAGGGACTGCCACGTGTAAGCCTGGTCGCTTCTTGCAGCTTCCCTTATTTCTTATTTTCTTATGTTTTTATGTTCTTATGATTATTGAGAACCAGAATAGCATTATGAAGAACAAGTATTTTTAGTGTTTTTGAGATTTTTACTTAGAAAAACGCAACAGTTCATGAAAAGTACTCTACATGAGGAATTAAAACGACATTATCAGAAACATGTCTTATGACTGTTTTTGAGCCGCATTTGCCACAAAATCACTTAAAAGCATGGAATTCCCTCTATATGGGAATACAAAACAACATTACGAAAAACGTGACTTTTGAGTGTTTTCTTCCTACGTACCAAAAAAACGTATGCAAAATACACTTGATGAAGAAACATAATAGCATTAATAAAAACAGGAATTATGAGTGTTCCTAAGCTTATTACGTACAAAAACGCTAAATTCATGCAAAGTATCTTATATGGGAAAAAAAAGAAAGGACATTTCTAGAGACGTGTATTATGAGTGTCTTTGAGCTTCTTAGGTACCAAAATGATAAAACGCATGAATAGCACTCTATATAGAAAAACAGAAAAACATTACCAAAAACGTTTATTTGAGTGTATTTGATATTGTTAGGAATGTAAAAGCCAAAATGCATGCAAAGCACCCTATATTTGATAATAAAACGAGATTTCCAAAAACGTGTGTCTTTTGAGTGTTTATGAGAGTGCTATGAACCAAAATCCTAAAAAGCATAGAAAGAACGCTATATGAGAAAAGAAAAAAAATACTGAAAACGTTTTTTTTCAGTGTTTTTCTTTTTTATATATAGGATAAAAAAAAAAAAACGAGACTTCCAAAAACGTGTCTTTTGAGTGTTTAGAGCGTGCTATGCACCAAAATGCAAAAAAGCATAGAAAGAACCCTATATGAGAAAAAATAAATAAAATAAAATACAATAAACGTTTGTTTTCAGTGTTTTTTTTTTTTTAGCAATTTACGTACCAAAACGCTAAAACACGTGTAAAAAGAGAGAGAGAGAGAGAGAGAGAGAGAGAGAGAGAGAGAGAGAGAGAGAGAGACATTTAAATATTAATATAAACAAGTATTTTGACTGTTTTTTTTTTTTTTCTTGTTAAGTAGTAAAACGCAAGAATGCATGCAAAGTACCTTATATGGAGCACGAAATGTTTTTGAGCTTCTTAGGTACCAGAACGCTAAAAGGCATGAATATCAATAAAGAAACCTGTATTTTGAGTGTATTTCAAATTCTTAGGTACCAAAATACCAAAACGTAAAGTATTCAATGTGGGAAAAAGAAACGATATTTTCAAAAACGTGTCTTTTGAGTGTTTTTGAGCTTGCTGGGCACGTGAAAGCTAAAAAGCATGGAAAGCACCCTATACTTTAAAACAAAACATTACCATAAAAAGTCTGTTTCAGTCTTTTGAGGTACTTGCGTACCAAAACGATAAAACGCATGAAAAACACCGTTTGTGGACATACAAAATAATATCACCAAGAACAAGTATTTTGAGAGTTTTAGAGCTTGTTACCTAGTAAAACACCAAGGTGCATGGAAAGCTCCCTATACGGAGACACGAGAAGACATTATCAAAAACGTGTATTATAAGTGCTTGAGACTTTTAGGTACCAAAATGTTAAAACGCATGAACAGCACTCTCTATAAAGAAACAGAATAACATTACCAAAAGATCATATAGTGAGTGTGTTTCACATTATTAGGTATCAAAACGCCAAAATGCATTGAAAGCACTATATATGTAGGGAAATAAAACGACATATATATAAAAATGTGTCTTTTGAGTGTTTCTAAGCGTGTTACGTAGAAAATAGCCAAAATGCATGCAAATTTCCATATAAGGGTAAACAAAAGAACAGTTTTTTGAGGTTCTTAGGTACGTTAAAACGCATGTAGAGCAATTTATGTGGAGGAAAAGAACTCTATTTGGCGAAATAGAGCAACATTACCAAAAAGGTGTATTTTGAGTGTATTTTACATTGTTAGGTACCATACTGCTAAAATACATGTAAATCACCCTATATGGGGACAGAAAAAAGCAATTTCCAGAAACACGTGTTTTGAGTGATTATAAGTTTCTTAGGCACCAAAACGCTAAAAAGCATCGTAAATACCTTCTCTATGAAAAAAAAATAATAATAATAATAATAAAAAAATAATAATAATAATAAATAAATAAATAAATAAATAAATAAATAAATAAAACATTATTAAAATCGCGTCTTTTAAGTGTTCTTCAGCTACCTATGCTAAAAGCATGCAAAATATATATTTATGAAGATAGTAACATATATTTTGAGAATTTTTGAAATTTTTCCGTACAAAAACGTTAAAATTCATGGAAAGTTCTCTACATGAGGAAACGAAAAATCTTTGCGAGAAACGTGTATTTTGAATGTTTTAGAGCTTCTTATGTACTAAAACTCTAAAAAAGCTTGAATAGCACTATATATATATATATATATATATATATATATATATATATATATATATATATATATATATATATATATATATATATATATATATATATATATTTTTTTTTTTTTTTTTTTTTTTTTTTATGTAGGAAGGATACTGGCCAAGGGCAACAAAAATCTAATAAAGAAAATGCCCACTGAAATGCCAGTCCCATAAAAGGGTCAAAGCAGTGGTCAAAAATTGGTGGATAAGTGTCTTGAAATCTCCCTCTTGAAGGAATTCAAGTCATAGGAAGGTGGAAATACAGAAGAAGGCAGGGAGTTCCAGAGTTTACCAGAGAAAGGGATGAATGATTGAGGATACTGGTTAACTCTTGCGTTAGAGAGGTGGACAGAATAGGGGTGAGAGAAAGAAGAAAGTCTTGTGCAGCGAGGCCGCGGAAGGAGGGGAGGCATGCAGTTAGCAAGATCAGAAGAGCAGTTGCCATGAAAATAGCGGTAGAAGACAGCTAGATAATTATGCAACATTGCGGCGGTGAGAGAGGGGCTGAAGACAGTCAGTTAGAGGAGAGGAGTTGATGAGACGAAAAGCTTTTGATTCCACCCTGTCTAGAAGAGCAGTATGAGTGGAACCCCCCCAGACATGTGAAGCATACTCCATACATGGACGGATAAGGCCCTTCTACAGAGTTAGCAGCTGGGAGGGTGAGAAAAACTGGCGGAGACGTCTCAGAACACCTAACTTCATAGAAGCTGTTTTAGCTAGAAATGAGATGTGAAGTTTCCAGTTCAGATTATAAGTAAAGGACAGACCGAGGATGTTCAGTGTAGAAGAGGGGGACAGTTGAGTGTCATTGAAGAAGAGGGGATAGTTGTCTGGAAGATTGTGTCGAGTTGATAGATGGAGGAATTGAGTTTTTGAGGCATTGAACAATACCAAGTTTGCTCTGCCCCAATCAGAAATTTTAGAAAGATCAGAAGTCAGGCGTTCTGTGGCTTCCCTGCGTGATATGTTTACCTCCTGAAGGGTTGGACGTCTATGAAAAGACGTGGAGAAGTGCAGGGTGGTATCATCAGCATAGGAGTGGATAGGAAAAGAAGTTTGGTTTAGAAGATCATTAATGAATAATAAGAAGAGAGTGGGTGACAGGACAGAACCCTGAGGAACACCACTGTTAATAGATTTAGGAGAAGAACAGTGACCGTCTACCACAGCAGCAATAGAACGGTCAGAAAGGAAACTTGAGATGAAGTTACAGAGAGAAGGATAGAAACCGTAGGAGGGTAGTTTTGAAATCAAAGCTTTGTGCCAGACACTATCAAAGGCTTTTGATATGTCCAAGGCAACAGCAAAAGTTTCACCAAAGTCTCTAAAAGAGGATGACCAAGACTCAGTAAGGAAAGCCAGAAGATCACCAGTAGAGCGGCTTTGACGGAACCCATACTGGCGATCAGATAGAAAGTTGTGAAGTGATAGATGTTTAAGAATCTTCCTGTTGAGGATAGATTCAAAAACTTTAGATAAGCAGGAAATTAAAGCAATAGGACGGTAGTTTGAGGGATTAGAGCGGTCACCCTTTTTACGAACAGGTTGAATGTAGGCAAACCTCCAGCAAGAAGGAAAGATAGATGTTGACAGACAGAACTGAAAGAGTTTGACTAGGCAAGGTGCAAGCACGGAGGCACAGTTTCGGAGAACAATAGGAGGGACCCCATCAGGTCCATAAGCCTTCCGGGGGTTTAGACCAGCGAGGGCATGGAAAACATCATTACGAAGAATTTTAATACATGGCATGAAGTAGTCAAGGGGTGGAGGAGAGGGAGGAACAAGCCCAGAATCGTCCAAGGTATAATTTTTAGCAAAGGTTTCAGCAAAGAGTTCAGCTTTAGAAATAGATGTGATAGCAGTGGTGCCATCTGGTTGAAGTAGAGGAGGGAAAGAAGAAGAAGCAAAGTTATTGGAGATATTTTTGGCTAGATGCCAGAAATCACGAGGGGAGTTAGATCTTGAAAGGTTTTTACACTTTCTGTTAATGAAGGAGTTTTTGGCTAGTTGGAGAACAGACTTGGCATGGTTCCGAGCAGAAATATAAAGTGCATGAGATTCTGGTGATGGAAGGCTTAAGTACCTTTTGTGGGCCACCTCTCTATCATGTATAGCACGAGAACAAGTTGTGTTAAACCAAGGTTTAGAAGGTTTAGGACGAGAAAAAGAGTGAGGAATGTACGCCTCCACGCCAGACACTATCACCTCTGTTATGCGCTCAGTACACAAAGACAGGTCTCTGACACGGAAGCAGTAGTCATTCCAAGGAAAATCAGCAAAATACCTCCTCAGGTCCCCCCAACTAGCAGAGGCAAAACGCCAGAGGCACCTTCGCTTATGGGGATCCTGAGGAGGGATTGGAGTGATAGGACAAGATAAAGATATGAGATTGTGATCGGAGGAGCCCAACGGAGAAGAAAGGGTGACAGCATAAGCAGAAGGATTAGAGGTCAGGAAAAGGTCAAGAATGTTGGGCGTATCTCCAAGACGGTCAGGAATACGAGTAGGGTGTTGCACCAATTGCTCTAGGTCATGGAGGATAGCAAAGTTGTAGGCTAGTTCACCAGGATGGTCAGTGAAGGGAGAGGAAAGCCAAAGCTGGTGGTGAACATTGAAGTCTCCAAGAATGGAGATCTCTGCAAAAGGGAAGAGGGTCAGAATGAGCTCCACTTTGGAAGTTAAGTAGTCAAAGAATTTCTTATAGTCAGAGGAGTTAGGAGAGAGGTATACAGCACAGATAAATTTAGTATGAGAATGACTCTGTAGTTGTAGCCAGATGGTGGAAAACTCGGAAGATTCAAGAGCGTGGGCACGAGAGCAGATTAAGTCATTGCGCACATAAACGCAGCATCCAGCTTTGGATCGAAAATGAGGATAGAGAAAGTAGGAGGGAACAGAAAAGGGGCTACTGTCAGTTGCCTCAGACACCTGAGTTTCAGTGAGGAAAAGAAAATGAGGTTTAGAAGAGGAGAGGTGGTGTTCTACAGATTGAAAATTAGATCTTAGACCGCGAATGTTGCAGAAATTAATGAAGAAAAAGTTGAGGGGGGTGTCAAGACACTTAGGGTCGTCGACGGAAAGGCAGTCCGACCTGTGGACATTTATGGTCCCCTCCCCAGATATATATATATATATATATATATATATATATATATATATATATATATATATATATATATATATATATATATATATATATATATATATATATATATATATATATATATATATATATATATATATATATATATATATATATATATATATATATATATATATATATATATATATATATATATATATATATATATATATATATATATATATATATATATATATATATATATATATATATATATATATATATATATATATATATATATATATATATAAACAATATTACCATAAAGCGTATTTTGAATGTATTTCACATTGTTAGGTACCAAAACGCCAAAATGCATGGAAAGTGCTCTTTATGGTAAAACGAAAAGACATAACGAAAAACGTGTAGTATGTGTGTTTTTGAGATTCTTAAGTATCAAAATGTTAAAACGTATGAACAACACTTTATATGGAAAAACAGAACAACATTACCAAAAACGTGTATTTTAAGTGTTTTACACATTGATAGGTACCAAAACGCCAAAATACATGCAAATCCCCCTCTATAGAGAAAAGAAACGAAATTTTTTTTTTTTTTATGTAGGAGGGACACTGGCCAAGGGCAACAAAAATCCAATGAAAAAACAAATGCCCACTGAAATGCCAGTCCCATAAAAGGGTCAAAACAGTAGTCAAAAATTGATGGATAAGTGTCTTGAAACCTCCCTCTTCAAGGAATTCAAGTCATACGAAGGTGGAAATACAGAAGCAGGCAGGGAGTTCCAGAGTTTACCAGAGAAAAGAATGAATGATTGAGAATATTGGTTAACTCTTGCGTTTGAGAGGTGGACAGAATAGAGGTGAGAGAAAGAAGAAAGTCTTGTACAGCGAGGCCGCGGGAGGAAGAGAGGCATGCAGTTAGCAAGATCAGAATAGCAGTTAACATGAAAGTAGCGGTAGAAGACAGCTAGATATGCAACATTGCGGCGGTGAGGGAGAGGCTGAAGACAATGAGTTACAGGAAAGGAGTTGATGAGACGAAAAGCTTTTGATTCCACCCTGTCTAGAAGAGCAGTATGTGTGGAACCCCCCCAGACATGTGAAGCATACTCCATACATGGACGGATAAGGCCCGTGTACAGAGTTAGCAGCTGGGGGGGTGAGAAAAGCTTGCCGGAGACCTCTCAGAACACCTAACTTCATAGAAGCTGTTTTAGCTAGAGATGAGATGTGAAGTTTCCAGTTCAGATTACGAGTAAAGGACAGACCGACGATGTTCAGTGTAGAAGAGGGGGCCAGTTGAGAGCCATTGAAGAAGAGGGGATAGTTGTCTGGAAGGTTATGTCGAGTTGATAGATGAAGGAATTGAGTTTTTGAGACATTGAACAATACCAAGTTTGCTCTGCCCCAATCAGAAAATTTAGAAAGATCAAAAGTCAAGCGTTCTGTGGGTTCCCTGCGTGAAATGTTTACCTCATGAATGGTTGGACGTCTATGAAAAGACGTGGAAAAGTGCAGGATGGTATCATCAGCATAGGAGAGGATAGGATAAGAAGTTTGGTTCAGAAGATCATTAATGAATAATAAGAAAAGAGTGGGTGACAGGACAGAACCCTGAGAAACACCACTGTTAATAGATTTAGGAGAACAGTGACCGTCTACAACAGCAGCAATAGAACGGTCAGAAAGGAAACTTGAGATGAAGATACAGAGAGAAGGATAGAAGCCGTAGGAGGGTAGTTTGGAAATCAAAGCTTTGTGCCAGACTCTATGAAAAGCTTTTGATATGTCCATGGCAACAGCAAAAGTTTCACCAAAATCTCTAAAAGAGGATGACCAAGTCTCAGTAAAGAAACCCAGTTCACCAGTAGAGCGGCCTTGACGAAACCCATACTGGTGATCAGATAGAAGGCTGTGAAGTGATAGATGTTTAAAAATCTTCCTGTTGAGGATAGATTAAAAAACTTTAGATAGGCAGGAAATTAAGGCAATAGAACGGTAGTTTGAGGGATTAGAACGGTCACCCTTTTTAGGAACAGGCTGAATGTAGGGAAACTTCCAGCGAGAAGGAAAGGTAGATGTTGACAGACAGAGCTGAAAGAGTTTGACAAGGTAAGGTGCAAGCACGGAGGCACTGTTTCGGAGAACAATAGGAGGGACCCCATCAGGTCCATAAGCCTTCCGAGGGTTTAGGCAAGGGCATGGAAAACATCATTGCGAAGAATTTTAACAGGCAGCATGAAGTAGTCAGAGGGTGGAGGAGAGGGAGGAACAAGCCCAGAATCGTCCAAGGTATAATTTTTAGCAAAGGTCTGAGCGAAGAGTTCAGCTTTAGAAATTATGTGATAACAGTGGTGCCATCTGGTTGAAATAAAGGAGGGAAAGAAGAAGAAGCAAAGTTATTGGAGATATTTTTGGCTAGATGCCAGAAGTCACGACGGGAGTTAGATCTTGAAAGGTTTTGACACTTTCTGTTAATGAAGGAGTTTTTGGCTAGTTGGAGAACAGACTTGGCATGGTTCCGGGCAGAAATGTAAAGTACATGAGATTCTGGTGATGGAAGGCTTAAGTACCTTTTGTGGGCCTCCTCTCTATCATGTATAGCACGAGAACAAGCTGTGTTAAATCAAGGTTTGGAAGGTTTAGGTCGAGAAAAAGAGTGAGGAATGTACGCCTCCATGCCAGACACTATCACCTCTGTTATGTACTCAGCACACAAAGACAGGTCTCTGACACGGAAACAGTAGTCATTCCAAGGAAAATCAGCAAAATACCTCCTCAGGTCCCCCCAACTAGCAGAGGCAAAACGCCAGGGGCACCTTCGCTTAGGGGAATCCTGAGGAGGGATTGGAGCGATAGGACAAGATACAGATATGAGATTGTGATCGGAGGAGCCCAACGGAGAAGAAAGGGTGACAGCATAAGCGGAAGGATTAGAGGTCAGGAAAAGGTCAAGAATGTTGGGAGTATCTCCAAGACGGTCAGGAATACAAGTAGGATGTTGCACCAATTGCTCTAGGTCGTGGAGGATAGCAAAGCTGAAGGCTATTTCACCAGGATGGTCAGTGAAGGGAGAGGAAAGCCAAAGCTGGAGGTGAATATTGAAGTCTCCAAGAATGGAGATCTCTGCAAAAGGGAAGATGATCAGAATGTGCTCCACTTTGGAAGTTAAGAAGTCAAAGAATTTCTTATAGTTAGAGGAGGTAGATGAGAGGTATACAGCACATATAAATTTAGTTTGAGAGTGACTCTGTAGTCATAGCCAGATGGTGGAAAATTCGGGAAATTCAAGAGCGTGGGCACGAGAGCAGATTAAGTCATTGCGCACATAAACGCAACATACAGTTTTGGATCGAAAATGAGAATAGAGAAAGTAGGAGAGAACAGAAAAGGGGCTACTGTCAGCTGCCTCAGACACCTGAGTTTCAGGGAGGAAAAAAAGATGAGGTTTAGAAGAGGAGAGGTGGTGTTATACAGATTGAAAATTAGATATTAGACCGCGAATGTTGCAGAAGTTAATGAAGAAAAAGTTGAGGTGGGTGTCAAGACACTTAGGGTCGTCGACAGAAAGGCAGTCCGACCTGGGGACATTTATGGTCTCCTCCCCAGATGGGGACTCCGAGGCTGGTGTAGGAGTCGCCATTATAATTTTGAAATTTTTGAGTGAAGGGTGTGTATGTTATTAGGTGCTTGTAGTTTTGTGTGGAGGAAGAGATTTGTCTTTAGAGGGCAGGCTGTGACTGCCCCCTTGTGTCGTGAGACACAAAGGGAAACGTTCAGTGAGGTCACAGCTTGGTTTAATGATAAGTTCACAGCACCCCCTGAACAGTGTTTTAGACCTCACTGGGAGTAATTATCGTTTCGGCAGGTGTCTACTGCCTTCTAAAACGTGTCTTTTGAATGTTTTTGAGTGTATTAGGCATCAAAAAGGTTAAAAGAATGGAATTCAACGTATATGGGAATACCAAACGACATTACGAAAAACGTGTTGGAACCAAAACGCTAACATTCATGAATAGCACTCTATAAGGAGAAAAATAACATTACCTAAAACGTGTATTATGAGTGTATATTACGTTTTCAGTTGGCATAACACTAAAATGCATGCAAAGCACTATATATGTGAAACTGAAACAACATTTCTAGAAAAGTGTGTTTAAAGAGTTTAAGAGCATGATTGGCATCAAAACGAATATATATATATATATATATATATATATATATATATATATATATATATATATATATATATATATATATATATATATATATATATATATATATATATATATATATATATATATATATATATATATATATATATATATATATATATATATATATATATATATATATATATATATATATATATATATATATATATATATATATATATATATATATATGGAAAGCAGCCAATATGGAAAAGGAAAACATTACCAAAAATGTTTTTTTTTTTTTGTGTTTTTGAGCTACTGACGTACCAAAACACTAAAACGCATGCAAAACTCTTTTTATGGACGAAGAGAATAACATTACTAAAAAAAAATTACTTTTTTTCATGTTTTTGAGCTCGTTACGTATAGAAACGCCAAAATGGATGCAACGTACTTTATATGGGGAGCCGAAATGACCTTACGAGAGACTTGTTTTAAGAGTGTTTTTAATCTTCCTATGTACAAAAACGATAAAACGAACAATCAGCACTCTAAATGCAGAAACAGAAGAACATTACAGAAACGTGTATTTTCGGTGTATTTCTCATTGCTAGGTAAGAAAACGCCAAATGCATGCTAAACACCCTATATGGGGAAAAGAAACGACATTTCTAGAAGCGAGTCTTTTGAGTGATTATCGGCTTGTTAGGTACCAAAACGGAAAAAAAAAAAAACATGGAAATCACCCTATTTGGGAAAAGAAAAGAAAATTACCGAAAACATTACCAAAATCTTTTTATGTTTTTGGAGCTGCTTGCTTACACGCATGTAAAACACCCTTTATATCCAAAGTACCCTTTATGGGGAAATTAAAAGACTTGACGATAACATGTATTATGATTGTTTTTTAGCTTCTTAGGTACCAAAACGCTAACACGCATAAATAGTAAATTACCAAAAAAAAACGTGTCTTGAGTGTATTTCACATTCTTTTGTATCAGGAAGCCAAAATGCATGCAAAGTATCTTATATTGGGTAACTAAACGAGAGTATGCTTCACATGTTTGGGGTTGTTCCACTGATACCGCTCTTCTAGACAGGGTGGAATCAAACGCTTTTCGTCTCATCAACTCCTCTCCTCTAACTGACTGTCTTCAGCCTCTCATCGCCGCAACGTTGCATCTCTAGCTGTCTTCTACTGCTATTTTCATTCTAACTGCTCTTCTGATCTTACTAACTGTGTGCCTCCCCTCCTACCGCGGCCTCGCTGCACAAGACTTTCTTCTTTCTCTCACCCGTATTCTGTCGACCTCTCTAATGCAATAGTTATCCAGTATTCATTCATCTCTTTCTCTGGTAAATTCTGGAACTCCTTGCTAGCTTCTGTATTTCCACCTTCCTATGTCTTGAATTCCTTCAAGAGGGAGGGTTCAAGACACTTATCCTTCTATATTTGACTACCGCTTTGGACCCTTTTATGGGGACTGGAATTTCAAAGATTTATTATTTTTTTAATTGGATTTCTGTTGCCCTTGGTTAGTGTCCATTCTACATAAAAAATACATAAATAAATAAATTAAATGTATTTTGCATGCGTTTGAGCATTTTCGAACCTAAGTACCTCAAAAAAAATTCTGTAAAAAATAGACTTCTTTGGTAATATTTTGTTTTTCCATATAAGGTGTTTACCATGCTTTTTATTGTATTGGTGCCTAGCACGCTCATAAACAATAAAAAGACACGTTTCGGAAAATCTCGTTTTCTTCCTCCATATACAGTGCTTTACTTGCATTTTTGTTGTTTTGCTACCTAACAATGTGTAATACACTCAAAATACGCGATTTTGGTAATGTTGTTCCGTTTCTCTCTATAGAGTACTATTCATGGCTTTAAAAAGTTTGGTACCTAATAAGCTCAAAAACACTCATAATACGCCCTCCCAAGATTCAGATTCAGATTCAGATTCAGATAGTTTATTGACCACAGGAAAAAAATAAAATAAATAAATTATACAATTTAAAATACATACAGTTCTGGTCCAAAATACAGTAACTTCTCTTAATAGCACTATGCGAATGATATACATTAAAACTTTTATAACACATTTAAAACACAAATGCAATAGTAAAAATAAGTAAAACACATAAAATAATCCTTAAAGATGGGGCAGGAATCCAGCAAACATCACACTACGGGGGTAACATCTTAAGACTTGGAGATGCATACATAACTTTATCACTTAAACAACGCTAATAATTTATGCACTATAAAACACACATTATCATAATCAGTTCTGTCTACCAACAATTGATGAACAGTTGTGACATTATATGTTAATCTAAGGGTCAAAGACAAGGGACAAGTCTCGATGACATGTGTCTCGGTCTGCACGAGGCCGCAGGGACACAGCCTCTCCTCCATGGGAAGGCGACCACGTCCCCGACGGTTCCAGCGACCTGTTTCTACCGCCAGGGAATGAGCACTGAGACGAAGTCTTGTCCATGACACACGCTCTATCTCGTTCACTCTAGTACTTCTTGTGTATATATCATGTACTATTAGATTCGGGTTAATTTGTTTATAAAAGGTCAACCTATTTGACAACGAATTCCTAATATTAAGTCTCATTCTGTGCTTGGCATCTTCCACACCGTTAAAATCATTTATAGTCATATCTGTGATATACCTAGACACTTGATCGTTGTAATTTAACACTAACCTCAGTACGTGCATCAACGGGTCATCAACTATATCGTTTCTTTCTGTCCACACTTTATGAAAATATTTCCTTTGTTTTTCCTTAACAAGCGCTTTAAGTGAGGGTAAACCTAATTCCACCATGCAAATGTCATTATTAGTAGTTATTCTCACACCTAATAATTCCTTTATGCACCATTTGTATAGTTTCTCTATAGGTTTTAAGTCACAGCTGAGCCACGATTCGCATCCATATAGCACCGAAGTAGTAACACAAGCATCAAAAACTTTTCTCTTAATATAAAATGGTACATCATTATTCCTATTGATAAAAGATATAAATTTTAAAACATGACACATCTTTTTGTTTGCATGAAGCTTTACAGCTGTTGAGGCTAATCCGTCATCAGTGAAGGGACTACCTAAATATATATAGCTAGTACAGTAACTTACTCGCATATCCTGACACAATATCATTTCTTTATCTTCAGTATTACCATTTACCACCATAAATTTTGTTTTGTCATTATTAACCACCATACCGTGTGAGCTACAAAAATCATGTAGAATCTCTATTTTCCTTATCATTCCTTCTCTAGTTGTTGACAATAATACAGTGTCGTCCATCATCACTAATATGTGCAACCATGACAGAAAGCCGTCTAAAGGACATCTTTGTTTGATCATTTGAATCATTACATTGACATATATTCTAAAAAGCACACAGGATGTAGGGGAACCCTGCCGCACACCCACACTAGTGGCAATTAATGCAGTTCCTATAATACTGTTAGTATACTTGTACATACCAGCTAACGCTAACAGCATTATCACCCCACATCCCATTTGCTTCAGACATGTAAATAAATCAATCCTAGGGACACAATCATAGGCTCGTCTAAAATCGACAAACGTTATAAATAATTTAAATTTCTTTCTTCTGGCAACATCCATCAACAATCTAAGTGTTAGTAAATGTTCAGTACATCCTCGGCCCGCCTGGCTGCCTGCCTGTTCTCGGTGTTGTGCAAACCACTGGGTGAGTCGTGCACACAACACCATATCATACAGTTTAGCCATGCTGTTGATTACATTAATAGGTCTATAATTACTTGGTAGTAGCTTTGAACCACATTTGAATATCACAAACATCTTAGCATTAATCCAACTGTCAGGGTATGAACCACTCATGAATACTGAGTTGAATAATGTGGCAATGAACAATATCCAGGATGCAGGCAACCATTTAAACAAAACAGGAGGTATGCCATCAGGGCCACTAGCTTTATTAGACCTTAATCGCTTTATTTGGGTGTCTACCTCGTTAGTCGTAATAGGTTCATCTAATACAGGAATAGTAATTTGTGAGTGTAGATCGTTCAGGTCAGGGTATACAGTGTTTGGAGGATTAAATATATCTTCAAAATACGTTTTAAATGTGTCGTCACTTGGCTTAGTGTTTTCATTAAAAGCAGTGTCCGTCAGTTCACCTCGCCAATTAATAGCACTCCATAGTTTGGCATCACCCAGCCACTTGGGGAGCAAGCCAGCTCAACTCAGTGCCGGTCCCAAGCCCGGATAAATGGGGAGGGTTGGGGTTAGGAAGGGCATCCACCCGTAAAACCCCCTGCCAAAACCTGAGATGATATGAGCCTTATCGAAAATGAGACTAATGCTAGGATGTCACCCATAAGTGACCCACAGATACATCGCCCTAACTCTGTGGCGCAGCGAGGGCTACCGCATCAAGAGCGGGTGCGGCTAAAGAGACAAGCTCACAAAATGAGATTTGGAACGTTGAATGTTGGATCAATGACCGGAAGAGGCCGTGCCATTGCAGACCTTATGAAGGAAAGAAAAGTGGATGTGTTATGCGTGCAGGAAACGAGATGGACAGGAAATAAGGCCAAAGAACTAGGTGATGGATTCAAACTTATTTATGGAGGGGCAAACAATGAAAAGAGAAATGGCATTGGAATTATTTTATCTAAGGATCTGAAAGACTTGGTTACAGAAGTGAACAGGAGAAATGATCGCATAATGTGGGTGCGACTGTCTTTGGATGAATTCCCAGTGAACATCTTCAGTGTGTACGCACCACAAACGGGATGCCCAGAGGAGGAAAAGGAACCGTTTTGGTCGGATCTGCAGGAGGAATTGGAGAAGGTAGACGAAAGTGAAAGGTGCATAGTTGGAGGAGACATGAATGGACATATTGGAAAGGGAAATGATGTTATTAACCGGATCCATGGCGGAAATGCATATGGTGATGGAAATGAAGATGGAGAGAAAATTATAGACTTTGCTTTGGCTTTTGATTTGGTGATAGGAAACACAATATTCTGTAAGAAAAATGAACATCTAATTACGTATCGTAGCGGAGATAGAGCAAGTCAAATAGATTTCCTACTCTATCGCCGGAACAATATCAAGGAAATAAGAAATTGCAAGGTCATACCTGGTGATCATGTGACGGCACAACACCGTCTGGTTGTCATGGACCTCTCCATAACTGTTACACGCAGACAGAAAGGGAAAGTAACGACGGAGAGAAGGATTAAGTGGTTCAAACTGAAAGACCAAGATCTTAAACATACCTTTAAAGATAGATTGCTAAGTGATCTGGACATGGAAATAGAAGAGGTAAACGGATGGTGGAATAGAGTGAGTGAAACCATCTTGAGAGTTGGAAAAGAAGTGCTCGGTGAAAGTAGTGGCAAGATATGGGAAAATAAAGAGACATGGTGGTTTAATGAAGAGGTGCAGCAGAAAATACAAGCAAAGAAGATGGCAAAGAAAAGATGGGAAACAACAAGGCTAGATATAGATAAGGAGTATTACAAACTGTGCAGCAAGGAAGCGAAAAGAACTGTAGCAATTGCTAAGTCGGATGGGTATGACAACCTTTATGAAGAGTTGGATATCGAGGAAGGACAACGGAGAGTATTTAAGTTGGCCAAGATGAGAAACAAGAGCACAAAGGACATTACGCATGTTAGACAGGTCAAGGATGAAAGAGGGATTGTGATACAAAATGAAAGTGATATTCTAATGAGGTGGAAAGAATATTTTGAGAAGTTGCTAAATGTAGAAAATGAGAGATTCATTAGAGATGATGGAGAACCGAATGAACAATTAGTAGGGGAAGTGACAAGACAAGAGGTTGAAGGAGCACTGAAGAAAATGAAAAATGGCAAAGCAACAGGGCCCGACGGAATACCAGTAGAAGTGTGGAAAGTCTTGGAAGGAGAAGGAGTGGACATGTTGCACCAACTGATCAGAAAAATAATGGAGAAGGAAGTTATACCAGAAAAGTGGAGAGAAAGTACCCTGATACCTATATTTAAGGAGAAGGGAGACATCCAGATCTGTGAGAACTATCGAGGGATAAAGCTAATGTCTCATACCCTTAAAGTATTTGAAAGGGTGTTGGACAGTAGACTGAGACAAGTGGTGCGTATCGGACGGCAACAGATAGGATTTATGAAGGGATTTGGGACAGTCGACGGAATTTTCGCACTTCGACAGAATATGGAAAAACATCGGGAAAAGCAGAAAGTACTACATATGGTTTTCATTGACTTAGAGAAAGCGTATGATAGGATCCCACGGCAAGAAGTATGGAGAGGCCTGAGAAAAAGAGGAGTGCCAGAAAAGTATGTCAGAATTGTCCAAGAATGCTACAGGAATGTTACAACTAGAGTTCGGAGTACAGTTGGCACAACGGATAGCTTTCAGGTGAAAGTCGGCTTACACCAAGGATCGGCACTAAGCCCACTATTATTCAACATAGTGTTCGATGTCATAACGGAAAATGTCAGAGAGGAACCACCCTGGTGTGTATTATATGCTGATGACATTGTCTTAGTGACCGAAAGGAGAGGATAGCTGGAAAGAAAATTAGAAGAATGGAGAGTTGCTTTGGAAAGCAGAGGAATGAGGATTAGTAGGTCCAAAACTGAATATTTTACGACGGATACAAGGGGCGATCAACAGGCCACAATTAGACTGAATAGTGAAAAGTTGAAGAGAGTGAAAACATTTAAGTACTTGGGATCGATGGTAGACGAGACAGGGGAAATGGAAAAAGAAGTGAACTTTCGGATTCAGTGTGGCTGGAACAATTGGCGGCAAGTTTCGGGTGTGATATGCGATAGAAGGGTACCAGTAAGAGTGAAGGGCAAAGTCCACAAAGCAGTCGTTAGACCTGCTTTGATGTATGGGCTAGAAGCAGCACCTTTGAAGAAGATTGAAGAGAGGAAGATGGATGTAGCGGAGATGAAGATGTTGAGATGGATGGTGGGAGTCAACAGAACAGACCGAATTAGGAATAAGTACATAAGAGGAACGGTGAAAGTAGTTGAAGTCTCCAAGAAGATCCAGGAGTCAAGGTTGAGGTGGTATGGACACTTGAGAAGAAGAGTTGGCGAAGACCACGTAGGAAGTGAGATCATGGAAATGGAGGTGGAGGGAGTTAGAAGAAGAGGACGGCCCAAAAGAAGATGGATTGACTGCATAAACGGAGATCTTGGGGAGAAGAATATAAATCCAGAGATGGCAAACAATAGAAATACGTGGAGAAGGCTCATTTACAACGGCGACCCCGAATAGGGAAAAGCTGGGAAGAAGAAGAAGTTTGGCATCATCATTTTCCTGTATCATTGTGTGCCACCTGTCACTGCCGTGTCCAACCTGCACCACTCTCTCCTCACGGTGGTCATGCCCACTACTATCACGCGCACACCTGTACAGTACTTCTGACAGATTCGATGCAGTTACATTGACATCATCGCGTATCTGCATTTCTAAGTCAACTTCGGTAATATTTGACATAAATAAAGTTTGATTGATATTGTTAGACATTAAAGGTGGCTTTACAAGTGACTGCCTAGCAGTCAGTAGGTGATTACATTCGGCTCCGTGTTTACCCAGGTCACCTGCCCGGGCTGCCACGCTATCCAGACAAGGGGAGGGAGGTTGTAATGACATGACTACTGGTGCGTGATCAGATGGCAAATTTTCACCATCTATTACCTCAAAATGCTTTACATACTTAACCAAGTTCTCCGTTATGATGATATCCACTCCCCTCCTCTCTTAAACGTCTTCTTACTCGTGAAGTGTGCATCACTTGTTTTCATATTATTAACAACCAACAACTGCTCGTCTACACATATACCCAACATAGCTGCAGCATTATCATTTGGTGTGGTCACAGGGTCAGGTAGGTTTGGGTATGAGTACTGGTGATAGCCCAAGGCTGCAGGAAGGTCATTTACCGATACTCCCAGACGACAATTAAGATCACCGATTATAAAGCATCCATTATTACATTCATTGCACTTCACTTTTTCTTGAATATTACTTAATTGTGTATAACTGAAATAAACATCATCATACTGATGATGGGAGGGTCTGCACGCAGGAAAGTTCCCACACACTTTGGGCATGTGGGAGCAGTCTTGCCTCATGATTGGTATGATTAATCTCTCCTCGTGAATGGCTGCCACCTTTTCATCGGCTAACCTAATGTAACGTATCTTAGCCTAACCTAACCAATATAATGTGTTATAATAAATAAGAGACCATATCCAGTAATATAGTACAGGGTAGTTAGGTTAGGTTAAGGTTAGGTTAGCTGTTGATAAGGTTGTGGCCAATCATGCGCAGAGTGTGCAGGGACTTTCCTGCGTGCAAGCTCATTATATTACCCATTATACCATTACGAGTATACCTTGATAATGCTGCTGTGAAACGAGGTTTGCTGGCCTCACTTGAAAACGTTCCCATCACCATATACCATATTGTTTACATAATTATGAATCACAGAATATTTTCCATCATATGTAAACGCATGAATTCTCTAGTTTCCAAAGTTTGTGTGATTTGCGTGAATACCAACACAATAATGAACATCCTCTCACATGGAAGGAAGAGAGCGTCTGTTAATACCTGCGGGAACCGCCATCTCTAGAAGCCTCTCCAAGGAAAGAGAAAGAGGTAGATTGATAACCTGGCCTCCGTCCCACTGCCCGCCCATTTCTGCCGTCGATTCTTGCAAGCCCTTATGAAGCTAGCGACTCGGGATATTTGTAAGGTTCCGAAGCTCCTAGGAGACCTGCGCGATAGGAATGCGTCAGAAAATGCGTTTCTGAGGCGCTTGCGAAGAAGTGAAGAAGCCTCTGATTTGTATGTATGATTTGCCATCTAAATCCTGGTGGCAAGGCATAACACAAAATTTGTATTTTTTTGTGGTCTCAGATATGATGGGCGGCCTGGAAGTAATAGTTAAAAAGGAAATGGGGAGCGGTACACCGGCGTTTCCCTATAATTTCAGTGCTCAGTTGGTAATGTTTTGGATCTAAGAGGAGTAGGGGCGACAGCAGACCAATAGCGAGTTGGCTTCACATTCGTGACGCCATGCCGACTTGTCCCATTATACTTCCATGGGTTAGGTCGACCAGTGTTGCAAGTGAGAAAAATATAAACGTATCCAAAAACGTATCCAAAATATACAAAACGTATGCATACAATGCAAAATGGTATCCAAAAAGTATCCAATATTTTCTTTACGATATGCCCTATAGTTCATGAAAACTATGATTACAAATAAATTATTTCTTACCATGGTGTTATAGACATCATAAGGTTGGCAGCCAAGCTGCTTACTGCTGCCTAGTGGTGGAGAAATGTTGTTCACTACACATTTGGAGCATTAATATAAACCCTTTGATTGGGTCTTCCAAAACATTATATTTATGTATAAGTGCACTTTATTAGAAAAAAAACAAATTATGCCAGCAGGCTACTACAATTGCACACAGATTTGTTAATACCTTCAATGGCAGGCTGTATTTGGATAGCCTCCACAACTTATTCTCTAACTTAGGCTACATTAATACTACAAAGTACAAAATATGAATATCTGATAACCTTGATTAAAAAAAAAATGATAAAACTACAAAAGCAGACTTTCTTTTTCTGCCTATGAAGCTACCTATATGCTTTGCTTAGCCTCACTGAACACATTTTGAGCAGATCTTATCATCAAGGAACTTGGCTCCCATTCATAGCATGGAACTGCTCCCCCGTTACCTTTACTTAACAAAAGTGCATTTATTGACTCTGTGTTCAGTCTATTTCTTAGGTCTGTCTTTATTAATTTTACTTGTGAAAAAATTCTCTCCACTGCAGCTGATGAATGTCGTAGAACTAACAAATTTACCATTAACTCAGCTAGATTTGGAAACACAGGTGTTTCATCACTAGTCTTAAGTTTTAGTACTGAACACCAAAACTCGGTGGGGTTACTTGATGTACTCAAAGCATCTTCATGAAAAGTAAGTGACCGCCATTCATCATTGCTAACATCATATTCTGATTCTTTAATCAGCTGAGGAAATTTTTTGAACAGTGCCACTAGACTTGTAACTCTATTTTCTCTTGCTATGGAAGGGTCACAGGTATTTAACAACGGGAGTACATCACTCAAACCTTTGAATCTTTTACTGATTTGCTTTGATAGCTCTTCATAAAAATCCAGACATCTCAGCCGAAATCTGGAAGCTTCAGATCCAAGTTCCCCTAACACATTATTATCTGCCAGCATACTCTCTACTTTGCTGCCAAAGTACCATTCATTTTCAGGCAGGAAATTGGAACAGTCTTTAAATTCCACTTCAAATGGATCTGACTTTGATTTTAGTATGTCTTTCTTTATATAATTGCTCAGAATAGTCCTATAAAAGGCATAGATGTTAGAATATGCAGTGTGTATCATGACTAATTCACTTTCAAATTCTCTGTTCATCTTATTGATAATGGGCAGAATATACCCAAGGAAAGTAAAGTACATTTTGAACAGAGGATTGTTCAAGGCATTCAGTATATGCACTGCAGACTGTACTTGAGATTCCAAGGCTTCTGACTGAAAGAAAAAAATTTGTGGTGACCTTTGTTCTAGTGTTCTGTTAACAACTGATTCTAGGGAAAGCCATCTTGTTTGACTAGTATTTAGAAGTCTGTGTACATCAACTCTAACAAATTGTTGAAATTCCTTAAACTTCAACACTCTTAGGGCTGTGATTAATGAAGTTATGTATATCTTTACACAATGTTTCTACAGAACTTGGAAGCTTAAGACAGACTGCAGAGGAACAGAGATTTAATGAATGGCAAATACATCCAATGACAAACAAATGAGGGACTCTATCCAGCAATTTTGCCTTTAAACCACCCATACTCCCCATCATGACTGACGCATTATCAGCAGCAAATCCAAGCATATTTTCAAATGGAATGCCATTTTCATCAAAAAAAGTACTCAATAGGTGAAACAGTCCTTCAGCACTGGAATCTTCTACATCTAGCAATTGTAAAAATTTGTCTTCAACTGTACACTGCTGAGTGTTCACTACTCTGACAACAATGGCTAACTGCTTTGTAATGGATACATCAGTGCTCTCATCTTCAATTATGGAATATTTGTGTGTCTTTAAGCATGCTACAATTTCCTTCAAGCTTTCATTGCCTATACATTTCATTACTATTTCTCGTGAAGTTTGTCTTCCACGCCTTACAGATTTTATAATTTGAGAATCAGTGGCTCCATGTTTCAAAACTTTCATTAGATGGTCCATGACATTAAAAGAAATATTGTGTTCACAAAGAAATTTGAGTAACATTAGTCTAAGTTTTTCTGCATCCCTTGCAGGTAAATTTTTCTTTTCAAATAGAGATGGTACAGAAGGGGATTTCACAGACTTTGCTCTGTTTGTATGATATTTAGTTTTCAGATGCCTATGCATATGAGAAACTGTCCCTTCAATTAATTTAGCGCAAATATTACAAAATGCTTTTCCTTTCATTTCTTCTCTATCTCCTTCATACCTGGAGAAACATGCAAGCTTAGGATCTTCTGACCACTTCATAGCATATTTCCTTATCCTCTTTTCCGGAGGTGTTGACTTTTTGGATGAACTAGGGTTTGACACACGCTTACGAGAGGTTAACTTCTCAGTAGCTGGTGGCTGACTGTCATCTGTTTCTGATTCATCCGAATCCTCAATTAGAGGAGAATCAGCTTCAACCTCTCTGACAGATTCCTCGAACTCAACAGCGCTTTCTTCAGTCCTACCTGAATTAAGAGTGACTGAGTGTTAAGCATGTACAGTATAGTAACCTCTTCATCTACAGCTCCCCCAGAACCAATTTCTCACGTTATCGGATGGGTTTCTGTAATAGACGAAAGTTCAAAATTTCTTAATTTTGCTTGTTTCAGACAATTAATTGTTTTAAAGAATTACTGGAAAATAAGGGTAAATTAACTAACCAGAAATACCACTAGACCCAGAAGTGGATGATGGAGCTTCTTCACCTACATCGCTCATTTCAATAGAGGATGATGTTTGTGCCAGTGGGTCATCTGGATCAGCTTCTGGATTATCAGAGTCTGAGACAGAGGGTTTGTCCGAGCGCCTATTTTCACCATCATCCTTCCTCCCTGAATCATTTAATAATACTATATAATATATGTAACTAGTATATTAACTGTACACACCTATGATATGCAACTTAACGTCTGCATAAAAAAAATAAACTATTGAAGAAAAAATAAATAAAAGCAACAGTAACCATGATACGATATGTTATTGTTTGCTACTCATATACCTTATCACAAACTTTAATTAAACTTACTATTACCTTTCTGAAGCCAGCGTAAGAGAGACATTCCATTTGTCTGACACAAGCAGTGTAATTAACTTCCTCAGAAACAGAGTCAGTCAGACACTGAGTTTACCACTTAGGCTGGAGCTGGACGTTCGGGTCCCAACTCTCAAACGTGAACAGAACAAGTCAACAAGCCCATGACGTGTTTACTGATTTAACTCCCCATTGTCCACACTTACGAAGTAGTTAATATATTACTAGAAAATAAGGGTAAATTAACTAACCACATTTTGACAAAAATAATAAATAATAAAGTGGATATTGAAAAGTATCCAGTTCTCTATAAAAAGTAGCAAAATGTATCCATTTTTGGCCATTCATAAAATTTCGTATCCTTTTGTTCATCGTCGTAAAAACGTACCAGTAACATCAAAAAGTATCCAAAGGATACTTTCGTATCCATACTTGCAACACTGAGGTCGACCAAACCCGAAGAAACCGTATTGGAAATATTGGGGAGAACTACTTGAGGCTCCTCGGAGGCTGAAGATGCCTTTATTCAAAACACTGCGGAATCTATCAGAAAAAAAAAAAAAAAAAAAAAAAAAAAATATATATATATATATATATATATATATATATATATATATATATATATATATATATATATATATATATATATATATATATATATATATATATATATATATATATATATATATATATATATATATATATATATATATATATATATATATATATATATATATATATATATATATATATATATATATATATATATATATATATATATATATATATATATATATATATATATATATATATATATATATATATATATATATATATATATATATATATATATATATATATATATATATATATATATATATATATATATATATATATATACATTTTTTTTTCTTTTTTTTTTCTTTTACGTCCAGTGTTGTGAAAGGAACAATTTTCTTGATATTTACCCCACAAAATTCCTATTAAAATTCCTTCACAGAAAGGACTGATATGAAGCAGCTTATATCATAAAGTTCAAGATCAAGATAACTGAAGTAGATGTCAACATTGAGTGCTGTGTTGTGGTCGTCTTGTGGTTGTGTACAAGAGCTTGGCCTTAAGCATGCACCACAGGAAGCATATTCATGCCAAGATAACATCCCTACTTCTCATATTAGTGTACATAATAACATCATCCTATGGAGTACATATATCGGGAGAATGGCGGACAGAAGACAATTTTTTCCGCTTTTTAGCAAAATTTGGTTTCCAAAAGACGTCTCCTGGGGAGCGTGTCCTTACCGAGGGTTATATTTTTGGTAACGTGACTGGTGACAACGGAAGCGGTGTGGGTACCCTGGCGCTGCTACCAAGACAATTTTTTTTGGATTTATACAAGTATAGAAGGAGAGCGGCTTCAGATCCTAACTTGGCTTGTCGCCTGATGTTTCAGGTAAGCTACGGATTTTCGTTAAGTGTGGTTCAGAAACAAAATAATTGCCGGTAAGTCTTACCAGTAGCGGTCCTTTATGTATTCTTTCGCTGCCTCTCTCCAGGACAAGCTGGGTTGGGGATCTGGTGGGAAAGCAGGGTTTTATGGTGGGGAAGGCCAAAATAGGCCATATTTGGGAGATCTCAAAAAGTCTAAGGAAAAAACATTTGGGAGGAAATCCGGTATTATTTTAGATTTACACCATAATACTCGACAATACTGGGAATGTGATTTTTGCATACCTTACTGGATTCTAAGAAATTTTATCTCTGAGTTTCCATGGGAAATCTATAGTTTTCAAAGCAGACATGGGCACTTTCCCCAAAAATTTCCTAGACCCAATCTTGTAGGATAGGTTAAGTTAGATTAGTATTCCTAAGGGGGGTTGAGGAAGGCACAGCCCACCTCCCCCAACAACTAGGTTAAAGGGATTGGGGAATTATGGTCTAAATCTAAAAATTTACTGGAAATCCCTTAAGAATAGTTCCCCAAAATAGTCAACAAACAAGGACTATCTACCCCCTACACTAACCTAACCTAATATTACTTAACCTAACTTCTAGCTTGATCAGTGGAGCTCCCACCACCCCTGGATCCCCTCTTAAGGATACTAACTTAACTGAGCTGAGCTTTGTCCTCTCCTGGACCCCCCTTAACCTGTAAACTGTGACATACATCATATGATGAGAAGCATGTAACTGTGGCTTACATCATATAATGTGAAGGCTATTTTTAAACTTGCTATCCTGTATTTTGCTCATGAAATAACATTTGGCAACTCATGTTGATCGAGTCCACGCTTCCAACCTTATCACCCACACATCCTTAGTTCTCAAGACATCATGGAAGGGTCAGGTCAGTCAGCTCAGCATGACTCACAACCCTTTACTTCTTGTGGTGTAAGACGTAAGATAACTTACACAACTTCCATTCCTATGAAAAGGAAAGAAACAGTGGACAATTTCCACAGCATTGGTGAGGAGCAAAGTGTGAAAAAGTAAAAAAAAAATGCAGTAGAAAAGTTTTTGCTGCATGTGGCACTGAGAGAAGAGGTAGAGGAAAGCATCACATCATGCACAGCCTGGACCCAAGCCTACCACACCATCTTGTCCTAAAACTGGAAATAGAAGAATAGCAAAAAATCTAACACCATCAAATTTTGTTCCTCTGGTAGTTGAGAGTGATGAAGAATCATTATTCTCTCAGATGATGATGCAGGCTGGGACATAGAAAGTGCGGGAGAAGAGCGAGGAGCGAGTGATGGTAATAATGTTGGCATGGATGGTGCTAACGTGGAGGAAGAGGAGGAGCAGGAGGTTGAGGCACATGATGCTACTCTCCATTCCTTTGTGTGGACACTGAACAGATGGTAGTGATTTTGACCCAGATATTCATGATTTTGACAATAGAAATTCAGGAATTACTGATGAGTGGCCTCATGATGCAGATGCTAGTGAAACTGATTATTTTGAAACATATTTTGATAATGCTGTAGTGTCTGTCATTGTGAAAGAAACAAATAATTATTACAAATATATAAAAAATCACAGTGAGTTCACACCAATTTCTCAAGTACATCATTGGACAGACACAGCAGCTGAGGAGATTTGTGTGTTCTTTGCTTTGTTATTGTTGATGCTGCTGATAAAGAAACATGTTATAAATGATTATTGGAGAAATGACTCTCTATCTCACACACCAATATTTAGTAAATTTATGACAAGAGACAGGTTTCTTTTACCGCATCATTTCCTACATTTTGTAAAAAAGAGCAATCCTATTGAAAATTATTGCTTGTGGAAAGTGAATAAAGTGTTCACTATGATTGTAAAAAAAAATAATAAAAAAATATTTTTACCCATTTTGTAAGACAGTGATTCAAAGGTTGTCTTGTTTTCAAGCAATATATTCCCGGTTAGAGACATCGCTTTGGCATCAAAATCTTTGTTCTTTGTGACTGTGAGACTGGAATCATTCTTGATATGACAGTTTACACTTGTAGTGATTAGACATTTCAAAAGGTGATCCACCGGGAATGTTGGGTGCCATTATAAAGAAACTAATGGACAAAGGTCATGTCCTTCACACCAACACCTGGTGTACTAGCCCTGCTTTGAGTTACTTTATGCATTTTTTTTTTTTTTCTATGTAGGAGGGACACTGGCCAAGGGCAACAAAAATCCAATAAAAAAAAAAAAGCCCACTGAAATGCCAGTCCCATAAAAGGGTCAAAGCAGTGGTCAAAAATTGGTGAATAAGTGTCTTGAAACCTCCTTCTAGAAGGAATTCTAGTCATAGGAAGGTGGAAACACAGAAGCAGGCTGGGAGTTCCAGAGTTTACCAGAGAAAGGGATGAATGATTGAGAATACTGGTTAACTCTTGCGTTAGAGAGGTGGACAGAATAGGGGTGAGAGAAAGAAGAAAGTCTTGTGTAGCAAGGCCACGGGAGGAGGGGAGGCATGCAGTTAGCAAGATCAGAAGAGCAGTTAGCATGAAAGTAGTGGTAGAAGACAGCTAGAGATACAACATTGCGGCGGTGAGAGAGAGGCTGAAGACAGTTAGTTAGAGGAGAGGAGTTGATGAGACGAAAAGCTTTTGATTCCACCCTGTCTAGAAGAGCAGTATGAGTGGAACCCCCCCAGACATGTGAAGAATACTCCATACATGGACAGATAAGGCCCTTGTACAGAGTTAGCAGCTGGGGGGGTGAGAAAAACTGGCAGAGACGTCTCAGAATGCCTAACTTCATAGAAGCTGTTTTAGCTAGAGATGAGATGTGAATTTCCAGTTCAGATTATAAGTAAAGGACAGACCAAGGATGTTCAGTGTAGAAGAGGGGAACAGTTGAGTGTCATTGAAGAAGAGGGGATAGTTGTCTGGAAGGTTGTGTCGAGTTGACAGATGGAGGAATTGAGTTTTTGAGGCATTGAACAATACCAAGTTTGCTCTGCCCCAATCAGAAATTTTAGATCAGAAGTCAAGCATTCTGTGGCTTCCCTGTGTGAAATGTTTACCTCATGAAGGGTTGGATGTCTATGAAAAGATGTGGAAAAGTGCAGGGTGGTATCATCAGCGTAGGAGTGGATAGGACAAGAAGTTTAGTTTAGAAGATCATTAATGAATAATAAGAAGAGAGTGGGTGACAGGACAGAACCCTGAGGAACACCACTGTTGATAGATTTAGGAGAAGAACAGTGACCGTCTACCACAGCAGCAATAGAATGGTCAGAAAGGAAACTTGAGATGAAGTTACAGAGAGAAGGATAGAAGTTGTAGGAGGGTAGTTTGGAAATCAAAGCTTTGTGCCAGACTCTATCAAAAGCTTTTGATATGTCCAATGCAACAGCAAAAGTTTCACCAAAATCTCTAAAAGAGGATGACCAAGACTCAGTAAGGAAAGCCAGAAGATCACCAGTAGAGCGGCCTTGATGGAACCCATACTGGCGATCAGATTGAAGGTTGTGAAGTGATAGATGTTTAAGAATCTTCCTGTTGAGGATAGATTAAAAAACTTTAGATAGGCAGGAAATTAAAGCAATAGGATGGTAGTTTGAGGGATTAGAACAGTCACCCTTTTTAGGAACAGGTTGAATGTAGGCAAACTTCCAGCAAGAAGGAAAGGTAGATGTTGACAGACAGAGCTGAAAGAGTTTGACTAGGCAAGGTGCAAGCACAGAGGCACAGTGTCTGCAGTATATGTCTGGTTTTTGTGTTTCCTTGAAGACTTCTTCTATACACCCCATAAAAAAGTTGGTTAGTAATACTCCAAGTGGTGAACCCACTAAGGAAGTGCCATTCACCTGTCCCTGAGGAAACAAATACCGCCAGATTGATGGAGTCGCCATGGGTTCACCACTCAGAGTATTACTAGCCAACTTTTTTATGGGGTGTATAGAAGAAGTCTTCAAGGAAACACAAAAACCATACATATACTGCAGATACATCGACGATATATTCATCAAAACGAAGAACCAATCCGACACAGAAATAATAAGACAACGCCTTCAGCAAGTTTCTGGACTCAGCTTCACTATAGGAAACAGCACCAACGGCACCATGCCTTTCCTCGACATCCTCGTGAAGCAGACAGACGAGTCTTTTAATACAGAAGTATATATCAAAGCAGTGAACCCAGGACATTGCTTAAACGGAAGAAGTGAATGCCCACAAAGATACAAGGACTCTACCATCGGCGCTTACATATGAAGAGCACTTACACACTGCAGTACCTGGCAGCAAGTACACCAAGAAACAGAAAGATCAACACAGATATTAGTAAACAACGGCTTCAGAGAAAAAGACATCGAGAAAAAAACCAAGAGAATCTTCGAACGTTGGTACAACAACAACAATAACAACAACAACAACAGCGAAAATAAAGACATAGTCATCTTCTATCGAGCGTTCTACTCCACGGCACACCAGGAGGACGAGAGAATAATAACAAGAATAATCAAGAACAACGTAAGGCCAACGGATCCTGAAAGAAGACTGAAACTTCAAATTTACTACAAAAACAAGAAAACGAGCCATCTCCTCAAGAACAGCCCCGAAACCAAGAGAGAAGATACACAGAAGTCACATGTTGTATATAGATTTACTTGCAAACAGGGAAACTGCGAAGTCCTATCATCTTACATCAGCATGACTACTACAAAACTCTCTCGACGGTTAACAATGCACTTAGCAGCAGGCGCCCCTAAAAACATCTAATGGAAGAACATGGCATCGCTATTACAAGAAAAACCCTAGAAGAAAGCACAGAAATAATCGATGGATGCAACAATGGACGACGCCTAAGCATCTTAGAAGCCCTCCACATAAAAGAAAATAATCCGAAGTTAGACACTCAGTCAGAAGACCTTCAAGCCCTACCAAGCATGAAGAAATCAAGAAAGAAAAACGAAGCGGCAACCTCACCGAGCCACGCAACAAAGCAGCCAATCAGCGGCTCTGCCCATAGTGCGTAGCTCGTTCTGATCCCATGCGGGCTGCATATAAGGCGCACAGAGAGCAGACAACCTCATTCTCACCACCAACACAGCAGAGAGAACAACCACCAGCCACTGAAGAAGGGTCAAGGGACCCGAAATCTGGATCTAGCATCCATGGTTAGCTACGGCCAAACCATAAGCAGTCCTGAAAAAGAATATAAGACACTGCTTAGGTATAGAGAAAATACCTTGAAGAAAATAATAAATGCAGAGCTTGCCATCACTTTTAATGAAATATGCTTCAGAGAAAATCTCCTGCCCATTTATCCCTTAATATATATATATATATATATATATATATATATATATATATATATATATATATATATATATATATATATATATATATATATATATATATATATATATATATATATATCACATCTATTTCTAAAACTGAACTCTTCGCTCAAACCTTTGCTAAAAACTCTACCTTGGACGATTCTGGGCTTGTTCCTCCCTCTCCTCCACCCTCTGACTACTTCATGCCACGTATTAAAATTCTTCGCAATGATGTTTTCCATGCCCTCCCTGGCCTAAACCCTCGGAAGGCTTATGGACCTGATGGGGTCCCTCCTATTGTTCTCTGAAACTGTGCCTCCGTGCTTGCACCTTGCCTAGTCAAACTCTTTCAGCTCTGTCTTGTCAACTTCTACCTTTCCTTCTTGCTGAAAGTTTACCTACATTCAACCTGTTCCTAAAAAGGGTGACCGTTCTAATCCCTCAAACTACCGTCCTATTGCTTTAATTTCTTGCCTATCTAAAGTTTTTGAATCTATCCTCAACAGTAAGATTCTTAAACATCTATCACTTCACAACCTTCTATCTGATCGCCAGTATGGGTTCCTTCAGGGCCGCTCTACTGGTGATCTTCTGGCTTTCCTTACTGAGTCTTGGTCATCCTCTTTTAGAGATTTTGGTGAAACTTTTGCTGTTGCCTTGGACATATCAAAAGCTTTTGATAGAGTCTGGCACAAAGCTTTGATTTCCAAACTATCCTCCTACGGTTTCTATCCTTCTCTCTGTAACTTCATCTCAAGTTTCCTTTCTGACCGTTCTATTGCTGCTGTGGTAGATGGTCACTGTTCTTTTCCTAAATCTATTAACAGTGGTGTTCCTCAGAGTTCTGTCCTGTCACCCACTCTCTTCTTATTATTCATTAATGATTTTCTAAACCAAACTTCTTGTCCTATCCACTCCTACACTGATGATACCACCCTGTACTTTTCCACGTCTTTTCATAGACATCCAACCCTTCAGGAGGTAAACATATCACGCAGGGAAGCCACAGAACGCTTGACTTCTGATCTTTCTAAAATTTCTGATTGGGGCAGAGCTAACTTGGTACAGTAAAAGCCCTCTTATCCGGCATCAGCGGGACCACCGACATGCCGAATATTTGAATATTGCTGGATACTTGAATAGAAGTGAAATTATGTCCACAATCACCACCCTACACTCACGCATCTTACCATAACAAAGATCAGCTGATCTTAATCAGCAGCTGATCTGATCAGCTGCTTAAGTGTAAGCACAACACACTTCCTCTTTTCTACAACTTTAGGCATGATGAAGGCGTCAGGCAATAAACAGTGCACACGCGGGACTGAGTCACTGAGTAAACACAGTGCAGTGGGCCACAGGTGGCGCGAAGCAGTGCGCTCCGGTGGTGAGAGGACAAAGTATGCCTCACGCGGGAATTTTAATCGATTTTGTGAGTACACATTGATTTTTTATTGATTTTAAGGCTCGGGGAAAAATGTGCCAGATACTTGAAGCTGCCGGATACTCAAATGCCGGATGAGAGGGATTTTACTGTATTGTTCAATACCTCAAAAACTCAACTCCTCCATCTATCAACTTGACACAACCTTCCAGACAACTATCCCCTCTTCTTCAATGACACTCAACTGTCCCCCTCTTCTACACTGAACATCCTCGGTCTGTCCTTTATTTATAATCTGAACTGGAAACTTCACATCTCATCTCTAGCTAAAACAGCTTCTATGAAGTTAGGTGTTCTGAGACGTCTCTGCCAGTTTTTCTCACCCCCCCAGCTGCTAACTCTGTACAAGGGCCTTATCCGTCCATGTATGGAGTATGCTTCACATGTCTGGGGGGGGTTCCACTCATACTGCTCTTCAAGACAGGGTGGAATCAAAAGCTTTTCGTCTCATCAACTCCTCTCCTCTAACTGACTGTCTTCAGCCTCTCTCTCACCGCCACAATGTTGCATATCTAGCTGTCTTCTACCGCTATTTTCATGCTAACTGCTCTTCTGATCTTGCTAACTGCATGCCTCCCCTCCTTCCGCGGCCTCGCTGCACAAGACTTTCTTCTTTCTCTCACTCCTATTCTGTCCACCTCTCTAACGCAAGAGTTAAACAGTATTCTCAGTCATTCATCCCTTTCTCTGGTAAACTCTGGAACTCCTTGCCTGCTTCCACCTTCCTATGACTTGAATTCCTTCAAGAGGGAGGTTTCAAGACACTTATTCATCAATTTTTGACCACTGCTTTGACCTTTTTATGGGACTGGCATTTCAGTGGGCATATTTTTTTATTAGATTTTTGTTGCCCTTGGCCAGTGTCTTTCCTACATAAAAAAAAAAAAAAAGAAACTGACTGTCTTGAGCCTCTTTCTCATCACCGCAGTGTTGCATCTCTTGCTATCTTCTACCGCTATTTTCATGCTAACTGCTCTTCTGATCTTGCTAACTGCATGCCTCCCCTCCTCCCATGTCCTTGTTGCACAAGACTTTCTTCTTTCTTTCACTCTTATTCTGTCCACCTCTCAAACACAAGAGTTAACCAGTATTCTCAATCATTCATCCCTTTCTCTGTTAAATTCTGGAACTCCCTGCCTGCTTCTGTATTTCCACCTTCTGATGACTTGAACTCCTTCAAGAGGAAGGTTTCAAGACATCTTTCAGTTTTTGATTACCTCTTTGGACCCTATTTGGGGACCAGCATCTCAGTGGGTTTTTTTTTTTCCCCTTGGCTGGTGTCCCTCATATATATATATATATATATATATATATATATATATATATATATATATATATATATATATATATATATATATATATATATATATATATATATATATATATATATATAAACTGGTTTCTGTAATTGATGAGTTGGAATATTGCATAACTAAGAAAAATGGAGAAAGTTGTTTACAAATAAGATGGTGAATGAATAGAAAATGGTAGATATTGAAGTAATTAACACCAATATGAAAAGGTTGGCTAGATCTAAACATCAGGATGAGTGGTGGTATTAGATAATTAGGAGCTATTCTTTTCAGATTTTGACTGGCCTTTACATTGGTGTAGTAGTTTAGCACTGCATCTTTAAAAGGAATCTGAAGATTTAGTTAAATGGAATACAGTAATCCCTCATCTATCTTGGATGTTACATTCCAAAACCCCTGTGATAGGTGAAAATCTGCGTAGTGGAAACAGTACTCCACTGTTTTTCTTTTTTTAATTATTAATTTTATAATTTGTATATATCTGTTTTATTATTTTATATATTTAAGCTTTTATAAACTCTCTCCACATGCTTATAAACCTTTTTTACTCTCCTAAACACTTTTAAACTCAAACTTACTTTTAGACACATGCTTATGTATTAAAAAATTTAAATTCGGTACAGTGCCACTGTAATGGCAGTCTACATTGGCATGCCTTTTTCCCCTCCTTCAGCATGTAGTGGAGTCTCACCTTCTCTGCTGTATTAAGCATCTTCCTCTGGTATTTGAGTTCACTGCCAGAAGCCTTAGAAGGTGCAGAATGTTTGGGTGACATCATAGGGCTTGAAATAAATTCACAATTTTACACACAAATGCAAAACAAAAACACATGATCTTGATCTTGATATTGATGCTACAGGTGGCACAGGATTACTCCTGAGCCACAATACAAAAACTAGGCCACACCCCATGCCTCCTGAATTTCATTTTTCATACAGTATGTGTGATGGTACACTACATATTTTCCTTTAATATACAGTGGAACCTCACTTTTCGAACTTAATTTTTCCTGAATGCTTTTTTGAAATCTGAAATGTTTGAAAACTGAAACTATTCTCGCCATGGGAATCAATATAAAATAGATGAATCCGTTTTCAGACACCCGTCCACCATGTCTTAGCTGGTAATGACTGACACTCCCAATGCTAAGATGGCTGCACCACAACATCTCCATCTTAAACATTTTTCATCCAGAAAGGATGCATTGAATGAACTTAGTGACACAGAACTCATCAAAAGATATCATTTAGACCATGCAGTCACCCTCTTTGTCACTGATTAAATGAAGAAAGCCTTACAGAGTGAAACAGAGAGGAGTACCCCACTAACTACCAAATTAAAGTAATCATAACACTTAGACATCTTGCTGATTGGAAAAGCTACTGGGAAAATGCAGTTGTGTAGTAATGATGGTGTTATGGGTCATAGAGAGAGCCACAGGAGGCTTGGGATTACTCCTGAGTGCCGAACCTTGTTTGTTTACTTTGAGGTTCTTCAACTTCAATGGGATCTCATTTAACTTATTTCAAAGATTGAATTACTGTCTTACCCTTTGTGTCTCTCCTCCAAATACATAAAAACGAAAGAAATATTTATAGAAACTATAAATTAGTAATAAATGGCAGCTTTTACTATGTCTTGTAGTATCTGAAATCAAGTGAGTTTAAAAACCAAATTACAGGATGGCAACTGAAGCAATTACAAGTTAAAATTTTTGTTAAAAAACTGAGTTGTTTGAAAAGGGAGATGTTCAGTAACCGAGGTTTCACTGTATTTTAATTAATGTGCTATACAGTACAGTACTGTGCTGTATTTTTATTTTCATTTATTAATTTATTCATTTTTAGGCTAGAAAATTATTATTTTACCAGAGAAATTATAAAAATCTTAAAAAAAATATATAAATATCTATAGATTGCAGGAGCCCGGGATATGCTGAGGAGTCCACAATCTAAATTTATGTGTATTAGCCAGAAAAATCTGTGATATACTGAGGTCATGATAAGTGAACCTGCATTTGTTGAGGGATTACTGCATTAGGTTCTGTAAACAAAAAGAGGATTAGAATTTAATACAACTATTTTATTGTACCCCAAGGAAGTGCAGAAGGAAGCTTATGATGCGCATTGTCATGACTCTGGCCCTGAGGACTTCTTGCGGCGAGTGCCTTGCCCCAAGAACCAGCTGTGTCCTGATGAAGACAACCCAACCCATGTGGTGTCAGGGACCCAGCTGACCTACGCTGTACAAGATATCAACAGCCCAAGGTGATTCTCCACTCCTCTGCTTGAGGAGATTGTTTTAGTTTCTAAATGCAAATTTTAAGATATGTGTATCCATTGATATCATCCTGTTTTTGTGATATATAGGATAAATCATCCTAATGTAGTAAATAACTTAAGCTGATATTTTTTGTAGTTTATTGAATAATTTAGGATATTAATTAAAAGAGAGAAGAGAGAGAGAGAGGGATTAGGGAATTATTAATTCTCTCTCTCTCTCTCTCTCTCTCTCTCTCTCTCTCTCTCTCTCTCTCTCTCTCTCTCTCTCTCTCTCTCTCTCTCTCTCTCTCTCTCTCTCTCTCTCTCTCTCTCTCTCTCTCTCTCTCTCTCTCTCTCTCTCTCTCTCTCTCTCTCTCTCTCTCTCTCTCTCGCTGTCGCTCTCTCTCTCAGCATGGTTTATCAAAAGCATCAGGAATATGAGCATGAAATACAACACAGGAGCAATTAATATGTGCATAGGAGGTTTATTGCATAAAAAAAAGCATGTAGAATGTCAAAATTGAGTGGAGAAAATAATATGGATATATATTTCAATGAAAGTAAAGAAAATATGGAGTGGTTAAGTGGTTAAACCATGGCTCATATAGGTAGTATGGACACAAAGTAAGAACAGTTGAGAGTGAGTTTGTGGAGAGAGTGAACACAAATGAAACAGAAGGACCCATTGTTACAGGGAAGGCATAAATAAAAGGGATAAATAGAATAGATAAATATTGGAGAAGGAGAGATGACACATGAAATTTTGAGTATTCAGTGAAGAAATGCTGGTATAGTATGGGTAAAGATAGAATCTTCTCTTCAGCAGTTGTTTCCTTGAATGGAGTGAGTCTCTGGAGAGGAATGAGGTGTTAGAGCAGGGATGGGCAACCTTTTCATGGTAAGCTCCAGATGAGATTTGTGGGAGCAGCCTGAGCAGTCTGAGTGATAAATTAGAACCCCAAATTGTTTTTATACAAAAATTTTATTGAAAAAATACGAAGTAATGAAACAGTTTGTGGTGCTTGCCTCAAATAAGTGTTTCATTGTCCAGCTTAATAGATGAGGTAGACAACAGAAATATGTTATGGAGGTGGCTGTCCAAGAACCAGGTGAGACTTAGTGTACTTAAGTTATGAGAAGAGCAATCCACTGCAATACTAAGTTTTGAGAAGAGCAGTTCATTGCAATACTAGATTCTGCCAAACATGGCCATGAAGCATTGAATATACCCAATGTAATTTTGAAATTTGCCAGAAGGAAGGAAGGACGAGGTCGCAGAAAAAGGACAGCTGAGAGGATGTGTGAAACTTTGCCTTGAGATCATTGTTGCACTGCAGCTTCGCTAACTCCATCTCCAGGAGAGCAGAGGCATCATCCACAAGGAAGTCAAAGGAGCCAGTGAGCAGCTTCAAGTGCACAGCCAGTTGTGTGACTCTTGCGAAACAGGAGGGAAATTCCTCCCGCAGAGAGGCAATGACAGATACAAGTGTCCATCAGAAACACAAGCAGCAAGGCAAGGAAATTACAGGGTATAACATGAGTTTCTGAAGATATTGCCAAAGGTGAAGAAAGTACATGTTAATCAAAGTCGAAAATGTTCTATGCACACATGCATTTTGAGGCATTGTTTAGTCGTAGCATGAAATTCAAGTGTACCCAGGAGACAGCTGCAATGACCAGGCCAGGCAGGTAACCATGGCAGAAAAACACCATGTCCACACACTCAACATTACTTTAAGTTATGCAGTACATCTGAACGTATTTATTGTCACTGTCTCAGCATGATCTGCATGCAACTGAATAGCAGTCAGCTGATTTGTTGGCAGCCTCACTCCTTCCCCCTCCCCACCAAGGGCAGGCATGGTGCCATACAACCTATTATTTCATTTGTCATTTATTACATCAATACTATCATTGTGTAATGTTTTTCGGTAAATCACTTGTCCATTGCTATCACTTGTTTCATCATTGGATACTGTAAAACTCCAAAACTTGTAAAAATCATGACTGAATAATTTACAATTTCACCAACAGACATCCAGGTCTGCACACCCCATCATGGATACCCACACAGCACAGCTGTTGTATCTGTTGCAAGGCTACACTTGAATTTCACACCACAGCTAAACAACCCCTCAAAATGCATACAGTAGGGTACGCTGCAATGAGCATGATCCGTTCCAATGTAGCATTTGTAATGGCAAATGTGCATTATGGCAACTGGAGAACCTATGGGAAAAAATTGATTGGTTCCAGTGAACCAGAAAATAATATAAAAATTCCACAATTAAAAAAAACAAACATCAAAATGAGCACATTTGCACTACTACATTTAAGATAACACAACAAATATATATAGTACCCTCCCAAGTTTCATGCCTATTATAGTCATAAATTCTTACCATCCTGAGTTTTATGCATTACCATCCTGATTTTCATGCTGTTTTAACAAGTATAGGTCACACTTACCTACTTTCAGCATCAATCATATACATACAGTACATCCTGCCTGAGTTGGAGTTTCTCTCTCTCTCTCTCTCTCTCTCTCTCTCTCTCTCTCTCTCTCTCTCTCTCTCTCTCTCTCTCTCTCTCTCTCTCTCTCTCTCTCTCTCTCTCTCTCAAAGTAAGAAAATTTCTAAGGATTGCTAAATAGAATGAAACTGATTGAAAATGAAAATGGATTTACATATATGAGAGTGAGAAAGAGTGAGGAAGGATGAAGTGAAAATGACATAAAATGAATGAGAGAGAGAGAGAGAGAGAGAGAGAGAGAGAGAGAGAGAGAGAGAGAGGTATCAGTCCCTTGTCCCTTATCTCAGACAGATAAGGGGGAAGGGAGGTGACAGGGACAGAGGTTTGAGACAAGATGAAAGAAGAGATAGGAAGGGAAAAAAAGGGAGGAAGGGACAGGCGGCGGATAGGTGAGCAGTGGCTTGCACAGCTGGTGAGTTAGTCATGTGAGTTTTAGTTTGTTATTTTGATTAAATTTTTATTAAAATTACAGTGCTTGCACAGATGGTGAGTTTGTTATGCCAGTTTTGATGTGTTATTCCGATTAAATATTTACTAAAATTTCAGTGTGTTATTGCATTTGCACGTTATAATGACCATGCATTGTCATGTACCTTACTGTATGTGCATAGAACATTTTTGACTTAGATTAACCTTTACTTTCACCTCTGGCAATATCTGCAGAAACTCATGTTACACCTTGTATACAAACTGACCATTAGCCATCTGAGCCTTCCACAAGTGCAGCTTAATCTCAAAGGCAGTGATGGTTAACTGCATGTCTGTTGCAAGAAGGTCCTTGTCTTGCAGCTTCACAATGATGTTCAGGTGCACAGTGATCCCCATGAGTAGGGCCAGGCAAGTGAGCCATCATGAGTTGAAGAATTTTTCAGTGTGGGGAAGTTTGTTGTGACTGAGGAAACTGGCAATCTCATGGTGTAGGTTGCACACACAGGACAGCATGGTCCCATGACTCAATCAGCAAACCTTGCTGAAGTAGAGCAGGTTGCTGTACTGCTTGTTGACCTTGTCCATCAAAATCTGGAACTGGCAGGAATTAAGGCTGTGTGGAGAGGATGGAGTTGACGATCTTCACCACAACAGACTTGACGTCAATGAAGTTAGCAGGCTCCTGGTGGATGATGGGCTGTGTGTGTCTGACAGCCTCATAGTGGTGCACTAGTAGTGAAGCAGCACCTTCTTCCCATTCACTGCCAGGGCACCATTGGTCATCACACACACAAGATGGGAGAGATCAAGGGAGAGTTGCTTCACACAATTAAGGACAGCATTGAAGCCGTCTTGCCCAGTGATGGTGCCATGTAGTGGAACAAGCCGGAGGAATTTCTCACACACCTGAAGGTCACGGACGAAAATGGCCAGCAGAGCAGTGTCCTTCATGTCGGTGTAACATGAATTCTGCATGTTGTTGATATACTGATGCAGTGATGAATGATGTGGATGAAAGGTTCACGCTCCCAAATGCAGAACACTGTTCTGGACAGACAGAGTTCAGCTCAGCAACAAGATACTAACTGATGAAGTCTCCATCTGAGAATGGCTTTATCTAGCAAGCAAGAAGGCAGGAGACCTCCAGAGTGCTCACTGAAAAAGAACTTGTGCTGATGCTCTTGCAGAATTTATTTATTCAGCTGGAGGTTCATGGGCTGGATTGTAATGTTAATGCCAAGTAGGATGGTGGGTTGGACAGTAGCTCTTTAGGGACTGTATATGGCTTGTGGGCAATAGGTTGCTTGCTTCTGTGTCATAGATACATGGATAGATGTTTTCAGAAGATGTCTGTATCTTTTGAGGTGCAGTAATTTTATTTGATAGTGACAAAATTTTGCATTGCTTTTTTTTTCTTGAATCCTCCAAATTGAGCCATGAGAATATATTAATATTTTGTTTTCTTCTTATTCTTATTCTCTTTCTTTTTCATGTGCTGATTTTCCAGTCAAATATTTTAAGAAAATAAATAAAATACAAAAAATAAATAATACAAAACTAACTGGAGTAAATTGGAATAGACCCCTGTGAAAGAGAGCAAATATAAATAAATAAATAAATAATATTTTTACTACAACACTCATGATGGAAGCCAGGCCAAGGAAGATTCCTATCTAACAAGTTACACCCTCCCCCCATAAAATGGGACTGCCTACCTAAGTAAACTGTCAAAACTTTGGGATCCTGTAATGCTTATCTGTGTGGTTGTCTAGTGTGTGGATTGATTGTGGATGATTGTGCAGTTCCTTATGCAGATTGGGTGGCCACCTGGAGCTGCTGGTGATGTGAGAGCGAGGGGGTAGGGGGTGATGCCTTCAGTGGATGTCTGCAAGGCTTGTGGTCCTTGGTGGTTCCTTCTCTCTCTTGGCAGCCCTTTCCTTGACAGCACCTGCAGTGGGATTGAATTGTCACTTCCCTTCTGGTTACCCCATGGAGTACACAGTGGTCACCCACTCACTATTTCTGCCTGAGTGTATTGCCTGGGTACAGAAGAGGGCATGTCAAGCTGAAAAAAGTGTCAGGGCCAAAAAGGAGTGAGATCCCAGGGTGCGTTGAGATTAGATGTTGTATTGTTCTGTGTAGCCTGATGGTTGGTGATTGTCCGAGGTTCTTATCGGCACTACTTAATAATACACAGGAATCCATACTTTTATCTCCTACTACCTCCTATGCCAAACTAATATCCTCCTCTGCCTGGGTTTGGCATGATTATTGTGCAGTATTCTCGCTCTAGCAAGTTACATAGCCAATCTGAATGCATTGTGTCTGGTGTTTGCTTTTCAAAATGACAAGGAAGTGAGGGGTGCCGGTGAGAGATTTTCAGGGAGGACTACCCTCTCAAGTATAAAAACTGTGATACAATCTTATTATTTTGGTGTGATATGGTAATAAGTAGTTAGGTTACTGGTTTTTCAATTAAGAGATTTAAATCTCTGGTGAGATAAGATAATTTTGGTTTATAATCCTTGTTCATTCAGCATAGGGTAGTCTTAGGATGTAACTTGGCAGGAACATTAGGGTACTACTCCTGGAAGTGCAAAGAAAAAAAGGAGATAAAGCATGGATAAGAATGAAAATAAATTGAAACCAAAAAAAATAAGGAAAGCAAAATAAGAAAGCAAGAAATGAGTATGAGAAAATAAGGAGAGAGGAAGAGAAAGGATAAAAAAAGGATATAGTTGACAAGCACAAGGATGAACCAAAACTGTTCTATAGATTCCTAAATGGAAAAATTAAACTAAAAGAAAAACTAGAGAGATTGAAGGATGAAAATATAACATATGACATGAGTGAATTGCTAAACAAAAAGTTTCAAAAAGTTTTCACAGAAGAATCAGAATTTAAAGAACCACTGAAAAGTAAATGTGGAGAATTATGGTAATTAAAAAAGAAATTTATAAATAGTGGAGGAATTGGAAGAGAGAAAAGCAACAGGACCAGATGGAGTATCAGATTTCATTTTAAAAGAGTGCAGGAAACAATTAATTGAACCAGTATATGACATAATTAAGTACTCATTATCAACTGGAAGAGTGCCTGAGAAATGGAAGAGAGCAGACATAGTGCCAATTTATAAAGGTGGAAAAAAAGAAGAACCACTAAACTATGGGCCAGTATCAATGACCAGCATAGTATGTAAGATCTGTGAAAAGTGATAAAGAAGCAGTGGACAGAATTTCAAGAAAACATGATAATAACAGAAAAACAGTATAGCTTTAGACAAGAGTGACCATGTGTAACCAGTTATTCAAAAGTAACTGATATAACACAGGAGAGAGATGGATGTATGTATTTAGATCTAAAAAAAAACTTTGACGAAGTTCCCCACTACGGGCTATTATGGAAGCTAGAAAATATACAAGTATTAAATAGAAAAAAAAAATGGATGGAAAATTACTTAAAGGGAAGAGAAATGAGAAAGGTAGTAAATGATGTAAAACTAAAGTAGAAAAAAGTAGATAGTGGAATACCACAAAGATCAGTGCTGGCACCAATACTTTTCCTGATCTACATAAATTATATGCCTGAAGGAGTAAAGAATTACATGAGCTTGTTTGCAGACAATGCAAAATTACAATGACATAAAAGAAACAACAAAGACTGTGAAATTCTACAAGGGGATTTGAATAAAATCTGGGACTGGAGTAAGAAATGAGTGATGGAATTTGATACAAAAAAATGCCATGTAATGAAAATGGAAAAAAGTGTGAAGAGACCAAAATGGACACATAAAATGTGAAATGAAAAAAATAATAAAAGCACAAGAAGAGAAAGATCTGGGAGTGATGATACAGGATAGTCAACAGTTGGAGAAGCATGTAGAAAAGATATTCAGAAATACATATAAAATGGTGAGAAATATTGGAACAGCATTCCACTACATAGATAATGATATGATGAGAAAGATAATTACCACTATGATCAGATCTAAGTTGGAACAAGCTGAATCAGTGTGGTCTCCCCACAAGAAGAAACATGTGAAAAAAATAGAAAGGATACAAAGGATGGCAACAAAGATGGTTGCAGAACTGGAAGAATTAACATGTGAAGACAAATTAAAGGAAATTAATCTGCCAACATTGGAACAAAGAAGAGAAAGGGAAGATTTAATACTATTTTATGAATTGTGGAATAGAGTGGAAGAAATAGATATGAGGAACTGCTGCTAAAAAAAGTAGGAAATACCAGTTACACACAAGGACACAGCAAGAGGTTCAGAGTTGGTGGTCACACTGCCTATCCTAGAGCATAAAGTTGCTCACTGAACCTTAAACATTATGAAAGAAAATAGAATGTAATGTTCAGGTAACAGGAAAGGAATTGAAAGAAAAGAACCTCTGTGTTCTTGGTGGTGGGTCTCAAATTTTTGTGATGTCGTGATCTTAGTCTCATCTCTGAATTTACCAAATGGTACACAGTTTTCTCTCTCTACCTCCAGTAATATTAACTGTATCTTAAATGTTTATATTCCTCAGCACAAGGTAACAGACACTATTTCATCACCAGTAATAGAAGCTTAGTAGTTGCTGGAAGGTGATATGAAAAGGTATTTAACGGTAACTTACCAGAGTCAACTCGGGAATGCACACATGAAAAACATCACCTTATCACTCAAATGTCAAATTTATACTAAAATCTTTAATGTGTCAGTGTACCTCAGGCCACCATTTGTCTTGAGTTGCCAGATCAGATATTATCAGTCCTGTGCTGTCCTATGCTAACAGATCAAACTAGTTGAATGGCATGAGGATGCTAACACTGACTTGAGATTATTGTCATAATTTTTGGTGCTGACTGTATGCGTTTGTTGTGTTTGTGTGTTTATATGCATGTTGCATGTGCACCTGCTACAGAAAATTATGAATTATCTACACCACACCCTAAGGGATAAGCAAGTATATATATATATATATATATATATATATATATATATATATATATATATATATATATATATATATATATATATATATATATATATATATATATATATATATATATATATATATATATATATATATATATATATATATATATATATATATATATATATATATATATATATATATATATATATATATATATATATATATATATATATATATATATATATATATATATATATATATATATATATATATATATATATATATGGAGTGTAAGTAGTGAAAAGAGGAAGTAAGAGGAAGGAAGAAAGGACATGGGAAGAGAGAGAGTAGGAAGGTTAGTGGGAATGAAGGATCCAGATGTCGCTCTCCCCCTGAGTTTTACTATAGAATCCCCCAGCATGTAGTCACCCCTTCTTCCTCATTTAAATTCCCTTGCTTCCTGTTGTTCCTTCATTTTGAGTCCCACCCATCATTTAGTTGAAGAGTTCATCTTGCTTGTAAAGTAGTCAGAATGCATCCAGCCCCATAGTTCAATCACAATTATTTTCGAAAGATAACCTTTTTATTGTGCCTGAAGCAGTGCAAGGCAAGGCATGCAGAGCCAGGTAGGTTGCACTCCTGTTCCTCCCCCTTCCTCCCCTTGCATGAATCACTACCTGAGATGTGCACCCAGGCTGCATTCATGTGTTTTAGTCATTGTTCAGTTGGCTAGAGGAGTGGATGTGCATCTTGAGGCATTGCGAGGCTTGGAGAATGTGTGTGGATTTAGGCTTAGAGGGCATTTAGTTTCATATGATATCATTTGTCTAGTAAAGCAGTAAGCCCCTTCTGGTAATTGGTGGGAGATAGGTATCTCCAAAAGCCTGCTGATGATTGTTGTGCTTCATAAGTTAATAGATAGTCCACATTGACTCCTCAAAAGTAAATCAAATATTGGTGTGTCAGACCGGTCAGTAGACTCTCCTTTTGTCTGTGGGTTGTTTGTTCAGTGTGTGATATTTTGTTGTATTGTTAAATGTTACTGGGTCCCAGTGTTCTTTTATGAATTCTGGACCCAGAGGATCACTATTGCGCTACTGTACAGTAAAATATACTTCTTCCGCAGACCGTTTTGTTCCCATGGGGAGCAGGGTCTTTCTTCTGGGAAGTTGAATATAATATTGTACAGCAGAGGGAAATAATATTCCATGGATGTGGCAGGACTTTTGTCTTGTTTGTGAGGTCAGTAGTTCATAGAATATTATAATCCTTATATGTGTTTGTCATGTCATAGCTGTGCCTCCTAGAACACAGCTATGGATTCTTTCCCAGCTGTTGGAGTGACTTTGCAGTTGTGGTGCCCCCTTGCCTGGAGGAGGTGAAACAGGCTGACAACCTCAGTTGTGTAATTCATTACAGGAGGCCAGAAGGACCCTATGGAAGTGAATGTGAGCTCAGCACTACTCTGCGGAGGAAGCATTGTAGGGAGGCTGATCCTGGTAGTGGCAGCCAAGAAGAGGAGTGGAACCTGGTGTTATGACTTTGTTTATAGGGTACAAGAGACCAGAAGAGCCTTGTTACCCATAACTGGGCCCTGCACTGTTATGTGGGTGGTAACATAGGAAGGCTCTCTAAGATAAAGGCAGCCATGAGAGGGGGGTTGTAATATATATATATATATATATATATATATAGATATAGATATAGATATAGATATAGATATATATATATATATATATATATATATATATATATATATATATATATATATATATATATATATATATATATATATATATATATATATATATATATATATATATATATATATATATATATATATATATATATATATATATATATATATATATATATATATATATATATATATATATATATATATATAGTGAGCCCCAGTTTATTGCAGTTCAGTTATCACTGGTTCACTTTTTTTTCATTTTTTTTCATTGGAACCTAATTATTTTTACATTGCTGGAAATCCCACTTTATTGCGGAAAAATCAGCTATTGTTTTTCATAAAATACAAGCTAAATCATGGCATGGATTGAGGAAATACCCAGACAGGGTGCACTTGTATATTTGGCAACTCTGCTTGCTAATAAGTTGGTGGCCATGTGGAGGCAACAGCACAGTTCACACCTGTCCATCACTGTCAACAGTCAGCTGTTGGCAGGCGGAGTGGGCACCAGCTGGTCTTGGTTGGTCAGCCATGCAAGCAGTAATTTTCATTGCTACTCTCACATTGTTTGTGGGTTGGTGGAGGTTTGGCTTGTTCATGTGAGTGTTGTACATTGCTGTTACTGTTGAGTGGTGGTTGGGTTGGATGATCATACAGAAGCAGGTTTTGTCACCAGTTGATGTTGTGTATGGGTTGTTATCCTTGTGGTGGTGGTGGCTTGGTGTGTTATGTAAGTGTTGTACAAACATTCTGGTTATCATTGGGTCGGTGGTGGTGATCGGTGTGTTGTGCACACAGTGCATGTTCCTGATTTGCCAAGTTGGTGGTTAATCACCATTACTGCTGTAAGGAGGTGAGTGGTTTGATTAGTGGCTTTTTTTTTTTCTTTTTTTTTTCTTTTTTTTTTCCCTGAATCACAGTCAATATATTGCAGATTTTAGTACTCCATGGGTGCATTTGGAACATAACCTTGCGATGAACTGGGGTTCAGTATATATATATATATATATATATATATATATATATATATATATATATATATATATATATATATATATATATATATATATATATATATATATATATATATATATATATATATATATATATATATATATATATATATATATATATATATATATATATATATATATATATATATATATATATATATATATATATATATATATGTATGATGAAGATCTGAGACACAATAGAGGTGAGCAGGGAAAGCATCCAGAGTTCTTTCTTTTCTTCACTTTATTACTTGCAACATTTCACCTTCACAGAAGGCATCTTCAGCCTGTGCAATATTATATCCAACTTCCCCTCTGTTCCCTTTCAGGAATGACACAGCCTGAAAAAGAAAGATAATTTACTGCAAGGCAGCATACACTAATTCCTCTGTGTCTAAAGCTGCTGAGAACATCCCCAGATTGTAGTAGGATTTAACAAACAACACATACACAGATAAACTTCCCACAAAAACAAACATGAGGGTCAGGGTCTGCTGACTGGAACAAAACTCTGCTTAAACACACACACAGTTGAGGAGTCATGTCCCTGATATGAAGTGTGATACAATTAACTACACTCAAAGACAGCTGGAGGGAGATGCCTAAAGCTACACACATATGCAGCGTCTTATTATGGTGATTACTCAATTATCCCCTTAGGAAAAATGGCCCATCAATCTGTAAAACCTCCACCGAGTCTCCTCCATGTGTCTGCCTTCTGACCATACATCTAACTCATTTCAAATGTGGTCTGTGACTAACTAGCGTGTGAGAATGCAGCTTGTAGCTGCGACTCATGCTAGTGGCAAGGGGGAGGAATGGGGACATACCTCACCCCACCACGCTCGCCTTGCCTCCCACCCAGAGGCTGCTAACTGGTATAAATAAAACATTTTACTTCTGAAAATTCTGGTGACTAAACTAATGGGTCTGGGTGAGTACTGACAACACTGTCATCAAGTACAACTCTTCTAGTAGGTGCCAGGTGAGATTCAATCTGAAAGGATAGCTAAAAGTGGGGTAAATAAAATGGAAAATACAAACACCTCTGTGCAGGTGAAAGTTATACTAATATGTGGCGGATAGGCTACGTGCTGGGGACCTATCAACTTTTGACCCTAGCCTGTCTTTCTTCTTATCTCTCTCTCTTTCATTTCATTCATTCTTCCATCTTCCCATCTTTGCACACTTATTTCTCATTGTAATCACTTTCTACATGATATGCCCTCCCATTAACAAAAATCTTCAGAAGATATTCAAAGCTTATGAAAATTTTGGGAAACAACAAAATCAAAATCAACATAAAACTAATTGGGTGAAGTACATTACATCAGATTCAAACAAGGTGTGTGCACAAATCACAAATAACAGAAAGCAATGAAAACACTATTACAAACAATCATCACATCAACTGGCAACAACAGGGTTCCTTCTGGGCCCTCCACACTCAAATTGCTCGAAGTACCATTTCCTCCTCCTCCTCCTCCTCCTCTGAGACCTGTCTCTGATTCTCTACCAGGACCTTTGGTCTCCCCAGCCACATCGGTGTGCAGGTCCACTCCTGCAGGATATCATATTTAGATCTCTCTTTAAGCAGCCATAGCTGCACCAACTACTCCCATAACTCCTATCACTCCTTTGTCCCCATCATCTTCTCAGTCCTCTGCCTTCACTACTTCTTCATTTATTCTCACCTCTTCTCCTTCACTCTCTGCTACACAGTCTGCTCCTTCTGTATCTTCTTCTCCACATAGAACAAATGCAAGAGTCACCATGCAACAATATCTTTACTCCTTTGCAACATACAATGAGCCCACCAGGAACTGTAATCTCCTAGTGCATCATCATCATAGCATTGCCAGATAGTACTCCTGCTGGCAAAATAACTTCCTCCTTTGGGCTGTCAAGCAAGTTTAACTTGCTGGCCCCCTCAACTCTCCTCCCTGGAGAACTAACTAATCCAACCTCCGGGCTTTTACTGCCCACATCACTCTCACTTGCTTGCTCATGAATCTGTGGAGCTACTGTGTCACACCCATAAAACTGACAAAATAAAAGTATTACTTCCTTGTCAGAAATAAGAGGTGCCTTCAGGCTGCTCTCAACAAATCAACATACTACTTCCTGGGTGTGACACGGCCAAGCCTATTTCTTACCGTCAGGTACAGCAATACTGTTGCTCTGCATTTCTCCTGCCGACCATCCGATGACACGGTTATTGCCACAGTGAGCTGACAACTGCTCCTTTCCAGGATGAAGCACACCCATTCCCACACACAGAGCCAAACTCATGCATATGGCTATCTCAAAACAAAATACCAGCTCTAACATGAGCCCAGTCAATATGCCATTGGGCCAACCCCACTGGTCCCAGCAACTGCTCCTGTTTACTCTCCTTTCTCATCACCCTTGATACCTTGTTGCTTTGAGGAAACTGATATCCATCATCAAGTACTACTCTATTCAGGCCCAGCACCTGACAAGTAACAGCAACTCAGCCAAATGAAGCCCCCAGCAACATTGTGGGTACTTCCTGAGCAGCAAGCAACACATCACCAGCAGCTTCATTCTGTGCTGCTTCCTGATGCTGCACCACATCAACTACATCATCACAACTCTCCCAAGAATAAGAAACTGGGCTGGCAACATTTCTAATCTTCCCCACCCCAGGGGAAACAACATTTGACATAATGCAGGGGAAAGGGGAATCAGACAAGACGTAATCAGGCTTGCCAACCTGAGAAATGCAGTTACATCCAACAAACTTGGCCACTCCTGACCACCAAAACTGTGCCAACTGCTCCTGAATCAATCTGACTTCAAAATGGCCAAGTACCAGACCACTGCATGCTGCTAGCACTTGTGCTTCCTTGACTGTGGATGGCACAACAAAATGGAGCAACAAACCTCTGTCCTCTCTCTACCTGCTATTCACAATAGTGTTACTTGCTGCCAACATTTCCCAACCCTCAGCTTCCTTGCTATCCACTCCTATCTTGGTAAGCAGTGAGGCAACACATACACAAGGGACAGAACCCTCCTCAGGTACACTGACAGCTGTAGCAGCAGCTGCCAGCACAGGTCGCTCACTACATGAGCAAACACCCACCATGTCTAGTCCTGATAGGGGAGCATCCAGCTCCCTGCCTTTGTTACACTCCACAGGGGAGGAAACTCCTATCTCCCCAGCAGAGGCAGGAATCTCCCTGCCTTCAGCAGCAACCCCAAACATAACAGACACAACAGACTGGGGCATGGACTGAGTACCAGCACCCACACCCTCAACTCCCGGTGACAGCCCCGCCTGCGTATCACCTCCAAGAGGTTCCGTAGGGTGAGACAAGCCATCAAGCTAACAATCCAAATTCAACACTCCAGCCTCACCCTCAGCAACACTCTCTACGAAGTCAGGTGCTTCTTGTGGTGGCTCTGCAGTTGTGCTGTCAGCCCCAGCGCTCTTACTCAAGGGCGAGCCCAACTCTGATTTGCCAGCAGTGGGACAGGCCTCTCGGCACTCTGGCCGCACTGCAGCATCAACACAAACACTATGGTCTTTTTATGGTGGCCCTGCCTTATTACAGTCACAGATCCTGCATACACCCAATGCTAGGGTGCTCACCTTGCTTAAACAAACTGCATCAGTATTTTCAGCACCCTCCACATCCGGGATGGTTTCCTCGGATGGCGGCTGTATCCAAACTCTCCTACCTGCCAGGTCATTCCCTAAAGGGAAATTGACCTCAGACACTGGCAGGTTCCCTGCTAGTGTCGCCCGTGCTTCCGCAGTAACTAGTGGGCATACGAGCCTCATCGCCATGACAAAGTTTTCCACGGCACCAATTCCCTGCTACCACAGAGACTAAATTGAAGCAGTTTGACTCCCATTAACATTCCTTCACAGTGACTGCTGTGCCTCTGTGCCCCTCAAAATAGTGACAGGGTATTCGACCCCATCAATCTCAACAGTGCCCCAACACAAGAAAGGGCGGTACCAGTTGAAGCTAGACCTCACAGGGGATGGTGGGGTAACAACAGGTGAAGGGACAGTACTCCCTACCTTTATACCCAATACTGGTCAGACTTCATCACTCTCTTGGTCCTGGCCCAGGGACACTATCAGAGCCACTGGCTTCTGGGAGGTCTTGGAAGCTGTGGATGTCACTAATTTGGGGCAATTGTAATTAAAATGTCCAGTATTCTTGCAGTAGTGACACATGGGCTGCATACTGTAACAGAGTGCTGTGTTGCATGCTCCCAGTCTGTCTACAATGTGGGCTGGGTGGAGACTTATTTCCACCCCATCTTATTACCAAAGCCACTGCTATAGCGTGGACTCCCAGACAAACTGGCGCCAGCCATGCCTCCAGACAAACTCTCACTAGCTTAGCCTGACATACCACCAATCCAGCTTGGCACAGGTCAGTGCACCAACATGTGGTCATCTGCCCACATCACTGCTTCCCTCAAGGTCTTGAATCTTTTCTCTTAGAGCAGCAGCACTAATTCTTTATCTGCCACATTCACAAACTGCTCCATCACCATGAGCTCCCTTAGCTCATGGAAGGAGATGATGTGCTCGCTAGCCAGCCATTCCTCAAATACCTCTTTGAGGTAGCAAGCACAATTGAGATACAAGTTCCCAGACCTTTTCTTACCTCCATGGAATTGTAGACTATACGCCTTTGGCCACAGCTCAGCTCTCAAGATGTCAGCCTTGAACTCCTCATAATCCTCCAGATCCTCAACCGACATCGTGTCATAAACTTCCAATGCCTTGCCCTTTCACATATTTGCCACAAGGCCAACCCATCTCTCCTGAGGCCAATCGAATTCCCCGGCCTTCTTCTCAAATCTCAAACTATTCCATCATCTTCTCATCAAACTTAGGTATCAATTTCAAACTCCTTACCATCTGGCCTTCAACTCTGTCTTCCCTCACTCCTCCTTTCCTTAAGCCATGAGGTGAATTAACTTCAATCTGTGTCGTTTCCAACTCAAACATCCAATCTTTTCAGCCTCTTCCTTTTCTCTTTCTGCCTCAAGTATTTTCACTTCTTCTCCTATTCTTCTTCTGGTAGTCTCAGCTCTTTCTCTTGCTCAAGTAATCTTGACTTCTCCTTGGCCTCAAGCAACCTTGTCTTCTCAGCCTCAAGCCTCCTTGCCTCACTGTCTGCTTCCAGCCTCCTGGCTTCTCTAGCCTCCTCATTCTCCAACCTCCTTTCCTCAGCTTCAGGTTCCAACTGGAGCCTTCTCAGTTCTCTCTCTCCTCCTCCTCTGCTTCTAGCTCCATTCTTATCTCAAGTTTAAATTTCATCTCAGACATTCCTTCTTTCTGGGAGACATCACCCACACTGTGTGCAGGTCTTACATGCCCTTGAATGTTATTTGTAGGACTATGTGTCCTCACACCAAATTGTGTCAGATCAACACTGCCATTTCCAGCAGATGCAGGAGATTCAGATCGTGAGCCACTCCTGTTACCAGCCTTGCCCTCCATGGTGTAAGCTGAGAGCAGGCAGACAAGGAACAATGAGACAAACAAGCAATAGTCTCCCCCACGTGGCTAGGAAACTTCCCGCGAATCCTGGCAAGGCCACCAATTTCTGTTACGACCACAAATCCCTGCCCTTCTCCCAACTGCCACAGACTGGGTTAGTTTCCCCAATTTACCACTTATGTGACTTGGTGTAGGGCTTAATACAGGTTATAAGGTCCCCTTTTGACTCTTGCAGCCCTTTCACCAACGGTTGTAACCCTGGGTTACACAAATTAGGTTGGCAGTCTGTTTCTCCTGTTTCTTCAGACAAGAAAATATTTCAGCAACCACTAACTCCAATCACTGAGAAAGAATTACTAGCCACATTCTAGGGAGAGCCAGTTTCAACAAACAACAGACACATATAAGGATTATAGTGTTCTACAGAATACCGCTCTCACAAACAATATGACAATATCCTCCCACTTCTGTAGAACACTATCTCCCTCTGTTGTCCAATATTATATTCACCTTCCCATAAGACAAGCTCTGTCCCCTTACAGGAATGATGCAGTCTGGAGAAGAAAGATAATTTACTGCAAGGCAGCGTACACTAACTCCTCTGCATTTGAAGGTGTTGAGAACACCCCCCGATCACAGTAGCATTTAATGAACAACACATACACATAGACAAATTCCCCTCAAAAACAAGCAGGAGGGTTGGGGTCCTCTCACTTTAACAAAATTCAGCTTACACACACATGCAGCCAAGCACATCCCTGGTTATGAAGAGTGTTACAATTAACTACAGTCAAAGGCAGCTGGAGGGAGACACCTAAAGCTACACATATATGGCTTACTATGGTGATTACTCAATTATCCCCTTAGAACAAATGGCTCATCCACCTGTAAAACCCCCACCCAGTCTCCTCTATGCATCTGCCTTCTGGCTATAGATCTAATTCATCTCAAGTGTGGGGTATGACTGACTAGAGCATGAGAACTCAGCTTGGAGCTGTGTTCCAGACAGTTACTCATGCTAGAGGGAAGGGGAGGAATTGGGACACACCCCACCCTGCTGTGCTCACCTTGCTTCCACCCACAGGCTGCTAACTGGTATAAATGAATACTTTACTTCTGAAAATTCTGGTAACTAAACTAATGGGTCTGGGTGAGTAGTGACAACACTTTTGTCAGCTACAACTCTTCTACTAAGTGTTGGGTGAGACTCATTCTGAAAGGACAACTAAAAGTTGGGTAAATAAAATGGGGAATACAAACAACTCTGTGCAGGTGAAAGTTTTACTGCAGATAAGATGCAGCAGATAGGCTACGCATTGGGGACCTGCCAGCTCTTGTCCTCAGCTTGTCTTTCTTATCTTTCTTTTCATTTGTTCTTACTTCTCTCTCTCTCTCTCTCTCTCTCTCTCTCTCTCTCTCTCTCTCTCTCTCTCTCTCTCTCTCTCTCTCTCTCTCTCTCTCTCTCTCTCTCTCTCTCTCTCTCTCTCTCTCTCTCTATATATATATATATATATATATATATATATATATATATATATATATATATATATATATATATATATATATATATATATATATATATATATATATATATATATATATATATATATATATATATATATATATATATATATATATATATATATATATATATATATATATATATATATATATATATATATATATATATATATATATATATATATATATATATGTATATATACCATATTTGCCAGCATATTACATGCACCTCTGCATAAGACGTGCTCCAATTTTACATGGATGTTTTGTGGAAAAAAAAATTTATTATGTTTCATCATAAAGTTATGGAAAAAATTGTAATGTGTGTATGTGTGTATGTGTGTAAGAGGGCCACTGGCCAAGAGCAACAAAAATTTTTAATAAAAAGAAGGCCAACTTAATGCTAGTTCCTATAGACATGTCAGATAGAATAATAAAAAAACATAAGTGTCTTGAAACCTCCCTCTTGAAAGAGTTCAAGTCAGGAAGGAGGAAATACAGAAACAGGCAGGGAATTCCAGAGTTTACCAGAGAAAGTGATGAAGGATTGAGAATAGTGGTTAACTCTTGCATTAGAGAGATAGGTAGAATAGAGATAAGAAAAAGAAGAAAGTCTTATGCAGTGAGGTGACAAGAGGAGGGGAGGCTGGGATGTGGGATAGGGATAGGAAAAACTGGCAGAGATGACACAGAATGCCTAACGTCGTAAAAATTGGTTTAGCTAGAGATGAGATGTAAAATTTCCAGTTTAGATTATAAGTAAAGGACAGACTGAGGTTGTTCAGAGGATGTTCATTGTAGAAGAGGGGGGAGCAGTTAAGTGTCACTGAAGAAGAGGGGATACTTGTCTGGAAGGTTGCTGTGTTGATAGATGGAGGAATTGAGTTTTAGAGGCATTGAACAATACTAAGTTTGCTCTGCCCTAATTAGAAATTTTACAGAGATCAAAAGTCAGGTGTTCTGTGGCTTTCCTGGATGAACAGTTTACTTCTTGAAGGGTTGGATATCTTTGAAAAGACATGAAAAAGTGCAGTGTGGTATCATCAGCATAAGAGTGGTTAGGACAAGTAGTTTGGTTTAGAAGATTATTGACAAATAATAGGAAAAGAATGGGTGACAGGACAGAACCTTAAGGAACAACACTGTTAATAGATTTAGGAGAACAGTGACCATCTTCCACAGCAGCAATTGAATGGTAAGAAAGGAAACTTTAGATGAAGTTACAGAGAGAAGGATAGAAGCCATAGGAGGGTAGTTTGGAGATCAAAACTGTGTGATTATGTGAACTTTATACTCCAAAGTAACCTTGTATGTTGCTGCTTCAAACAATTGATTTAGGTGTATTTAGGGAAGGACTTAATTGGATGGCAACTATGTCAGTTGTGATACATGTAGTAGGTGACAGTTGTAGAAGTTTAACTTGGTGGTGAGGCTGATTATTATTATTATTATTATTATTATTATTATTATTATTATTATTATTATTATTATTATTATTATTATTATTAGCATTAATAATAATAATGATATTATTATTATTATTGTTATTAGTAGTAGTAGTAGTAGTAGTAGTAGTAGTAGTAGTATCATTAAAATTATTGTTATTCTCATCATTATTATTACTGTTATTAAAACTAGAAGTTTAAAGAACAACCAATGAACTAAAAATTATGAAAATAGCTGAAACAAGAAAGAGAGAGAGAGAGAGAGAGAGAGAGAGAGAGAGAGAGAGAGAGAGAGAGAGAGAGAGAGAGAGAGAGAGAGAGTAAGTGAGAGTGAGTGAATGTGAGAATGAGTGAGTGTGGGAGTGACTGAGTGTTGGGGCACAATGACTTAGTAAAGGGGCAGATCAATGCAGGAGCAGATCGACCTGCTACCAGTGCTAGGTAATGACTGCCACAGGGGAGCCATGGGGTCCAAGGCTGACAAAGGCACAGGCTCAGGGAACACCAGAACACACACAGCACACACACCAGACAGGCAAAACAGGCACATGGTAGGTGCAAAGTGGTCCAAAATAAATAAAAATGCACAAAGAAAAATATATATATGCCTTAGGAAAAATTAAAAGTAAAAGCAAGAAAATGTGTGGTGTATAAAAATACTAGACACAGGCAAAAAGTCTGTAAATGTGGGTGTATGTGTTTAAAGATGTGTGTGTAACCGTGGTTAATTGTGTAACACGCAGTAGAAAGACGCAGGACAATGGAAAAACCAATAAATGCAAAAACCTAGCAAAAAGAAAATTACAGAAGGATCCACAAAATGGTGGCACAATTTGTAGCAGCCAATCAAAGACTGGGTCAGGGTGCCATGGCTAATCAGAGAGCAAGAAGTTTTAAACAAAGACCAAGGACCAATGAGAGGAAATGGCACAAGGAGGGAAAGTAGCATGGAGCCAATGAGAGACCAGCTGGCAAAAATGACTGCAAAAACAAAGTAGGAAGGGTGGAAAATGCAAAAATATTCACCAGACAAAAGATATGAGAACCACAGCAAGGCAAATAAACACCAGATACTTAGATAAGAGTTGTAGACCTGTAGACAGGGTAGCAAGCTGGAAATGCTGGTGGACATTGATCACAGCAGGCAGGACCAGGACAAAGTGCAGGGACTGGGAGGCAGGCAGGAAACCAGCCATTGACAAAGCAGGCCATACCCCTCAAAGCATTGTAGGAAGATCCAAATCATAGAACAGGCTCCAAAGCCCATAAGGTACTCAGCAAATACTGCTGCAGTGTAGACAAAGTAAACCCAAAGTGGATCTAGGCAGCAGCACAGGGCGGCATCAGGGACAAGGTATCATATATGGGAGCGTGCCTGGGGGCTAGCAGCAGGGACGGCAGCCCAGAAATCACAAGGACACCCAACACAGGCACAGAAGACTCTGCAAGGCAGCTTGGTAGCAGATGGCTGGTGGCCAAGGCAGGACATAGCAAAGGTAGCAGCAAAG